>NW_005841966.1:914370-953334 GCF_000455745.1 Alligator sinensis | reverse complement strand
ATGTATGCTGTGGATTCCTTCTCCCAAGGTGCAGCACCCTGCATTTTTCTACGTTGAACCCCATCCTATTCTTGTCTGCCCACTTTTGTAGTCTGTCTAAATCTATTTGCAGCCTCTCTCTCCCTTCACGTGTGTCCACCTCGCCCCACATCTTAGTGTCATCAGCAAACTTGGACAGCGTGCTTTCCACCCCCTTGTCCAAGTCGCTGATGAAGATGTTAAACAGTGTGGGCCCGAGGACTGAGCCCTGGGATACCCCACTGCTCACATCTCATCATATTGAGTACAACCCATCCACCACTACTCTCTGGGTGGGTCCCATCAGCCAATTTTTTACCCATCCAACTGTGTAGGCATCAATGCCACAGTCACTTAATTTATTGATGAGGATGGGGTGAGAGACAGTATCAAAGGCCTTCTTAAAGTCTAGAAAGACTACGTCCATGGCAACACCATCATTCAAGGACTTAGTCACCTGGTCATAAAAGGCAACCAGATTGGTCTGGCAGGACCTGCCTTTGATGAACCCATGCTGATTGCCCCTGAGCATGATCTCCCCTGCTGGCCCCCCACAGATGTGCTCCTTGATGAGTTCAGTGAAGTGATCCTTGGTTGATACATACATAGTTACATAGAGACCAGACCAGTTTAGAAGGAAATCTAGATGCTGTGATTTAAGGACTTGAGAGAGGCCAGGATAATCTCCACTCACCATCATTGGGGAAAAGTGACCATCAATCTGAGAGGAAAGGGGCAAGGTGTAGGGAAGGTGTAGCCCTGCAGAAGATCAGCAACCTGGTCAGACTGAACTTCAAGGCAAGAAACATCCCTTCTCCCAAACATCAATTTCCCATCAAGGCATGGCAGGCAAGTGGGAGAGAGAGGTAGAGGTCAGTACAGCCCAATGCAATTCTGAGGTCAAATAACATGGCCCACTCACAGCCCCCCACTCCCCAATTACCCCTAGTAGGTGCCATAAGTGTTGGGCTATATAGTCATGCATGTTTCCTTTGGGTGTGTATGAGCATTTGAATTAACCAGTGGAAGTTTAGTGGTTTAGTTTAAGTGGTTGAAAACCCTGCCAGTAGTATACTGTACAAGCATTTACAAGACTGACTGTAGTGTTGATAGCTCCCACCAGGGGGGCCCAGAGCATGCATTCCAGGATGCTTTGCAGGCTCCACAGTCTTCCTGGAGACAGCTGAAAACTCCCAATGGCACAGGTCAGGGGTGATTGCCTAGCTACCTCAGGAGACCATAACTGCCCCCCACCTCACAACACCACAACCCCCTCTCTTGGTTGTTAGACTTTCAGGTAGAAAAGGCTGTCAGTTTATCCTCCAGCTGCCCACAGTGGATCCCAACCTGTCTGGCACCAGTTAATGGACCCAGTTTCTGCTAAGGTTGAATGAGTTTGGTCAGGGTCAGGCAGGTTGAAGTTGGGCACTGGGCATTGGTGGGTTGGGTTGGGTTGGTTGCTGATGGGCTGGGTGCTGGGATTGGGATTATGTTCCAAGAGGGATCAGTTGCTGGTGGGTTGAATCCTGTCATGGGGGGTGCAGGGTGATCCAAGCCAATCCATCTCGCCACCACTGCAGAAGCTGAGGCTTTAGCTGAGATGGCTGGACTTTGTCTGCAGTGCCATTGGGGGTATGCTGGGGGAAGGCAGTCCCCTGGAGCCAGAGCCCTAGCTCTGGCTGTGGTAGTGGGGCTTTTCTTGTGGTGCTACTGGGACTGTTGCTGCAGTGTTGGATTTTTGCCTACAGTGCTCTTAGGGCTACTAGTACCAGGGTTATCACTATGGGCTGCTGCCATGGGAAGCCTTGCCAACACATCCAGAACTCTGGCCACAGTGATGCAGTCTCTCTCACACACACACACGCATGCACGCATGTGCACACACACACACACACACACACACACTGTCCTTCCAGGGGTCCAGATTGGGGTACAAGGGGGTGTGGGTCTGGCAGGTCAGGCTTGGGTGCTGATAGGTGCCCCTCCCCCGATCCCCTCCCCTCCCCCGCCAGTTCAGGATGGCACAGTGGGATTGTGGAAAGGACTTGGGCTTTTCTGGCCCCTTAGATACTAGTCAAGTGCAATCTGAGTCACAGACTGTCTCCTTGGAGGGGATGAGGAAAGAAAAGGAGTTCAGAGCAATGAATTTTGGGATGCTGGAGGAGGCGTCTATTGATAGGGTAAGCATACAAGCATTCATTCAACTAGTAGAAGTGCTACTAGAGGTGACTTTTACCCCACTCGATGAGGTAGAAGTTTCTACTGGGCCGGCCATTCTTGGTTTGGTAGATACTGTTTGAATGTTGCAAATCTGGACAATGCACCCTTTGTCTCTTTGTAGCACAATAAATCTTTAACTATTCCATGCAAAGTGAAACAGCTCCAACAGGTGGGAGTGGGAGTGCTCCACCCAACCTTTTAACAGTCCAAGTTTTAGATGAGGGAATTGAACCCGCTGGTTTAATCACTGACTAATTTAAGAATGGAGGGCACAACCATCTCCTCGCATGGTTGTGTTCTGAAGGAAAACTGCAGCCATTTCATTTTGTACAGATCCCAGCTTGATAGGTACCTTCTGAGAACATGTACCAGATTGAAATAGTTAAGACAAAGCTTGACTGCTTTGTGAATCCTGACAGGGCTTACTTTTGACTGAAAAAAAAAGGGTGCTGCTTTTCATATCACACCTCCATTTAAAAGTCATTATGATGGTGAGGTGCAGAGGCTTGTAAATGGGGATTATAATTAATAGCCACCATGATGACAAATGTAAATACATTTGAAATAAGTATTTTTATAGCATCTTAGGCACCAGCGACAAATATATAGTGAGAAACTTACAGCACAAACAGGACTTGCAACAATATATATGGATCACTCTGATACTAATTGGAACAATCTCATTTGTTGTTAAAATTCAATTAAGGTTTTCTCTTGACTGTCTACAATTATTAGAGAGGTTTCTGATGCAGGCAAACCATTACCTCAAATTGAAGAAGAAAACAGAAGGCTCTTTGTCCAACAAACACGTTTTTCAAAACGTCTTTTAAAATAACAACATTACACAATAATAAATTACAGAAAGAATTCAGTGTTTGAAAGGTATAATTAAGGTGATGGAAAAAACAGAGATTGCAACTTGTAGAGAGCTAAACAGGTTGTATGCAGATTCTGCTATTTTATATTCTCTTCTTTCCTTTCAGCAGTGCCAGCAAAAAAGGAAGAATGTGATAATCACAAATGTGTGATATCAAAATTGCTTCAGCTCTTGGAAAACATATAATCTCCCTATACCAATGAGTATCACTCAACAGATACAGAAACTCTGTACTCCCTTCTCCCTAAAGGTAACAAGCATGTAGCAATAATAAATCAGGATATAGACACACCTCCTCTGCCTGCCCCCAAATAGAAAAATGCCTTTTCCTTAAAAATATCTACAGTTTGTAGCAGCTTCCCAGAGAAGTTTTAGGATTTGTCTTCACTGACAGAATGTTTTTTCCCCAAAACAACAGAAATAATACATAACACTTGTTGTGACAAATCCATCCATAGAGGACCCCCAGAGCCCCAAGTTTCTCCCCACTGCACTGTCTGTTGTCTTAAAGAACAGACTGAGGTTCATCCGTTACCACTGAGAACAGTCTAGCTCCATCCTCTTTGAAACCCCCCTTCAGGTAGTTGAGGGCTGTTATTAAATTCCACCTCCTGCCCCAGTCTTCCCTTCTGCATATTAAATAAACCCAGTTCCCTCAGCCTCTCCTCATAAATCATGTGCACCAGCCCTCTAACCATTTTTGTTGCCTTCTGCTGGACTCTCTCCAATTTGTCCATATTTTTCTATAGTGGGGGGCGGGCCAAAAACTGGACACAGTACCTTAGATATGGCCTCACCAGTGCTGAATAGAGGGGAATAATCACTTCCCTTGATTCCCTGGCAATGTTCTTTCTAATGCAGCCCAGTATGCCATTAGCCTTCTTCTCAACAAGGGCACACTGTTGGCTCATATTCATCTTCTTGTCCCCTGTAACCCTCAGGTCCTTTTCTGCAGAGCTGCTGCTTAGCGAGTCAGTACCCAGTCCCAGTTGCTCTGGGATAACTCCTTAACCCAGCAAGTCTCAGTTCCACTGCCCCAGTGGTGATGTGTAGGGGGTGCATGGGGGTGCATGTGCACCCCCTGAGAGTGCTGGTGCACCCCCTGACGGGCCATGCTCCCTGCTTAGGCAATGGGCAGGGGGGAGAGGGCAGATGGGAGCACTGATGCCCACACTGCAAGTGCTGTCCAGGGAGTGCAAGCAGTGGATGAAGTGCCACAGCCACTTCTGGGAGTGCTGTGGTCACTTTCCAGAGTGCTGCGGCCGCTTGCAGGTCAGCGCAATCAGCCGCAGGGGATCCCCCCAGTCAGTGAGATTGGCCATGGTGGGACTCTCCCAGTCAGCGAGATTAGTTGTGGGGGGACCCTCCCCAATCGCTGACTGGTTGCTGGGGAGCATGTGCCTTGCCTGACTAAGTTGACACCAGTCGCCCAAGCACTGCCCTCATACTGGACTTTCCAGCTTCAGCTAGGGAATCTTTGCCAGGTTTAGGTGTACCCCCCGCACACCTTTGGGATGTGAAAGAAATTCTAGGTTCCCCCTTTCCTTAAAAAGGGCTAGCCTGGATTATCACTTGCCAAGAGATCATTCTTTTCACAGGTAATCAGTAAGGAGACAGACAACAAAAGTATTTATTACTAGGGCCTGGTTTAAATCACCATTTCACATTTTTTTGGTGAAAATCACAAAATTAAGTTGTTTTCCTGAAAAAATGTGATTTGTAACAAAATGCCATGATATGGCCACTTGCTGGAGAGTTCAGCGAGGGGCTATATCATGGCATTTCATTGCAACAAGATGGCTGCTGCAGGTTGGGGAAAGCATTCCCCAGCCAGCAGCAAAAGCCTAGCAGCCCAGGGGAGGGTAGAAGGGGTTAGAAAAAGGATGGAGGAAGAGACAATTTGGGGATGGGTAGGAGAGGGGCTGATTGCTCCCCCAGGGGGGAAAACTGGGGCACAGGGGGGTGGGAGCACCTGGGGGCTGCCTTGGCAGATGGCCCTGCCATGGATAGGGCAAGGGTTGTTAGCTGCTGTAAGTGGGAAAACTGGGGTGCCAGGGGTTAGGGGCAGGGGGAGAGAATACACACATGAGAATACACGTAAAATAGCCCCTCCCTTATCCGATGCCAGGGCCATCTGCCAAGGCAGCCTCCAGGCACTTGTCAGCAGGGAACAAAGGCCTTGGGTGCAAGGCCTCTGTTGCTGCAATTAAACCTGGCCCTAAACCTGCCCCTCAGCCAATCTGGGTGAAGGTGGGGGGGTACCACAATCTGGGCACAAAAATCTTGGTCCCCACCACAACCAGGGCACAATGTTAGTGAGCTGGGCCTGTAATTTAAACCAGGCCCTATTTATTATGTAGGATAAAAGAATGACAAAAACAGACAAAACTGACCATATATTTGAAGAGAGAAAACCAGAACAAGTAAATATTTTTTACCCTCTCATCTGGCTATACCCTAGCCCTCCTGGAAACCTGCCAGTGTCTCTAGAACTAAGCCTTTCTGGTGATTCTGCCAGTCCTGGCTGCTGGAGACATTGAGCCTCCAAAGCCTGGCATCCAAAAGACCATAATCTTATCATAACTAAAAAAGCCTCCAAAAGTAGCCCTCGCCATTACTCTAATTGCTCATGAGGTACCTAGAATTTCTCAAATGGGAGGGCCATTTCTCTCAGATACCTTTTCTATAGAGGAGTGGATTTTCCTATTTAAAGTAGACAATACGTTAGGTGTATGCTAAATACCTCACTTGATCATGACATGACAAAAGTACATGTATATCCAAATGACAAAACTGAACCTAGCTTTACATTAGCCACAAATAGAGACTAAGCACCATAGGTGTAAATCTAATTTGGGAGAACATCCAACCATCCTACATGGTGAACCTCAAAGGTTCACCATGTTTTAGGGTGAATCTATGACTGTTATCTTGCTACATGGAACCAAGGCACTTCTGGCTGTTACCACAAGATAGCTAAGTGAAGTCAGCTCCATGATCCACAGCCCATGGCTGACCAGGCTGTGCATATTTTTTATCCTTCTGTAAAACATATTTTTTGGTAAAGGCGTACTCTTACAGAATCTATCTGACAATTTCTCCAGTAAGGTTTAACCATGGCCAGCTAATATGATAATGAACACAATGTTCTTTTTCTATCCGTATCTATGATACCTAAATACCTCACTGTGGTAGCAGTTGAGATCTGCACAGTCTTCAATAGACTTATCCTCACAATGTCTCCATGACATAGGGAAATATCATCTCCATTTTACAGACAGGGAACTGCAGCACAGAGAGGTTAACTGAAATGCCCAATTTTACTCAAGAGTTCTATGACAAAGTAAGCATTTGAATGCAGGGCTTCCAAGTCCTTTGCTCAGGCCTTACCCTTCGTCCCTTTTTGATGGCAAAATTATGGTGAGCATTGTGTTAGCTAATTCAACTCTTCATAATCATGTTCTAACACAATAAATTCTGAAGGCACACGAAGGCCATTAGGAGTTTTAAGAGTGTAGCGCTGAGTTGTTGTTGGTTGGAATTCTATATGTTTCATGATTATTCCTACTTCACTAACCTTGCAAAATACTGCAAGCAGAAGTAACACATTCTAAATTAAAACATCTATGATACATTACTTTGGACAATACACCACAATTCTGTTTATTGCTGAAATATTAGACAAAAAATGGAAAGAGAAATTACTGCGTCTATCTACACGTGCCATTAAGATGACATGATAAACTCTGGCGCAGTTTAATCAGAGTTTATCATGGTGCCTTAATGACATGTAGATGCTCAAACTGTTGCGGTCCAGGGTGCACATGCAGATGCTGCACCGGGGACCACAGTAGTTTGAACCAGGGCAGAGCAGCTCCAGACTGGCCTGGGGCCCAGGGAGTCAGCCCCAGGCTCCAGGAGTTGGCACTGGGCAATGGCAGGATTGACTGGGGCATGAGAGTATCCCAGCCTGCAGACCCCTAGGTAGCAGGCAGGGGTCTGGCCCCCTGCTGCTTGCACTGACTGGGCACAATGTACACCTGGGTCAGTGTTTACAAGTGCATTTAGGTGCAGTTGTTTTCATTGCTGTAAGATACTACCTTATGGCGGCAAAAATTAATTTGCTGTGGTCTAATAGGATTGCATGTGTAGACTGTCATGCTTTACACTGCAGCAAATAAGTCTACTGTACGATGAAGTGCACATGTAGATGTAGAGAATTTTTTGAGACTCCAGAGGGAACTGTTTAATGCTCTCTCTGAAAATCATTATGAATTTATGCAATTGTTTTTCACTAAAAATCAATACATTGTAATACCAGTAAACCAAATGTATTTACATAACATCCTCAAGGTATCTCTCTTTGTATCTCTCCATGTACATTTTATATTTTCCAAAAATTAGATTCTTAACTACACTGCAAAGTGAGGGTTTACAGACTAGTCAGGTGTATAGAGATGAAGCAAACATCTGTGTGGGTTTAGTGAGGTGTTCCAGTTGTTTGCTGTGACTTTTATTTCAAAAGGCACCACTCTTCTGATCAGCCTTGTGGGATGACAGGTGTAATGAGCTGATTGGAAAAGCAGTGCTGTTTGAAATAAAAGTTTCAACTAACAGATGAGTAGATACTTTTTAATTCAGCAATCTGCTGTGAACTAAGAGGGTTGCAAACCATCCTTATATGAACCATCTGGAGTCTTATTGGACATATTGGTATATATCCATATCTTATTGGATATTTCAGAAATTGCTTGATATTGTGGCTATAAAGCTATGAAGCAAAGTCACATATTTTGGTCCTTCTTTGTGAAGGAGGCACCATTTAGAAAAACTGGCTGTGTCTACATGAGACGCTGACTGTGCAGTATCCCAAGACTACTGTGCAGTAGCATTGCATGACAGAAAGCATGACACGATACAACTGCACAATAGTATTAAGCTACTGCACAGTAGCATCACAAAAAGCTGTGCATCGGTGGCACTGCCCCGCAGTACTGTTTAGTATAAACAAATACTAAATGGCTGTGTAGTAATGACTGCGCAGTCAGCGTCTCACATAAACGTGGCCTACGTGACATGAAAAGGTTCTGAATGCTCAGTGAGCTAAGAAACTGGAATTATGTTTGGATTTGCAGTCCATCTTTATCCAGCAAAACACTTAAACACATTCTTTACTTCAGACATATGTTTAATTTTATTGCTCAAATATTTTGCTGACATGGGGTCTGGATGTGCATCTATGTGCTTTATATTTGTAGTTATTAGGTGTGAGACGGTGATGGAGTGAGGATAAATGACAGTTCTTCAAAGAAAGGTTACAGCTCTATTTGAGCAAAGTGGAACAATGTTATATGGAATTTCTGAGAATGAGACTGGGAATGAGAATGTTTTAGCTATAAGGAACACTATACCATATTTTATATCTAGTAGAAAAGTGTATTTGGAGTGGAAGAAATGGTCTTCTGATTTAGGCACCAGAGGTTGAACAGATAATGTGATTTCTGTTCTTGATACAAACTTCTTGTTGGTTCTTCTTTAGGTGTATCACTTAGGCCAGATTCACAAAGGCATTTAGGTATCTAACTTCTTTTTAAACACAGAATTCCCATTCATTTCATATAGATGGGAGTTAGGTGCTTAATGTATTTGTGGATCTGGTCTTCACCTTGGCTTTCTATCCGTGAAATACCATCAGCCACTAGGGGTGTGCTTATATAAGGACTTACCAGGCTTAATGTCAGAGAGGTCATAAAAGAGTGGTCTAGGGTGAATGGGGATGGCTGTATCCATATTCAATACTGTCTGAGAGTACCCAGTGATGGTGGGGAAGGAGTTATATGAATAGATACATTGTAAAAATAAGCTTTTAGAATGAAAGGCTGCATTTCTAAAAGAAAAATATTTGATAATGTCAAAGGAAATAAAAGCTAAGATTTCATCCTCTAAAAAGTGGCTTTAAGCCAACTTTGGCAATGTTTTTCAGATAGAAAGATTAAAATTAGGGTTTTTTTCCAACGATACAATTATTAATTGGTCTGCCTCATAAAAAATGATGCCTATAAGCCTAATTAATGTCAAACACATGATTTGTTTTTTATGTGTAGTAAAATCAGCCATATATTGTTGAGGGGATGCACAAATTAAAGATATCAAATGATCAATTTTCCAGGGAATGCAATATTTTTGTATACAGTTATTTCAGTCTTTCAAGACTGAACATGGCTAGTTTAACTTCCGTGTAAAAGGCAGTCGAATCCTTTAATTTTAATCTTTTGACGTTACACTTCTGCATTATTATTGACAATAATACATGAACAAATGGTGAAATGCAAAGAAATTTGGAGCTGATTGTTGCTCTCCCAACCATATAAATCTGAGGTAACCCCAGTAACCATGAGAGAATAAATCGCCATCGCCATTGTGCTGCCACAAAAATGTTTATGGTGGCACAAAGACCAAGCAAAGAGATATCCATGCCCCTTGTTATGCCACAAATGTTCCAAATTTGTGGCTGCAACATAGGTAGTATGGATTGATGCTGTTATTTTTAGAAGGATGTCTGTTTTCTTTAAGGTAGGAGACTGCAGGCAACTCAGAGCTGCCCACACTATCCAGAAGCCCTGGGCAGGAGCTCCCAGGGATTCAGGGGCCTGATCCTGTGCACTCTGGGAATTCCCTATCCTGCACAATCCCAGGAAATTCTAAGATTTCCTTGTTTCTGAAGGCACACTTCAAATGTTAGCCTGCAGGACTGGGCCCCAGCTACTCCTGGGAGCGATGGACGATGTATGTTTTGCCCAATGTAGTAGATCAGCTGTTCTGGGGGACATGCTGGCACAGCTGATCTGCTTCATTTGGCCATGTCTGCTTTTACCTCGAGGCAACAAGTTGACTTGGTTATTTTATGTTCCAAAATGCATTTGTCTATGAGAAATAGGCTAAATTTAAAGAGTTACGTAGGTTTATACGAACGCAAAGTGAAACATAACAACAATTTGAAGTAAGTAAAAGTTGAACTGATATTGAAAGACCCCCTGTTGGATTCATTTGCCATACAAAAAGCACATAGCTATGAATAGAGAGCAAGAAAGTGAGAAGCAAAGCATTTTAAATCCATCTTCTCTAACCCCCAGCTAGCTCAGCAGATGGGATTTCCCTCTCTTGAATGTCATATTCTCATTACAGGGTTGTATTTTAAAGTGCATTATTTTCTGCTGAATGTGTTTTTAGCTCCCTATCCCTCCATCAAAAAAAATCTTATTCACTTCCAAGTTAACACTATTTAGCTTTTTTTTGGTAAAGTGTTCTGCACAATTTGAAATGTTGACACGTACCTGGCATGGAAACTCAAAACAGAGGGGAAACAAATTAAGGAAAAGGGAGAAAATGAAAGATAACATAACGTTGTTGAATGCCTCTTTCAGGTTACTGTTGGTTGATCACTAAAAGAATACAACAGATATGCTGAAAATACTAATTCAATCAAGTGAATTTTTATTCCTGTGCAGCATGTTAGAAACCTGAAATGCTGATATTAACAGCCTTTGAGAGTAAACACCTTAGGAAAAAAACCCACAAGGATTTATTCAAGAACCCCAGATCAATGTGCACATGCAATATGCAGTCCCGCAGACTCATCTACAGCACCACACGTGCCACAAATGCAGGTGTTCCCTGCACTGCGGGGGGCAAGTGTAACACTGAAAGACCCTGGTGTCAAAAAATTCCGCACTAGAAAAAAGCAGGGTGGCACATGTGGTGGCAGCATGCACAACCTGAAACCAAAGCCTGGCTGGCCAGAGCCACGCTGGCTGCTGGCCAGGCTCTGTGCTGCCAGATTGTTGTGGTTGCAACCCCTGGAGGCCCTTAGGACCCCAGGTAAGGCTGGTGGGGTCAGCCCAGGTGCTGGACCCAGCCTCTCCTATCCCACCCAGGGCACTTGCTGCATGCCAGAGTGTGCATGCACAGGCAATCCCTGGGGACAAGTAGCAGTGGCACAGCTATACCCTGGCGAAACACATCTGTCCCTGAGGAAACACACATGCACTCATCTGGACATGTCCCTTATGTCAAAGGTGATCTAGAAAAGAAGACAGAACTATGTTAGACATGTGTAAAAGTGAAGGCAATGTCTGCTGTGGCAGAAGCCACATTAGATAGCTGAATAAACAGGCAGAAATGGTTGACCGACAAAATCCTTTCATTTAATAGTGCTCAGGCAAAACTTATGGGGCTTGATATCAGAGCGGTTATGGAGGACTGGCCCAGGATGAGTGGAAATGCCAGATCCTCTCTATCCTAAGTGATGTCTAATGGTGCATCAAGTATTTAGATTCAAATATTATACATACAATTGCTTAACCTGAAGTACAAGCCCCCTATCCATCCTATAGCAAGTGGCTTAATCAGGAATTTAGGCCAGAGTCAGAATGGAATTTCCCCCCAGAAGTTAAATAAGGAGGCACATTCTGAAGGATTTTGTCTTTTCTCTAAACTATTTGTAGTAGAGATTTCTAGATACAGGAGATTGAATAAGAAACCCTGATACCAGAACCTGATTTAGCATTCAGATTCATGCATATAGACTCATACGCCCTCACAGAGTTGCACTAATGTCGACGAGACTCCATTTTTATACAAGACTCTACCGCTACTGATCTAGTTGGTGAATCATGACTTACCATTTCAAACCCTCTGTTTCTGGGTGTTTTTAAAAATATTTTACAGATTACCTTGGCATCTGCCCATTGTAGACCTATTCCTGGTGCATGTGGCCTGGAGTGGGCTAAGGGAAATGAAAGCAAAAGAAAAGAAAACAAAAAGGACAAAAACTTTTATCATGGTATGAATCATTTCCAGAACTGAAATTTTACTTGTAAGGGGTTTTCCCATGAAAATCACATTGGAGTCCAATGGTCACATGGGTTTAAGATAATCCACATAATTTAATGTTAACAGCAGGGTAACTACACTGGTAATTACATGACAACTCATACATTACCATGTAATTACCTGATAACTATGCAGTTAACTTCTTGTAAGCCTGCAGACAACAGACAAGTTCTAATACAGTTCTCTCTGTCTTCATGTATTGCACTACAAATTAAATACTTTTTAATATGGGCTTTTATTTCTTTTTATCATTAAGAATAACAAAACCCCCTTTTGAAGCTTTTGAACTCCAGATTAACTGCATAGCATGATTTAAGGCTGATGTACAGTATAATACTTGACATATGTGCAAGCAGTGTGTTTTTACCTTTTTTGTACTTTCAACATACATGTTTTTTATATTTGTCTATGATGATGATGAGAGTAGCTTCCTTTTTCTGCTCATGCATTTAAGAAAGACAGAGCGGCAGCAAACACTGGCAGATAATAAAGACTGCTGCAAGGCTGATTTTGAAGTTCTCAGGTTTCTCTGAGAATTGTGGACTATGTTAGCACATAGGAAGCCACCATGTGCCTGGAGCATGGGATATCATTTAGAGGTTTCAAAACAAAAACCCTCAAGTAAAGCTGCACAAAAAAAGTTCTCTTTGAAATATTTTCCCCTGTGAATTGACAATTCACTTCAAGGTGAATACAGGTGAATCTAAGGCAACAGGAACATTATATTCAAACTAGAATAGTCACTTTTTAATTTTAGCATCCATTTGAAAAGGGGGGAATTAATTTAGGCACTTATAGCTCAATGAGCTACTGAACTGTAGGATCCTCATAAAGCAGCTTTCACAAGAACACGGACACATAATGGAACTCAAGAACTGTTAGTACAGCTAATATCAGTGAGCACACACCCCACAGCTATATTCTTTTTTACTCACACAGTCCTCTATCTGCCATCTGTTCAATACAGAATGGAATAAATCCCTTTTGATGTGTGTTAACACTATCCTTGGATCAGTAAAAGAAAATGGAGGAGATTGGATCAAAAACATATTAAAGGGAAACTGTAATAGTGTGAATTGCAATTTGATAATCTGAGTGGTTATGATTGCAAAATTTTATTGACACCATTGGCAGGGCTGTGATGGGAGGAGGATTCATATTTGCCATTGAAAACAAATGCAATGATGGTTGGGGTTGTTTTTTTTTATCATGCATGTCTATTTTAAGGAATTAAATTTACTTAAAAAAAATCAAGACTGCTACTTAAGTAACTCATGAGTAGATGATAAAAAATGCCGTAACTCCAAGAATGAACAAGGAAATTCTTGTAATTCATGACATCACAGCTGAGGGGCACAAATTTTACTAGTCAAGCAGCTCATTTACAAAAATATAAAAATCAAGTTAAAAGAAAACCAAGCAGCCGATTCAAAGTGTTAGAATATGAATCTCACCTAATTATGCCATCAGTGGTAAGTTAGTACAATTGGGTCTGCTTTCATTGCTTCTTTATCCTGACGTTGTTCCATGTATATTCTTTGTCCATTTCTCCCACAATCATCAAGGTTGAAACTCCCATTTTCTTCTATGGTGTGAGGATTTCTCTCTACATATTTTAGTTGACAACAGATGTATCAAAACCTAGTAGGGATAAAGGTAGGTGCAAATCCTTAGTCTGTGAATGGAACTTTTCTCTTAAAATGTACTGAAACATGTATTGGAATGTGCCATGCTGGGAGCGGCATGTGTTCTCCCACCATTTAACTGATCAATTATTATTGCACATTCTGTTCAATGGAGCGAGAATGAATTTTCCAATATCACAGGAGTCTCTAAAGTATTCAGAATTTTTTTTTGGTGAGGGGAGCTGGGCAGGGAGGGACATGTTCACTCCAGGATTGTGGAACCTCTCGGTTATTTCCTTTTGAACAACTAAAGGAAAGCTTGCCCCCACCCCGATAATCAAACATGGGTTTTATACAGATTGCCATGGATCCTGGAACATAGTGTTTTAGTTTTGTTCGGTGCCGTATTTGGTTAGGAATAAAGTTCATAGTGATGTTCCTCATTATAAAATCTCAGGTTTTTGTGGATTAGGCAACAAAGTAAGAGGGCTTGCCTACAGAAAGGATGTTTGTACCACATAGTGCTATAGCTGTGGAAATCAACAGTTTTTAGTATGCTGCACAGATATAAATAACAGACAGTTAAATCAATGTAAATTGCACTTGTGCATCATCAACTTGAGATTGATGCAGCATATCTATTTTGGTAGGTTGAGGCTAGCCAGCCACATAGAAAAATTCCTACGGTGTACATCAGGATCTGCAAAATGCCTTTCAATTATTTATTATCCTATTAGAGCCAGATTTTGTCTTCCCGAGGGTACTCTGCTCCTTAAAGAATCAGGTTCAGACGATAGAAATCAAACACTATGGTGATAAAGGCCATATTGAAACACATTTACAAGGACACATAAGTGTCCCTGTTTTTACTGTCTTCTGCTGAGAAGTATGGCTTCAGTCTGGTCTAGTTGGTATAATGAAGAAAAAGCAAAGCAGTGTTCCAGTTACGTTATGTGTACTGTCAATTGGAAATGAATCCAAAATATTGTGTGGAAGCATAATTGTTAGGAGATTTCAATGTAAAACATTATGGCAGTAGTTATCTGTGCTACCATTTGTGAAGGTCCCCGCTAGTACAATCACAAGTCAAACAAATTCCTCTGACTTCACTCAGAAAAGCTTGTGAACAAATTGCCATTATCCCATTTTGGCTCGGGACTATTCTGAAAAGCAAGAGATATCACATTACTCGTATGTTTGAGACAACTGCTTTATGTGTCAGAGAATATCACCAGCCAGAGAACTGAAAAAACCTAGTTATGTACCCAGAATGTAGTTATCACATGTAAGCAGCTCTGCATTTCTTCATTGTTTCAAGTTGATGCTTTTCAGAAGTATCCCTTAGGCTTGTGAACCTGGAGAACTTTAAATACTTTTAAAGTAAGAGTTTGCTTACAGTCAAGCAGAGGATGGAGTCCAAACTCTTGCAGCTTCAATTAACCATTTTGCTATAGTGGTTCTACAGAATGTTTCTCTATCTTCCCTAACTAGGGTTTTAACCATTTGAGGTATGTACAAATGCTATGCTTACAGCCATTTATATGAGTGATTTGTTGTAAATTCAGCTAAAACTTCGTAGGAAGGCAACATTTACCATCATGGTTTTCACGGAACATTAATTTTAAAGTTCCACCCCAAACTGAAATTTAATTAGTTCATGATGTATCCTCTTGTTTATCCAATCTGGAACAAAATCAGTATCTTGTGACTTAACTGACTAATCACAGTTAAGCAATCTAAATGGAATTTGGAATATTGAATACATTCAGGAAACATTGCAGCATATTTTTTGAATAAATCAAAATAATGAATACAGTAAAGGAAACTATGGTCTACTCTCAGAGATCCCACAAGCAGAAAGAGAGGCTGAATTCAACTGATAAATTAGTCACTGTAAATTATTCTCTTAACTCTAATTATGTTTATTATTACTCATTTTATCAAGACCAGTGAAAAGCCGAGGCAGTAGATAGTGCTGGAGGAGGAGAGAAGCAGTTGTATTCCTGTCTACTTTTATTATAAAATGTAGCTCCAGAATGTGGGCCAGTGCGTGACTTCACTGTATGCATCCCATGCAAAAGCAGGCCCACAACTCCAACTCTGTGAGTAATCCCCAGAAAAGGCTGGTTTTCTCTTGCTTGCCTTTGGAGGAAAACCCTTACAATATGGGGAAACTCCAATTTGACTGTGTGCTTTTCAGTATTATATATTTGCTGTTTGGCTTCTCTTTTTTGTCTCTTTTCACTTCCTTCATGCTGTGTGAAAATGGTGCTAACTTCACACCAAGGCTGCTTCCCATCCCTCACCTTTAAAATTGTCATAGGCATAGGAAGAAGGCCAAAGGTCCTCCTGTGTGGCTGCATCTACATGAGATGCTGAATGCATGGTTCTTACTGCGCAGTCATATAGTACTTGCATACACAAGTACTAAATGACTGCACACTAACCGGAGTTACTGCACAGTAGTATCGTTGAATGACTTTTTGGCAATGCTGACTGCACAGTAGCTTGTTACTAGTGTGCAGTAGCGTTGTATCACGCTTTGTGCCATGTGACACTACTGCGCAGTAGTAATGAGCTAATGAGCAGCCAGTATCTCGTGTAGATGTGGCCTAGCTACTTTCCCTAGGCCTGGAGAGGAAAAGATGACTTCACTGGGGTTGCCACCCTCCCCAGTTTTGGAAAGAAGGGTTCCTAATTTAGCAAACCTGAGGATGGGGGAAGGAGTATTATATGTTAATCTAATAAATAAATAAATAAAATAAAGAGCTAGGCATTTCCATAGAAGTAAAGGGAGGCTCATAGTAAAGTTCTGGATGTGAAGGGCAAAGGAATCTAGGTAACTGGGGAAGGTGTGTACACACACGCACATGCATGCTTGTGTGCAAGCATGCACACACAGGCACTCAGAGGGTGATCTGAGAGGATAAAAACTTTGTCATCCCCCACCTCCCCTATCCCAAACAAACTCAACCAATCTGAGTCCTGCCTTTGTCTTCCCAAAATGCATTACTTCTCTCTCTCGGCTTCACTTCCTTCAAGTAGTTCATTTTACATTTTGTGCCCACCCCAGCTTATTTCTCTATCTCTCCCTACTCCCTTCTATTATCTCTCCCTTTGTGGGTCTACTCTCTTATTCCTTTCTCTTCCTGTACACTCGCACATCTTTATGCATTTGTGCCATTTTCCCAAATTCAGCAAATTAATGCAACTTTGAAATTTAATAACTTTGTCTTGTTGTTATTAACAGGTATGTAAGGATCAAGGCAAATCATAGTACCTGAGCTCTGGGGAGTGGGCAGGCATAACAGAGGACACACCACATGGCCAGCACATGGCTCTCAGGGGCAGGAGCAGGGGCAGGGCCTGGGTTGAATGGGGCCCCAGGGCTTTCTGCGCCCTGCGGGCAGCTTGTTCAGAGGCATGGGGGAGTGAGGGCATGGCTCCCTGCTGTGGCATGCCCCTCCATCAAAGGCATGAAGGACATGTGCCTCCTGGATTTGTGCATGGGGCAGAGGTGGGATGCCTGATGTGGGCAGGGCTCTATCTGCCCTGCTGCTTTTGTCCCCGGAGCCGTGGGATGCCAGTGTGCCTCCTGCTGCCCACTGGGCATCCCCAGGAGGCACGTACTGGGAGCACCACATGTCCCCTGCCCACCTTGTGAGCAGCAGGAGGCACACTGGTGTCACGCAGCTCCGGGGACAAAAGCAGCAATGAGAAGGGCGCAAAGATCCCCAGCCTACAGCAGTCAGCCCCGTCCCTGCCCCTTCCCTCTCCCTACCACCACTTCCCCTCTACTAACCTGCTGGGTGCTATGTGTGTGTGTGTGTGTGTGTGTGTGTGTTGGCCCCTCACTTCCAAGCCACAGTCCCCCCAAGCCCTGCTGTTGCCCCTCACTTCTAACCCACAGTACCCTGCATCCTGCCCTCTCCCTGGGCTTCAAACTCCCCAGCACACATCTACCCACAGCCCCCCACACCTCCACAAATAACATACACACTTCAAAAATAGCATCTCATGATTTACATTCCAAATCTGTTGATTTTTAAGAGTTTGTCTCATGATTTTTGATACGGTGAGGTTGGCAATACTGCATTTGGGGAGGATGCAATTCCCTACTGCTGCATCTCGGGGACTTTAAAGCACAATCTTGGTATATCATACAAAGTACACGGATTCATTTTCCTTTGGTCTCAGGTTTATGAGTAGCCAATGTGATAAGTCCAGCCAGTTACTGTTTCCAAGTGAGGTGATGCTTATCTAGATTGGAGAATATACTGTGCAAAACCATTTCTTTTGCAATTGATGGCCTAAATAACATTTCCAGGTTCTACTGTTATGTTGGTATTATCAAATGATTCAATGGTAAACCATGACATTTGCAATACAGCAAAACTAAACTGATCTTTTTTAACCATGGTAACATGTTTCATGTCAGGTGACTGCCTTTTCAGAATCTGAAATACTAGGGGTGTTAAATGAGAATAATGGGACCATGCCTTTTCTAAGACCTAATTTTTAGTGTCTCTAGAGATTTCTTTGGTATGAAAATAGGCCTTGAGAAGGGCATAAACTGGCAATTTTGCCTTGACCATGTGTCCACCCCACCTGTCAAGCAAGATCGTTCTAGGTTGTAGTTCTCAAGCTTAATTATGTTACGTGCTAGTTCATTTTCAGGTTCTTTTCTATTTGCAGAAATACCACTCCCAATGCATTATTTGGCTCTACAGAAATATGAATAATGATTTTTCATAAGAGTTTTTGCATAAGTATAAATATTTGTGTGAACTCAGTGTTAAGGGAGCAGTTTATGGCTCTAACACAAACACAAATAGAATATTATAAATACATATACATAAGCATACATACGGTGTATATGTCTTTTAAATTAATTCATTTTGTTTCACCTTCTGAGAACCATGTTTACATACAACTATACTGTAATAATCTATTGAGAAATTTCTATGTGATCATTAATGTGTTTTCATTTGAGCTCCAGAAAGGTTTTTCTATTGTGCAGCCCTCCACTGACACACTATTCATGCTTTCTATTATCCCTCCAGCTTTGTCTTCAGCTAAACATATTCTTTTTTTCCCCTCCAAGTGATTATTTGCATGAGGATTTGCATTTAAATGGATGCGGAAAGTGCATTAACAACACCTACACTAACAAAGCAAACGCTGCTCAGTATTTGTTGCTGCCAGACATGAATAAAAAAAATTCAATTAATGTTTTGTGAGAGAAGTTCTCAGGTAACTGCATTTTAGGCGCAGGCTCTTCATTAGATTGCATTTAATACAAGCTGTGCATAAAGCATTATTTGCGTGTCAATAGTCTAATCAGAAATGAATGATTACCAGAATACTGTAGTGTTATGTGACATCTATTTTTAGCTTTTGGGTTCAATGAGAACCTCATGCCAGGGTACTCTGGAGATTTCTTCCTAAATTCTGGCTTGTTTAAACCTCTTTCACTTTCCAAAAAAATTCAGTTGTCTATTTTTGGGGGAAAAAATACATTGATTCAATTGCAATGCAGTTTTCTTTTTTCTTGTACAACCTCAGATAATGGGAATTTTGCAAATGGCCTGAATATCTGAAAGAGAGAGAGAGTAGATATGAACAGAACTGTTGTGACTTGCATATTAAGTACAAATGCAAGATTATCATTTAGTGTTATGAGTGAGAAAATTAAATTGGACTTGGGTAAAGGATTCTATTACAGAATAATATTTTGTCTTTATTGTTAATTATTTTGTTTACAATAGTCAGT
Organism: Alligator sinensis; assembly: GCF_000455745.1. NCBI lineage: Eukaryota > Metazoa > Chordata > Crocodylia > Alligatoridae > Alligator > Alligator sinensis. Next base: position 933,929 of record NW_005841966.1, on the reverse strand, counting down.
TTAAATGTATATTATTTATACAGCAACACATGATTTAGCATAAATAATTTACACAGAATATGGAGTTAATTTCTAATTAACTTTTAGCTCTGTTGGCTTGTAAAGCTGCTTTAGATTAAAACGCTCTCTCTTTCCACTGAGTTCCTGAAGGGTAGCAGCCAACATCATCACAAATATTCATTTGAGAAATATGTATACTTAGTTCATTTTACTAAGAACTGTTAATTTTAAAAGATTGTGTAAAATACAGGGGGGATGAGGAAAAAAGGCAGTTTTCAAAATAATCAACATAATTTGTCTTCGTATGATTGCACAAGAAAAACAGACTGGAGACATTTGCTAGCCTTCTGAATATAATATGGCACTAATGCCTCCATGTCCTCAAATGCAATTATTCTTTATTGCCTAAAAACAATTTGCCATATACTGTATGTGCTAAAGAGAAATCCATAAACATCTGAGGTAAATCACTAACAGGTCTTTCTTGTTTATAAGGATTAAAAAAATCTATATTTCCCTACCTGTTAATGTGGAATAGATCTAAATAAAGCAAATTCATTGCTTCCAATGAGAGTTGTAATGCAACAATGAAATAATCTGATTTCACATATTATAGTTAGTATCTTCTATATCCCTGCCATAACAGGTGTAATAAATAAAGCAAATTCTAAAAACCCGCAGTATAGCTCCAGTGATTGACTTGTAGTCTGCATGAGAAACAATGATTTCAAATGAAACAACCTATGTTCTTCGTAAGTTTGTATTATGTTAAATGTACTTCTAATTTCTCACTCTCTCATGCTGCCTTTCATGAAGGAAAAAAGTCAAAATATGGTAAAGTTCACATCTACTCCCACCACCACAAGTAACAAACCAGATCATCAGACTCCTTTTCCCTAGGCCAGATTGAGCTTTTGGTGCCAAATGTTGCTTTCATTTATGCATGTACAACTCCTGTTGTCTTCAGTGGAAGTTGCATTGACCCAACTGAGGGAAATATCTGGGATAATATTCATATTGGTGATGTTGATATAACTCTTAATACATATTCCACTGCCACAAAACAGGGTATTCACTGGTACAACTTGATTCAGTAAGGTAAACTAAGGTATAACACCTGCTTTGTGCTGATTTACTGTATCTACATTGGGGGGAAAGAGAGAGGACAGACAAATCCCCAGCTGGTGAACTTTGTCATAATTATAGTAGCATCAACAGTGTTGTGACAGCTTATACCAGCTGAATATCTGCCCCTGTCTGTTTACCCAGGTGCACGTACATCAGTTTATTGTATTATTTACATCCATTTCTTCATATCGAGAAGCCCTAAGTTTGCTAATTCTTCAGCCTTCAGATCTGATACCATGTCACTGTACTAATTTAGACTGAAATGAGCTTTGTGTATCATTCTTAATACACATTCACATTATGGTCTGTAATTGCTCCTTTGGAGCTGTTAATGCTTTTTTATTGCCTAAAAAACAATTGTCTATATGAAACGTAGTCATATAATCCTTGGTTTATGTTATGAATACATGTCATTATGTACAATGGGCCAAATTATTTGAGATTTCATGGACGTGAATTCTGTTGTCATTTCCACCAATGTAAAATGTAAATAACGACATTGAAGTTAAGGTCATTCCTTTCAATTTCCCATGGTATAATTGAGGCCAGAATTTGGATGCCTTATCAGCTTTCTGTGCTATGTGGAAAAAGGGTAACAAATACAGAATATGTGTGAGAAGGGCATGGGTAGAAAAACTGCAAGAGAAAAGTTTGTTGAGAGAAGCTCAATGGAAATATATAGGAGGGAAAATTAAAGTCTAGATTCATAAGACACCAAAATACTTACTGGAACACTTAATAGGATTTCTTGCCCGGGTGGAATTCAAAACCTAGAGTTAGGCACCTGAGAGTCCCCGAAAAATGCATGGGGAAAGGGAAAAGAAGAGAGAGATGAAAAAATAACAAAGAAAATAAGAAATGTCTTAGTTACCCTCTGAAGATTTGGGGTTGAAAAATGAATAGTTTAGAGCAGCAGAAGAAAGTCCTTCCACTAGTGTTCAGTAAACTAGTTCCTTAGAAAGTCCATTATCTTTTACTTTTTCTAATACATGAAGTGAAATAGCCATAAGAGAAAAGAAATGTTTATGCAATCACAGTGGAAGAATAAAAAAAAACCTGTACTGTACCTTTATTGATCAGTACCTTAGAAAACTGCATTTAACCACAGGAGGATATTAGTATCACAAAATCCATCAGAAAAACCTAAAGAGAAAGAGGCTTTAGGAAAACATAAATGAATAAGCAGCAATTGATTGCCCAAGGTTCATGCTTTACTAATTTTGGTTTGTTGTGGTTTATGTCAGTTAGGTTCAGTGAACTAGTTTTCTAGTTGGTAATTCTTTGCTTTCTCATGTGACACCTCAAGACCTAGATGTCAATTCCTGTTGTAGGTGTTTTGCTTTTAGTTCCATATCTTCCTGGCCAGGGTGTAACAGCCATTCAGGCATTTCTCTCCCTCCCCACTGCAGGGGCAGGGACAGGGGTACTGCTATCTGCCTGCCTCACTGGCAGATGCAAGGCTAGGGCTGCAGGGCTGAGCCAGGTCAACCCATGGGGGCCAGGCCTTTGGCTCAGGCTGGGAGGCATGGGAGGCCAGTACCCCCAGGCCAGCTCAGAGGTACTGGCAGGCCCAGGGCCCAGCAGCAGCCCACTGTGGGGGCTCACAGTCCCTGCCGAGTTCCTGTCCTGTACATCACCTGCCCCACAGGCTGCACGCTGGCCAGAGCCGGAGGAGCTCTTCTGCATCCCTCACCTCCAGCTGCCACTGCCACCACCCCGTGGCTCTGGGTGAGCAGGTGGAAGCTTCAGCCTGGTGGCTTCTGCCCAGCTCATGGAGCTCTGGCTCCAGCTCCGGCTGCTTTCCACTTGGCCTCCCTGCAGAGGCCGCTTGCTCATAGTACCAGGTGGGCAGAGTGGGAAGAAAGCAGCTGGAGCCAGAGCTCTATACTCTGGGCTAATGCAACACCCCCCGCACCCCCATACACACCTCCTGGAGCAGCATGGCAGGGGCAGGAGGGGAAGGGGGAATAGCTGCTGGAGCAAGGGGAAGCTGACTGCTGGCTGGGCTGGGCAGGGCTGTTCTCTTACTCTCACCTCTAACTGTGGCTCCTGTTCCTGCCCCACCATGCAGCACAGCTTGGCAAGGGGAGGGGGCGGGGGCGCTTCTGCCCAGCACCTGGAGCTCTGGTTCCAGCTCCAGCTGCTTTCTGCCTACTCTGCCCACCTTCCTCAGCCAGCCCGGCATGATGAACAGCCCCTGTGGGGGTGCGGGTAGAAAGCAGCTGGAGTTGGAGCCAGAGCTCCATGCTGTGAGCAGAAACTGCTGGGCTAAAGCTATTCTCCCCCTCCCCATTTGGAGCAGCTCAGCAGGAGTAGAAGGGAGAGGGGGAGGGGGAGTAACTGCTGGAGGGGAGGGGAATCTCTGTGCTAGCTGTGCTCAGAAGGGCTGTTCTCCTCTGTCCACTTCCAGCTGCAGCTCTTGCCCTGCCACACAGCGGCGCTCAGGACAGGGGGAGCATCAGCTCTGTGGCTTCCTCCCAGTGCCTGGAGCTCTGGCTCCAGTTCCTGCTGCTTTCTGCCCACTCCAACTTCCCAGTGCAATGAGCAGCCCTTGCAGGGGAGGAGGGTGGAACCAGAGCTCCATGCACTGGGCAGGGAAGGGGGTTATTATCCCCTCCCTCCAGCATCTGGTGAAGTGGGCAGGGAAGGAGTTTATCTCACCATTCTCCCTGTGCAGGGAGCAATTGGTGGTAGCCCAGGTGGGCAGACCTTGGGTACGTTCCCCAGGGGTAGAGGGGGGAATGATTCCCCTCCCTGCCCCCTCTGCCTCAGGAGGCCATGCTGGCTGATTTCTGGCTGTGCCCCTGGCCCCGCCGCTGTCACAGCAAGGGGAGAGTGCCCAGCGGACTCTGGCTGTGGTCTGTGGGACCCATCCCTGGGCAGTTCACTCCAGTTTAGTGCCTGGGATGGCCACGCTCCCCAGCACAGCTTCCTTGCAGCCCCCTGGCTTCTGGTCTGAGCCACTGTAGGCAAGTACCTGCATTTTGTGAACATCTATCCACTTCCTAATTGGTTTGATCTAGGTAGGTTACGTTAACCTGCAAAGATTGAATCAATTCAGGCTCCAACTTTTCGAATGTCTGTCCCTAGACGATTGGTGCATCATGTCCTTATACTTGCTCTCTCAGTATCTAACATTTCTCAATAACTTTTACTAAATTAATTTAGGTACCTAAAATTTGAAGTGGTTTATTTATATACATCACATTTTTCATCTACTACCATAATTAACTGCAAAAATCACTTTTGCCACTTCCTAATTATCAGACTTTTTCATTTTTCTTATAATGCTAGCTAAGAAAAAGGAATTCAGTATCCCAGTTATTTGATCATCATCAATATATTTTGGCATTCTCTCTCTAAAATGAGGAATTAATTAAGTTAATAGAATAGTGAATAAAGGAAAACTAGTAGACATATACTTTGATTTGGAAAAGCCCCCCCAAAACAGGAAAACAAAAAACACATACACACATTGTTTGAAACCCTTACAACAAATATTTAAAGAAGCTGAGAAGAGATAGATACTTGACAAAGTACTGGCATGGAATTGACACTGGTCAAGGTTAGAAAATAGGGAGAAGGCATAAATGCCTTTTTAGGCAGTTTGCAAAAATAGGATATGCATAGAAGCAGGGTATCCCAGGACTTTATACAAGTTCTTATGTGGTTTTCTATATTTATAAGTATATGATGAAGAAGAGGGGGTGAATACTGATGCAAAATTTGCAACATTATTCAGATTAGTCAAGAGTAGTTTATGGCATATGACACAGTGCTTTTTAAAGGACATAAAATTAGTCAACTGTACAATGAAAGTGAATGAAGCCAAGTGTAAGATAATGCACATTGAAAAGAACCACCTGAAATTCTCATAACATGTTAATGGTAACCATTCTGGAAGAACTCTAAGGTATCACTGTAGCTAATTCAAAGAAAATACCTTCTCTATATGCAGCACTGGCCAAATAAACCCCCAAGATATTAGGTTGCCTTAGACACAGTAGAGATAATAAAACTGAGTATTATAACATTAAATAAAGCAAATCACTGGAATAGTCTCACTTTGAATACTATGTGCTATTCTAGCCAGCTAATCCTAAATAATAAAACATCTGATAACATAGTAGAAATTAAACAGGTGCACAAAAAGATCAATGAAGATTGTTACAGGCATTGAAATGACCATTGGAACCATTATTTAAAAGAGTAGGACTATGTAGGAGGGAGATGAATAAGAGGGGACATAGAGTTATATTGAAAAAATTTATAGAGAAGGTCAGTTGCTACTCCACTTTGCCAAAACATAAAGGAAAATAAACCGCAATTACAGATTTTAAACTCAGATAAAGTTCTAGGAAGAGTTATTTTTTTCTGCTGGGAATGCTATATCCACGTGATTTAAATCCACCATACATGAAGACAGAGGAAAGAAGGGGATAAAAATCATGTAGTGAGTGAATCAGGAGAGTATTTTCAGAGCAACATACACTATTCTTTTCTCTCAGATGTCCTCTTTCCAATATCACACAATTGCCAGAAGAAGCAACTTTTAAAAAAAGATTTGAAGACATGTTACTCAGAACCATGGTTTCTGTTAAGCTTGTAGTGCTTTTCCCCTATTCTCTACTCAACAAAGGATGAAATTTTAAATCAGGATACAAAACAAATTCACAGTTTGTTGTCTGTTTCTGAATAGCTTGGCCCAATGAGAAACAGGAAGGCTGAGAGGAAGGAAAATCTAAGTGGGATTTTAAATTAGAGATCAATAACTAATAGCACTAACGTTATTGTGGTTTAAGGGCTCAATCATGAAATCCTGACTTAAAAGAATAGCAGAATCAGGTCCTATTTATTTCCCATAGTTCCACCATCCAGAATGGGAAAAGCCTTTTATTTAACTGACATTTATTTCTTGCAACAGCTTCTTTGTCTACTATTTGTTTACACTTTAAAAAGAAGAAATGTTGAGAATAGATGGGAACAATTCACCTTATGTATAGATGCCTGAAATACCGCTCTCTCTCTCTCTTTCTCTCTTAAATGTACAGTCAATGTAGAATACATTTTTTCTTGGCTTGCAAATATTCTGCTACTTTAACATTTACTTCAACTGCTCCTATTTTTAAAATTATCCTATATAATCTAATCTTTAGAAGTTTAGCTTTTAGAGTTGTTAATAATAATAGATGATTAATTTCAATGGATCCTCATTAGTAATACTATTCATTTCAGATTCTCATTAACCTGTCAGACAAGAGCTTTGGATTCACTGCTGTTAGAATCAAAGCAGGTTCTAATAAGCTCTAATTACCATGAATGAGGTGTCATACTTTATCTCTCAGGGTGTTTGTATGTTAGTGGATTGATAGCATTCTGCTCAGATTCAGTCTCAGATATGCAATTTTCTGGACTTTGCTGGATTATAGCACTATTTCCTGAAAGGACAAGAATAAAACTAGCTGGAGGAGATTTAATTCAGTATGAAATAGAATGCTAAGTACATCATTCAGCCAAGATGCAATTCCTGTAGATAAGCTCACATGTATTTGGAACAGCTTTTTTATAAACATACACATTGGATATTTGTGTACATCAGCAATATGGTGTCTTCAGCCTACAGGGGACTTTATATTTAGATTAAGTAGTTAAGAGGTCATGGTCATATACAAGGATGCACAAAGAGCTGAGCTCGGTGATGTACTGCAACATGACAGAGTCAGCTTTAAAACTCCTAATGACAGCCATCTGCTTTTGATCAGTGAGGCAGCACTGAAGGCTTTTTAAGAATGTCAGAAAGCTCACTGATTACATTATAAGAAACTTCCTAGAATCCACTGAAGTGGCCCATTAATGTTCCTATGGTCAGATGCAGAAAAAGCTGCCTATAAACTATGAACTTGGGTTAGAGCCGGTTTCTCCCTCATTTTAGTTTCTGTAGATGGTCATCATGCTGTCAAAATAATTATTGAATGTCCATACTATTTTGCAAAAAAATGGGAAACTAAGGTGGCCCATAGCTATTAGGATCATTGCTGTTCCCAATTCATTAACTAGGATTACTATGTTTAATTCACTGGAGGGGGTTGCAAGGGAAGGGGAGGGAAAGGGAAAGTCACAAAATAAATTAATGGTGTGTAATTGGCAAATTAATTACAGATAAGCATTTCTGTGTAATTCATGTGCAATTCATGGCAATAATATAATCACACCAATGAATCACAGCCTTTGCAGGACACACTGAGTTCAGTAGGAATTCAACTACCACCCTTTTCCAAGCTCACTTTTGTCTTTCTATATTGTTCTGTTGATCTCCAACAGTGGTCCAGGGAAGAAAAAGTCTATATTTTCAAAAGAAACTGGACAAATGGTTTCTTATAAACAAATGATTCTTATGCATGAATTCTTGGAGTCAGATCTTGCACACGGGTGATGTGTGGTTTCCACTGAAATCAATGAAAAGTCAACGTGTGCATAAAGACAGTTTTGCTCATGGACACAAATCCCACTGTAGTCATTCCAAAGCTTCAGGTTCCATGAGTGCTCTGTGGTCACTAAATACAGCAGCCTCTTGATATTATGAGGGAGTTGAAAAATGTGATGAAACACCTTCAAGCCTCCCACTCATTAATCAGCTTATTGCTGCTGTGGTCTTGCAGTGGCCATGGATACACCTATCTACCCATCCAAGTGACTAACAAGAGTAGTGTGGCCTCATTTGCCAACAACAGGAGTGTTGTGTGCTCAGAGGCACAAGGTGAGTGGAGATAGAAAGGAAGGGTGCTTAGAAAAGAGAGGTGAGAGTGGAAATAGTACCAAAGACTAAGGCTAAACACAGATGTTCAAAAAGCCTGAGGAGGAATCGATCTAAATTAGGAGGGTTTCTATAAGTGGCTTAGGTTAGATTGATAGTGAACAGGGCACACATTTGCCCTTTGGGGATGGGGGGAGGCAAGGGCATGCAGGCTTTCTGCACTGGAGGAGGCCTGCATGATGGCCTCCCAGCATGCCCTGTGCACTCCCCGGGCTGCAGGAGACTGCTGAGCACAGCCAAGCACCCAGAACCCCCTTGATTGGCTGCCAGGCACAGGAAAGCATGCCCCAACCCCTGTCACATCACCACCGACTCTCCCTCGTGCCTAGGCCTAGGCTTCTAGAAAAGCCCCATTGCAAGCACCCTCTATCATAAATGGCACATGCCTCCATGTCCTGGCCCTCTTGGAGGGGAGTCATGGAATAGGGGACTTTAGACCTGACACACTCATTCCTGGACTTAGGAGTGAAGACCGGAGACTTCTCCATGTAGAAACTGGACAGGTGTGTGATCCCGGACCCACTGTCCACTGTCCAGCTGTGGAGTTGGGTCAGGGGTGGGAGGTGGTGCTGGGCTAGTGGGGAGGAGGTTTCTGGATGGGAGATATCACTACAGCAGGGGCTGTGGATTTCTAACTTTCCCTCATGGGACCCCTACCCTCTTAGCCCCCACTCCTGGGGACCCATCTCACCCTTTGGGGACCCCAGCCATGTAGCCCTTGGCCGTGCCTGGGGGCCATGTCATGCAGCAGGACTGATCCTGGGGGTAACTGTCTCTTCCAAGGTAGTATCACTCCCCCGCAGTGGGAGGCAGGCCAGAAACGGGGCCACAGGGAGTGGAAGAGCTCACCCCTGGTCCTCCTGGCTGGCAGGTTGATGAGCTGGGCTTGTGGGATCTGTGGCCAGGCAGTCCCAGCAACAGCCTAGCCCAGTAGGCTGGTGGGCTGTGTTCTTCACCCAGTTCTGAGTGCTCCTGTTCCCTTTTGGAACAGGAGCTACACTCAGCGAGGAGGATTGCTCAGGGTTTCATAGTTTCATAGTTTCATAGTTTTAGGGTCGGAAGGGACCTAATAGATCTTCTAGCCCGCCCCCCCGCCAGGGCAGGAGAATAACAAAAGAACCCTAAACAAAAAAATGGGACTCAAATGAGTCCAGCCAGGTAGGTATCCAGCCTCTTCTTAAAGATCCCCAGGGTAGGGGCCAGCACCACCTCCCTTGGAAGTTGGTTCCAGCTCCTAGCCGCCCTAACTGTGAAGTAGTTTTTTCGGATGTCCAATCTGTACCTCCTCTCCATCAACTTGTGCCCATTACTCCTTGTTATGCCAGCAGGGGCTAGGGGAAACAGCGTCTCCCCCAAACCCTTCTGGTTCCCCCTAGTGAGTTTATAGACGGTCACCAGGTCCCCCCTTAGCCTTCTCTTGTGGAGGCTGAATAGGTTCAGGTCCCGCAGTCTCTCACTGTAGGGTCTGCCCTGTTGTCCCCGGATCATGCGGGTGGCCCTCCTCTGGACCCTCTCCATGTTGTCCACATCCCTCCTGAAATGGGGCGCACAGAACTGGACACAATACTCCAGCTGCGGCCTGACCAGCGTCGCATAGAGGGGGAGGATCACCTCCCTGGCTCTACTCGAGATGCACCTGTGGATGCACGACAAGGTCCGGTTAGCCCTGCCAACCATGACCTCGCATTGTCGGCCCATGTTCATCTTGGAGTCAATAATGACACCAAGATCCCTTTCCGCCTCCGTGCTCTCAAGTAGGGAGTTCCCCATCGTATAAGTGTGCTGCTGGTTCCTACTACCCAAGTGCAGCACCCTGCACTTGTCCGTATTGAAACACATCCTGTTCCTGTTTGCCCACCCCTGTAACCTATCCAGATCCTTCTGCAATCTCTCTCTCCCTGCTAGCGTGCTCACCTCCCCCCAAATTTTGGTGTCATCAGCGAATTTAAACAGGTTGCTTTCCACCCCAACATCAAGATCGCTGATGAAGAAATTGAACAGTGCAGGCCCCAGGACCGAGCCCTGGGGGACTCCACTACCCACCTCCCCCCAAGTCGAGTATGATCCATCCACCACCACCCTCTGAGTGCAACCCTTCAGCCAATCTGCAATCCATCTGACTGTGTAGGCATCTATGCCACAGTCGCCTAGTTTATTAATTAAACTAGGCTGTGTTCTTCACCCAGTTCTGAGTGCTCCTGTTCCCTTTTGGAACAGGAGCTACACTCAGTGAGGAGGATTGCTCAGGGTTCTTGATTCAGTCTGCAATACACTGTTTCTGCTACTCCCACTTTTCCTTCTCCTGTTGTCATCATAAGGTTTCGAAGTACAGCTACTTCTCACTTAATATCATAGTTAGGTTCTTGAAAAATATGACTTTAAGCAAAATGATGTTAAGCAAATACAATTTCTCCATAAGAATTAATGTAAATGGGGGAGGAGTTAGGTTCCAGGGAAATTTTTTTTGCCAGACAAAAGACATTGTATACCCGGGTCCGCAGCCCCCTGCCTCTATTCCTCCGTGCTGCGGTATGGGCTGCCCCATGTACAAATCCAGGGGCGCAGGTCCTCCCTGCCTCCCAGGAGTGCATGTGGTAGCGGGGAGCTGGCCCTCTCCCTCCCCGAGATGAGCCACCTGTGGCCCCATCCTGCTCCCCACTGGAGCTGTGCAGCCACATATTGTGGCCCTAGGCCTCAGGCCCCAAACCCCACCTTGCTCGGCAGCAGCCCCAGTCTTGCCCAGCTCCTTCCCTCCAGGGGCCTCAATCCCCCCCCTTCCCACTTACCTGCTGGAGCTGCTCTACAGGCTGCCTGGGGCCACATGCATGTCCATGCATGTGGTTCCCCCTGTCTCACTGCCTTCCTCCTGCTCCCTCCCAGCTCCCTGCAGGCTGGAACTCTGCCAGCCTGCAGGGAGCTCATTGCAAAATGGCAAAAACCATGGGTTTCTCTTGTAAAATGAGAAATCCATGTTTGCCTCTGGTAAAAGGTAAAATCCATGGTTTACTCTATTTTTCAGGTGTCCAAACAACATTATAACTGAACATTGTGCGACTTTAAATGAGTATCTTCTCTAGTAGATCAGTGACAAAACAACATTAACCAGGATGATGTTAAGTGAGGAGTACCTGTACTGAGATCCTTGCAGCAGACTCTTTCTCTATTTGGGGCAGTCTGGACATTAGTCTCCCATGAGTTGATGTTGCATTTTTTCAAGTCGGTCTTGAGGACATCCTTGAAGTGCTTTCTCTGCCTTCCTCATGAGTGTACACCTTGACTGAGCTGGGAGAATAAAACTTGCTTTGGGAATTTGGAGTTCGACATCCAGATGGCATGGCTGGGCCCATGAAGTTGATGTCAGATGATTATCGCCTCAATGCTCGTGTTATTTGCTTGCAAGAAGATGCTAATGTTCATGCATCTCTCTTCCCACTGGATTTGAAGGATCTTCCCCAGACAGCAGCGATGGTACTTCTCCAGTGGCTTGAGGTGTCTTGTATATGGTGTCCATGCATAGTAAGGTGGGCATCATGACTGCTTGACAAACCATGAGCTTGGTTTTGGATCTGATGTCATGGCCTTTGAATGTCTGTTTCCTCAGGTGTTCGAGGGTTGCACTTGCACATTTGAGGCAATGATCTCCCCCAAACAGGTGTTGTCTCTACTGTTAGAGAGGGGAGACACAGAGGCTTTGTGTGAGGTTGCAGCTTTTGCTAATAAAAATGAAGTATAAGGGCAGGTGCCTGGGACTCTTCCAGCATTTGCCTGTGCACTCGCATGAAGATGCCAAGGTAGCTAGAATAAGTCCCCTCTCTGGACTTTTTCTCCACCCAGGGGATGCTGCTGCTCTCCACCCAGCACAGTGGAGACCAGGGTTCTGACTGTACTGAGGGTGGGCAGAAGACCCTGCACCAGTGTTTAGATGGTTTGCTAGGGAGGAAGGGCCTGAATCCCTCTCCAGGCACTGCAGTAGGCACCTGCTCTGCTCTCTCAGAGGGTGTGGCAAGGCCAGCACAGTGGCATAGCTGCTCCTCCTATTGCCCTCCCTAAGAAATGCCCACTTTTTATTGAGACTCTTTCCTGCCATTACTTGATAGAAAAAGGAATTAAGAGAATTGGCCTCTGTGAGAGATGATACCCTGCCCGGTTTAGGCCTCCACCCTATTTGGCTTTTTTTGTTCTGATATGCCTATTGGCATGACTCTTATGGGGTCCAGATTGGAAGTTCTGCCACCCCTGCACTCCTGACATAGGCCTCCATTTGTTACTGTCATGTAGGACTCTGGCTCAGGCCATATTGTCGGCCACACTCCAGTCCACTAGGCTAACCACACAATCCCTTTACCAGCAAGTCCCTGGCTTCATGCCAGGGATCCCTTATAGTTTATTCTCTATGAAAATACAGAAACTCAGGCAGTCTTGCTGCTCCTTACCCATTTCCAGTGTGTGTCCCATTGTCCAGCGTCCAGGGGCCTCTTTCTTCATTTCTGTCACCCTTTTTCTTCTGCCTCTTGAGAGATCCAGCCAGTCAGAGCCAGTGCTCTCTGGCCAGCTGCAGCTTGTGACCCCTAAAGGAGGAGGACCCAAGCATGCTGAGTTGGGTGTGGGCCTCTCTCCACCTGGAGCATGGTGTTCCCCTGATCTCAGTCCCCATGTAGTATCACTTCTGTCCCGGGCCAGGGCTTCCCCCACCGGGAGCTACACACAGGCAGTAAGCCTGGCAGCAAGGTACCTGGTATTACAGCTGCAATGTCAGGTGTCAGAGGCGATTTTCCTGGTGTGCAGGAATGGGAGAGGGGGTGAGTTCTCTCCTCTTAACCCTATCCCTCAAGTACAGAAGGTCTGGGGAATCAGGGTCCTGCCAGGACTCAGACCATCTCAGGAGAGGGCAGGGACCTACCACTCTGGGGAATGCCTGTGGAGCTCTTATACCTCTCTCCCCCACCTGTCCTTCCTTTATAAGAGAGGTGTTTCAAGCAGGAGGTGTCCAAGCAGGAGTGGTACTTCACCTCCAACATTTCCTTGGCAGGAGTCAGCCAGGCCTAGATGGATTACCTTTACCACTACTTCTGGGGATATGCCAACCAGTATGAAGTGCTCCTGCTGCAGGACACAGTGCCCTGGGAGATGTTCAAGAGCCAGATGGAGGCTGTCTTTGGCAGCATACTAGGGAAGCCCGGACTGGCATTCCAAGTAAGAATCCACCTTGCATGCTACCTGTGGCTCCACTATGATGATCTGACACCCATGAACAAGTCCACAATTGCCGCTACTATTAACATGATGCTGAACCCATGACCTCACCCAGGGAAATGTTCTCTAGACCCCAGCTGCCTAAGAAAAGACCTGCCATGCACTTCCCTTGGCTTTCCAGCACTGTTATTCTACTTTGAATATTTCAGGAGGGGGTAGAAGTGCAGGTTGCTTTGCTTTCAGGGGTTGGGGTAGTGGGGGGTGCATACAGGACCAGGGTGGGAGTGTGATTACCAGAGGGGAGATGGGGGTTGCCTTGAGTGGTCAGTACAGTGATGCCTGTGCTTTGAGATTTGGAATCATCTGGCACCCATGGACTTTCCCCAGGGATCAAATCAGAGGGTGGGGAGAGTTCTGGAGTGCCACTTGCAAGCCTTTCCAGGTGCACAACTCGAGAGTGCTCTGGGCAGTGGGTCTGGATTGGCTGAGATAATGGTTCCCACTTGGGACTGCTACCATGACATTAGTGCCTTTCTTCAACAGGAAGGGAGGGAGAGGGGTTGTCCCTGACATTTGTGTCCTCTCTGCCACCTGAGCCAGCTGCACTGTCAACTGGGGTGGGGCACCGAGCACTTGCACTTCTATCTGTTTTTAAAACTGTGTTTGCAGAGCTCAATAAACTCTTTTAGTGCCTTTCCATGACTGCAAGGGGGAGGGAGGGGGGCTGTTTCAGCACCAGTGCTCTAGCCAGCTGGGAGGAGGCTACACTTCTCCCAGGAGCTAAGTATGGCCCTGAGAGAGAGGTCAGGGAGGTGTGAATGTGGCACATTTATGTTCCCATAGAATGGGAGAGGGGTTGCTAACCACCCAAGGCCAGGGGGTGGGGGGGCCTGACACCTTGGCTGCAATCCAGGATGGGAGGGAGGGAGGGGCTGACCTATTACTCGTCTGCCCAGTACTGAAATATGGACATCTCTCAAGCATTTAGCAACCTGGGGCCCTGTGCTTTGAGTGGTCAGGGCAGGGTGATTAACCCTCCCCCACACCCCTCTATCCCTGCACCCCTGCTCTCCCAGTGCCTTCTGGACCTCTCAGTCACAATGGTCTGAGAGAGGGCTATGACTGTGAAGATGGACTGTAGTGGCTGCAGGTCCCCCAACTCCCCGTTCCTTCCCTTGCTTCCTCCAGAATCTCTGCATTTCCTTCAGTGCCTGAATCCCAATCATGGGTGACTGGTACCTTCTGAGTCTGGGGGCGACCGATGGGGGTGTCCCCCAGAAGCTAGTCACCGACCATGCATGGTGGAAGCAGAAGTGTCCGCACTTCTGTCACCAATATGCCGCTGGCAGAGTCAATTTCATAGGAGGCAATAGTGCTCTCCATGCCCCCCTACCAGCCAGAGTGCTGGCTGTCGGTTGGGCACATACCCCCCTGTACCCCCCTACACATCGCCTGTGATCTGAGTCATAGCCATGTGGAGCAGGGGTGAACCGTACCATCCCAGGCTACATGGAGTCCTTGATCAGTGCCTGACTCATCAGCAGAAGTGGGGAAAAGGCTGACTGTGGGTTCTGCAGGTCACACTGCAGCAGTGACCACTGCACTAGTGTAATGTCTTTGACTGGCGTCAGAGACAGTAGACCAGGTTTCACTGGATAGGAGAAGAAAGGGCACAAGACAAACAGAAAAAAGATGGTAACATAGTTAACGTTAGAGCATTTCCCATTGTAAGCACCTGTTTTTAGATGCTCATCCAAAGTATTCACCTTTACCCCTTGATCACCTTCACCATCTGCCGTACAGCTGGCAAGTCAGTCAGCAATACAGAAGTCCTTGACTTCAGGAAAGCTGATTTTTACAAGCTCAGGAGGCTTGTCAGTGAGGCCCTAAGGGACCATAACCCCAAGGGGAGGGGAGCGCAGGAAGAGTGGTTGCTCCTCAAGGGAGTGATCCTTGATGCACAAGCTAATGCTATTCTGTCTCAGAGGAAAGGCAGCAAGAGGGCACAGCAGCCCCCCTGGCTCTCCAGGGAACTAGCAGACCTCCTGCGGCTAAAAAGAAGGTCCTACAAAGGATGGAGGATGGGATCCACCTCCAAGGAGGAATATTCCACACTGGTCTGGTCCTGTAGAGAGCGAACCAGGAAAGCCAAGGCTGTGACAGAACTCCAACTAGCTACAAGTATCAAGGACAATAAAAAGTCCTTTTTTAGATATGTGGGGAGCCAGAGGAAAAGCAAGGGCAATGTTGGACCCCTGCTGATGGGACAACTGACAACTGATGCCCAGGAAAAAGCCAACCTATTAAATGGGAACTTTGCATCGGTCTTTCATCAGTCCCACGGGACCCCCCTGCCCACTACAGGAACAGGGAGGCCTGGGTGAGGGAGGCCACCCTCCATCAATGCTGACCTCATGAAGGAACACCTTGAGAGGCTGGACACCTTCAAGTCAGCTGGCCCTGACAATCTACACCCCAGGGTACTCAAGGAGCTGGCTAGCATCATAACCCAGCCCCTGGCATGGATCTTCGAGAACTCCTGGTGTTCTGGTGAAATGCCTGAAGACTGGAAGAAGGCCAATGAGGTGCCTATCTTCAAGAAAGGGAGGAAAGTGGATCTGGAAAACTACAGGTCCCACAGCCTGACCTCTATCCTGCAGAGGGTCGTAGAAAAGATTATTAAAGAGGTCATCCTTAACAGACTAGCTGACGGCAATATCCTGAGGGATACCCAGCATGGGTTTGTTGTGAATAGGTTTTGTTTGACCAATCTTATCTCCTTTTACAACCAGGTGACCTATCACCTGGACAAGGGAGAGGAGATTGACGTCATATATCTTGACTTCAAAAAAGCCTTCGATTTGGTATCCCATGATCACCTCTTGGCAAAACTGGCCAACTGTGGCTTCACGTCCACCACGATCCACTGGTTGGGGAATTGGCTCCAGGGTGGGACCCAGAGGGTGGTGGTTGATGGAAGTCAATCGTCAGGGTGCCCTGTGACTCTGTGCCCAAGACTCTGTCTTTGGACCTATATTGTTCTACTTCTTCATTAATGATGTGTACATTGGAGTCAGAAGTGGACTGGCCAAGTTTGCTGATGATACCAAACTCTGAGGTAAAGCATCCACACCTGAGGACAGGAGGGCAATCCAGGCTGACCTTGACAGACTCAAGACATGGGCGGACGAGAACCTGATGGTTTTTAACACCGAAAAATGCAAGGTTATCCACCTTGGGAGGAAAAACCTGCAGCATCCTTATAGGCTTGGCAGCGCTACGCTGGTCAGCACTACGGATGAAAGGGACTTGTGGTCATTGACCACAAGATGAATATGAACCTTCAATGCGATGCTGCAGCCAGTAAAGCAAGCAAAACGCTGGCTTGCATCCATAGATGCTTCTCAAGCAAATCCCAGGATGTTATTCTCCTATTGTATTTGACCTTGGTGAGGCCGCAGCTGGAGTACTGCGCCCAGTTTTGGGCTCCTCAATTCAAAATTGATGTGGAGAAGCTTGAGAGAGTCCATAGAAGAGCCATGCACATGATCAGAGGTCAGGAAAACAGACCTTACGACCACAGACTGAGAGCCATGGGGCTCTTTAGCCTGGAAAAGCACAGGCTCGGGGCGATGTGATGGCCAGCAATAAGTTTACCAGGGTTGTTCACCGGGATCTGAGGGAACAATTGTTCACCAGAGCGCCCCAAGGGATGACAGGGACAAACAGTTATAAACTCCTGCAAGAGCATTTCAGGCTGGACATAAGGAAGAATTTCTTCACTGTCTGAGCCCCCAAAGTCTGGAATAGCCTGCCACCGGAGGTGGTTCATGCACCTACATTGAATGCCTTCAAGAGAAATTTGGATGCTTATCTTGCTGGGATCCTGTGACCCCAGCTGACTTTCTGCCCCTTGGGCAGGGGGCTGGACTTGATGATCATCTGAGGTCCCTTCCAGCCCTAATGTCTATGAAATCTATGAAATCTATGAAAACCCCTGAGATTATTCATGGTCAGTCTCTGCTCAAAATTAATTTTTTGTTTTTTTAAATTCAAGATTGATATGTTCAACCCTTTCTGATTTTTGTCAGAGAGGAAAAAAGCCTGACACTTTTCTCTGTAAAGGAAAAAAAAAATCCCTTCAGCATGAATCAGAAATGGTGAAACTTTGAAATATGAAACTTGGTATGTAAGTAGTCCCTGATGAATAGTAGATATTTTGCTAGGTTGTATAAAATTTGATTGTAAAATAACAAATTTATGAACATTTTAAAGTGCACCCCAGAGCAAGTACAGTATAAAATTTCATTAATGTTTAAATGGACGAGTGAACCATACTCAGGCAAATGTGCATAAAGCTGGTTCTTAATGTAACAGATGACATAGGCCAAGGAAGGGCTAGAGGTTTCCAGGAGTTCTAGTGCCACTACTGATACTACTGTATCCAAATAATTCACACAGCACCTGCTTCAGCCAATCTGGAACCTGAATTGCATACAGTGCCTATGCCAGCCGATCCAGGGTAGGCACTGTGTGCAGCATGCATCCTAAACAACTAGAGCATGTGCAGCAAGTATTCCAGACTGGCCTCAAATGGGCATCATGTCACATACACTGGATCTGGCATGCGGGGGGTGGGGGGAAGGGGGTCCATAGGTCCTATCTGGCCTATGGCCCAGTCCTGTGCCACTCATCCAGGCCACGGGACCAGATGAATTTGACACCCCTGATTTACAGTAAATTGTGGCCCATGATACACTTCACAAGAACAAGGTACTTAATACCTGTCAATAGGAACAGGGATCATGCTACTGTTTAGAAAATTACTGTGCTACTTAGATCGTATAATATTAGTGTGGCATGCTTACTGGGATAAAATATAATGTTAGCGTTAAGCCTGTGAGCATATCCACTAGGAACTGCTTCCAGAAGTCTAAGCAGAGTTATATTGAGATATATGCTCACTCATTTAATAAAAATGCTGTCTTCTTTCCAACCAGCTGGTTTCCTAAATCCTGTGGTATGTTACCTTATTACCTGGCTTATACATTGACCTCTCTTAAATTCTTCTTGTAGTTTTGTCTGGATAAATATTCTATCATATCTTGCTGTGCAACACTGTAGGTGTAAAATATGTGCAGTATTTAGCCTATGGGATTGCAGAATCCCATCCTCAAGCATCTGTATTTCTGCTGAAAGCAAAGTGATCCCTATATGTAGTCTGAAGAGAGCACTTTGAGATACTTCATGATGGAAGGTGCTATACATATGCAAGTTATTACTGACATTAATTGGATTTACCTATGTAAATCTTTCCTCATTGGGAAAACAAATCCCAGTGAATTTTTTGCTGGGTTTTTTTCCAAATAAAGATTTTCTATTATCCTGGTACAGAATCATAATTAAATTAAGAAGTCTTTTTCTTTGCCTTATTTGTGTGCTTTTGATTGCAATACAATTTTACTTGGCAACGGACACAGTTTGAAATGGTATTCCTTGCATATAATTTTTTGTTAGAAATAGAAAACCCAGGAGTGCATTTTTAGTGCATCTGTTTTTGTTGTTTCTTAAAATGTGTGCATTTGGAAAGCATCTAGCATATGAAAGGATTATTTGAAAATATTATATAAGTGCTATATGAACAAAAAGGAAAAAAGAAAAGAAGCGAGGCTGCTAAAGAGTAAGAGTATAGGTAGAGTATAGATTAAAAATAATCTAGGCGTAAACCAAAAACTATGTAAATGGATACTTTGTCTCAGTTTTCAATCAGGTTGTTTATACTGACTACAAGGGAAAAAGCAAGATGGATAACAGGAATGAGGGTATGAAAATGGAAAGTACCATAATTAAGCAAGACTTAAGGGGATTAATATCATGGGGAGTCGACCCATAGCAACTGGATAATCTGAATCCTAAAATGAAAGAACTGGCACATTAATATGCAGGTCCTATAACAAGCATTTTCAACAAATCTATTAAGACAGGGGTGGAGCCATACAGCTGGAGAATAGTAATTTAGTTAAAAAAGTTGGGGAGTGATAACTTCTATAAGATGCAAGGCTTAATTTAAAACATGGATTCATTTAAAACAGATTAATTGAAAACATGGGGTAAAGGCAAAATGGGATAAAATATAACATGGATTTAGCAAAGCTAAATCATCCTAGACTGGCCTGATGGCTTGACTTGGTAGATAAAATAAATTGTACAGATTTCATCTATCTGGACTACAGAAAGCTCTTGATCTGCTGCCACATGGTAAACTCTAGTTAAATTGGAGAAGATGGGGATTAGTAGAACAATTTTAAGTGAGTAAGGAGCTGGATAATGGGAAGACAGCAACAGGTAGTGCTAAAAAGGGAAGTATCAGGCTGGAGGGAGGTTCAGAAGTGGATCCAAGGGGCCACTTATGCACTTGCAGCCT
>NW_005841966.1:899407-914339 GCF_000455745.1 Alligator sinensis | reverse complement strand
CTGCTGTGCCCAAAGTTTAAAAACAAGTGCCTGACAGTGACAGCAGCATTTCAAGTCAGGTAGTGCTGAGGGATTCAATGGACTACATGGTTTATTATAATCTGTCTAATCCCTTCTAAACTCTTCATTTCCATAGCTGTTAATGACCTTCTCTTCTTTTTAATGGTCTTGATGTTCCACTGATCAAGCTTTACTTTTTTGGCAATTCTGCTGTTAGCTGTTTCTCTTAATGAAGGTCCTATTTCACAGGCCTGTAGACTGTTTTTTAACTCATTCTAACGAAGTTACATATTTTTTTGCTTCAGTACAGCCCTAGGTCCCTAGCATATTAATGAACCTTCTAATTTATTTGTAACTGGAGAAAAATATGCATTATTTATCGATTAACAGATTGTAAGGTCGAAAGGGACCTCGGAATATCACTGGGTCCAGCCCCCTGCACCAAGCAGGAAAGATAACTGGGGGTCAGGTGACCCCAGCAAGGTGACTGTCTAGTCTCCTCTTGAAGATTTCCAGGGTAGGTGATTGCGCCACCTCTGGAGGGAGCTTATTCCACAGTCTGGACACCCTGACTGTGAAGAAGTTTTTCCTGATGTTGAGCCTGAATCAATCTTCCAAGTGTTTGTGGCCATTATTCCTGATTTTCTCCTCGGGTGCCCAGGTGAACAGTTGCTCACCAAGCCCTTGATGTACTCCCCTAGTGTAGTAGTAAGCTGCTACCGGGTCCCCTCTTGGCCTTCTTTTCCTCAGGCTGAAGAGTCCCAGATCCCTCAGCCTTTCCTCGTATGGCTTGCCTTTTAAGACTGAACATATGGGTGGCTCTTCTTTGGACTCTCTCAAACTTGTCCACGTCCTTGTTAAATTGTGGTGCCCTGAACTGGATGTAGTACTCCAGCTGTGGTCACCAGTGCCGAGTAGAGAAGAAGAATCACCTCCTTGGCTTTGCTGGAGATGCATCGATTGATGCATGCCAGAGTATTATTTGCCCTACTGGTGACAGTATTGCACCTCTCTCAAACTTGTCCACGTCCTTGTTAAATTGTGGTGCCCTGAACTGGATGTAGTACTCCAGCTGTGGTCACCAGTGCCGAGTAGAGAAGAAGAATCACCTCCTTGGCTTTGCTGGAGATGCATCGATTGATGCATGCCAGAGTATTATTTGCCCTACTGGTGACAGTATTGCACTGCCAGCTCATATTGATACTGTGGTCTATTATTACCCCCACGTCCCTTTTATTTGTGGTGCTAGTCTGTTTGGTCCTGTCAAGCCTGTAGGTGTGTTGAGGGTTGCTCATCCTGAGTTGGAGCACTTTACATTTCTCAACGTTGAACATCATCATATTCTGATTTGCCCAACTTGCTAGCCTGTCTAGGTCTGCCTGTATCTGTAGACTATCTTCAAGCGTGACAACACTTCCCCATAACTTGGTGTCATCTGCGAACTTGGCCAGTGAGCTCTTCACCCCACATCCAAATCATTAATAAAGATGTTGAAAAGTACTGGACTGAGCACCAACACCTGCAGGACACCGCTGCCCACTTCTCACCAGGATGACACAGATACCATCAAGAAATTCAAATTCAAAAAGTACTTGTATCGTACTTAGACTGCGGTCTTCACCCGTCACCCGTCGCTTGTCCGTCATCTGTATTCCCTTGCTGTTGTGTATAGCTTATCATCTGTATCGTTCTCCAAGTCATATCACCCACCAAGTTATTTCGACCTACCATTCGACTGTTGTATAAGTAAACATCAAGCTTTATTTCACCCCCTCATTGCCTCCGGTGTTTATCTCTCTCTCACCTGGCATCCCCGAGCATGTCTGGGTTGGTGTCACCACCCGGTGCCCCACTCAGGACGCGACTGCGGCCGTTTTCCCACATACCTTACGGAGAACGTGCCCACACCCACTATAGAAAGGATGTGAACAAGTTGGAGAGAGTCCAGCAGAGGACAACCAAAATGGTGGGGGGGCTGGGCATCGTGACCGGGGCTTATGAGAAGAGGGGGAGGGCGAAGTCGATCATATCACTTTAAACTGCCCTTGGAGGGACCGTCAACGGCCTCCTGTAGAATATATGGCCGATCTATGGACTCGTGCCCTATATCACCAGGCCGAAGCGGGGAAGCTAAGCGGATACTTCTCCATCCACACCGCTGAAAGAAACCAAGAGGAGAAGGAGTGGGCTGTCGAAGGCCTTACTCCGGCCGCATTCGGCTGTCTGCTATTGAGCCCGGCAATACTGTACTGACCATATGATAAGGCCCAAGAAGTAATGCCTTTTATATCCTCAAAGAAAATCCAGGTCCTTTCCAACCCTCATTTTCTATAATTTAGGGACATAAGAATCTGGGACTGGAAGGAACTTCCCAGGCTAATGAGTCCAGTTCTTTACATTTGCAGACAATCGTGTCCAAAGGATCTACAAAAATATCCAATCTAATCTCACATTTCAGTCAACTCATTAAAAATGAAACCCACAGTGTGCCCCAGATAAAGAGCAGGAGAGAAAATAGAGCTTCCAATGGCAGGAAATGTTTCACCATTGCAATGGCAGTATTTCTTATATGAATATATACTCATAGGAAGAGAACTGTGCTCCACATTGCAAAGGAAGACAAAGTAGATCTTTAACTCTATCATCACAGGGGAATCTTAGTTGCCTTATGCTTCTTTGTTGCATGTTGCTCTTGAGGAGAGCCCTGGATATTCCACGTCTGTTTTAACCCATGAACCCTAATCTGCCACCTCCTCAGCATTAGAAGGTAAGACAGACTTCATTTTGCTAGCAGTTATTTTGAAGTCAAAGCAGTAGACCAGTGCTAATTTATTCTTCATCATAACCTGTATCATGTCAAGATTTAGGAAGGAAAATAAAAAAAGTTTTCATTTGGATGTCACACCAACAAACCATGTAATGGCTCCATTTCACCCATAATCCTTTCAGGTAAACCTTAAGCATAATTTTCTGATTGTACCTTGGGTAGCATCTCTCCCCCATTTTCTGGAGGTGGATTATTCTTGGATGATTTATAAACAATTCTTCCTTGGATGAAAACCTAGCAACCATCATCTCAGAAGCAATTCTTCATCAAGCATGCCTACTGCTTGTGAACCAAGGGAAGATAGTTTCTTGAACTGAGAGCCTAAATGGCAGTACTCTTGGTCCAGGAAAGTCATAGAGTATTTGAGGTTTGGAGGGCATTTACAGAACTGTTGTTTCCTTGTCCTGTTATGCAGTTAAATGAGTGAAGTGATGACTAAAAGGCAGATCCCCGAGTTGGCATGTATGATAATTTAGTGTTATCACACTCTGTTATGGAGTGTGATAACACTGCTCCTGAGGAGCACACATAAATGATGGGATCAAGTCCATCAATATGTGGTCACTTCGGGTCTATCTTAAAGAAGAATAATATACTTCCTGAGCCCTGTATATGCTAGAGAGGATGTGTTTGCTAACACACTGGCAATTCTACACGGTATAACAACTAGCAAGTGTGATGTCACATCTTGCAGATCTCAACTAAATAGTTTTCTTACAAAATTCATTGTTTCTACTGATTTCATGGGTCGCAACAATCATGGACCAGGCTTCCAAAATCCGCTTACATGGATACTATTTTATTCCATCTTCCTACTGAGACTGAAATGGTTAGGAAAATGTGCAATGACAGGCTCTGGTCAGACCATTAGCCTTTGTTAAACATGCCATCCTAGCAGAACTACTACAGGAAATTTCACTGGGGCTTCTTGATGTCTGGTGCCTGAACCTCTCACTTTACTAAACATTGACTGCGCTGACACAGCCATTCAGAAATTTTACTCTCAATGGGAACCTGGCTAAAACATTATTCCTATTCCTTTTCGTATGAAAGTTATTGCCTTTTAAAGGTTTTTCATAAGGACTGAGAGGAGCATACTTAGGTTCAGTTCTCAGCATGTACCATGCACCTTATCTTCTCCTACTGCAACATTTGGTTCTATCACTGTATTTTCCACTCTTTTGTAATTGTAGCTCATGATCGTCCACTTAGAAGGCTACCTGGGGTTTGACAGTTTCCTAATGTGATGTTACAAGCCCTCATTACAGCTACTTTCAAACAGAAGAATGTAGCATTCCTTTTTTCTAGATCTTTCTTGTCATGGCTTTCACTTCAGTGGGAAGGTTAAGCAAGCAGAGATTCTTTTATTTAATTTGTAGCTCCCCTATTTTCAGTTCTCTGGAGAAGACGATTAGCAGAGCAGCTTTCAGTTTAGAATGCTGAACTCCACCTAAAGCAGTCAGTTCCTTTCTCCCTTTCCAGTCATGAGTTTTGACAACTTAGAAATATATTTTCATTCTGAGAAAGTAGGTTGAACAATAGTTTCTACAGAAACCATTCTAATCTTTGGAGTAAGACCGATGCCTTTCTCATGTTGCTTAGCAGTCTAATAAAAAGGCTCTGTTAATCATCCTCCAAGTCCTACTTTCCCAGATGCATCAGAAGGAAATTTCTGTTTTCTAGACAGATTAAGCTGCTATTTTACCCTGCTTTGAAATTTTGGTTTTTATTCTTCTAGAAATGGATAACATATTGGATGGAGAGAAAGCAGCTCCTTTTGAAGGCTGAGAGTCTATTACTGAGTCATCAGTCCATTTTTTCCCCCAAAACACTGCAACACTCACTCTCTCTGTTCTTCAGATTAAATTTCAGGTGACAGATCCGTCAACTAACTGCCAGTATCTTCAAGAAGAGTTGTATAAATTTGATGCAAATAAATTAAATGATGGCCTTATATAATTACCATTTTAGGTGCCCAAACTAAAGACACCATACAAGAGCTGATTTATAGACCATGTGTGCTCATCAATGAAAAACATCCAAAATTTTTAGTCACTTTCAAAAATAAATCTGATATGTAAATATGTGCGTATGTAAGACAGGTGTTTTCTGTTTATGTCTTCTGAGCAATAGTAAGTTTTGCTAACAAAGCTAATTGTTTAGCCTTTATTATTTGAGGGATAGAAGAAGGTAGCATAACTATCTTCACTGATAGCTATGGAGTAGCTTATTTCCACTGAATAATAGTCACTAGTTTTTCTGTGTTTATAATGACTATTTTGGTATTTATTCTGTATTTTATCACATGTGAAGAAGACTATTTTGCATAGGACTTTTGCCTCACTAGTTGCAGAAGTTAGAAGGTGTGGAATGAATGATGCAGAAAACTGTAGGAATAGAGTGTATGGTTTCATGGTTAAGGCAGTTGAATGCCATCCAGAGGAAGTGGCTTCTATCCCTTGCTCTGCCATGAATAGCCTGTGCTCGGCAAATCATTTAAACCTAGCTTTTCACAGCTGGCCATTTTAATTTCTTCATATTCTCTGTGCACAGTCTGAGACATTTGGGGACCTGATTCACAGAAATACTTCAGGTTCATAACTGTACATGGAGGCAAAGGAGCTGTGCTTCGAGCTTACAAGTGATATAAGCTTCTAAGTACCTGACAGCTCAGGCCAGAATGGTGCCACATCAGACACCCATAATTTGTGGACACACCTAATAATTTTGACCCTAATTTCTGTGTGTCTCCATTCTTTAATCGCCTCTGTATACAAAGGGGATTAAAACACCAATTTTGCTTTGTGGGGGATTTGGAATGCCATTGTTTCTAAAACGCTAGAAATGCTATCAGGGTGTGTGCTAAAGAAAGTCTATCAGGAAATTATTAAACTTGTATTTACAGAATGGTATGCAGTAGCTAGGGACCATGCATGGAATGAGACAAAAGCAAAATATTAACATTTAGTTAATGCTATTCATTCTGTATGCAGAGTGAAACAGGTGTCCTGTGACAAAATAGCATCTAATTAAAGATCGTTCATAATATATATGTACGAGGTCCAATATGCTTAGTTTGCCTCTCTCTTGTTCTCCTTCAAGTCAGGACAAAAAAGGAAAGTCAAATGGAGCTGAAATAAAACAATAAGAGCATTTATGCACTGATTGTATTGGTTTGTTCAGTTTCAAATGGTAATTGCTCTGATTCTATTTACTTTAGGAAGTGTTTGCCCCTGAATGGTGTGGTGTCTTCAGCAAATAAGCTAAAGGAAGGAATCTTGTTGTTGTTTTATTAAAAGGACTCTTTCCTTCATAAAACCAGATTAGACAGGCACTATTTGATGGTCTTTGGTCCAGAACAACAAGTCTGCTCTAGGAAAAATCCAAGTTACAGGTAAGAAAATGTATGTGTTCCTTTTGTTCTCATTTTGGACGTGGAATGTACAGTAGAATTAATAAGAATCAGTTCTTTACACCCCTCTAATTTGAGTTAAAATTACAGTGTCTTGGAACAATCTGTTTCACCTGCATTGCCTCCCCACACCTGCCTTGTACGCTGAGTGTCCTTTGTGGTTCAAGCTAAAATCAGTTTTATTATACATAAGGCATAAGGCAGATGTAGATTATTTCTTTCGCCATCTGCCTTGATGTATCTTCTCACAACCATGAAGGATGGGAACAGTTGTTTAAGCTGACCTCTATTACACTTTTAGAGCATTTGCTTTAAGCAGTTATAATTAAAATTCTTTGTAAATTTTCATCTAGATGTAAGATCTTGACCTTGGGTTCTCCTATCATTCTGGGTGTTTGATCCCTTCTAAATCCTACTATTTTATGAATCTACAGTACTTACCCATTACATGCTGTTCCTTAATTAGCAGCAAGATAGGTTTTTAAGCTGAAATTTGGGACTGATATATTTCACTAGAAACCTTTCACCGAACGCACAGCTATGCCATGTAACTTCCACAAAGTGCCACAGGGCATTTTTTTCAATTATCACCTACAATATTGTCAGCTGTTATTTTGTAACAGCAAGCACAAATACCTAGAGTGTTTTTGAAAGAATATTCTTTCTCTATTTGAAAGCCAGCCTAGCCACAAAAACAAAATCAAGAACTGTTTAACATATGATGGGTCATTAATTTCAATGAGATTCTTGGTAACAGTAAATTCACAATCTCATTTCTCTGTTAAATTATTATATCCCATATGCTGGCAGTATCTGTGCTTTTTAGGACACAGCTATTTAGTATGCATTATTTCTTTATTTCTTAAGATAGTGTCAACCTAAAGCATAAGCATGAATCAAAAAAGTATGATTTCATGAGAGATTTCAAGCTTCCAGAAAACAAAATCCTTATATTGTAATTCCTCTTTGACAGGGCATAAAGAGGTTGTTTTCTCTTCTTTGGTAGGTTTTGGGCAAAAATCCCATTTTGTGCTTGAATTGTCACATACAGACCTTTATTAATAGACTCTTACACCTCTGTAATATGTATGTTTTTATTGTATCAGGTTTTTGTGTCCAAAACAAACTAATGATATTATATTATTACCAGACCCTAAATATATATACTGGAAGGCATCCTCTGGGTATGATTCAAAATAACCCTTTATTTTATGTTACTCTAGTTTTCTGTTGTCTTGTCTCTGTAAAACAGCCATTTTTCTTCTGCAGCTGATATAAAGTAAATGGGGGGGATTCTAATTTTACTTTGCTGGTATATAAATGTGTCATTTCATACAACTAGCTGTTTTTCTTTGTTGTAACTTCTTTCTCTCTGTTTTAGCCTGAGGCTCCCCTTTTTATTTGATCAGTATAGTTTATATCATATTCCAGGCAGCACTTCTTCCCAGGAGAAAAACAGGATTTTAAATTGCTACTCATGATTCCTAAGGCGAACTGAAAGGGCGCTGACTGAATTAATGTTTCCTTTACTGTTTTCAGGGCTTATTGGTTTTATTTCCATTAGCTTATGGATACATTCTTTTTCTACCTTTAATAACATTTTTTTCTGATGATTGACAATTATTTTTTCTCAGCTGTTTACAGTTCACCAGAAGTTTCTGTTAAGTAGAAAATTAATCAATCTGATTATTTACAACAACAAAAAAGATATTAAAAAATCATGTAGACTA
Organism: Alligator sinensis; assembly: GCF_000455745.1. Taxonomy (NCBI): domain Eukaryota; kingdom Metazoa; phylum Chordata; order Crocodylia; family Alligatoridae; genus Alligator; species Alligator sinensis. The sequence continues at coordinate 906,370 of NW_005841966.1, read as the reverse complement.
ATATAACAAGTACTACATCTAAGTATTTTGGGAGAAAATGTATAAAGCTTGGTTTTGGGGATATATGTGTATTCAACATCCCAAGGAAGTATTCTGCAAGATGTGGATATGTTGTATCCATAAAAAAGTATTAATTTTCCTTGTTAAAATAGCTTACTAATAACACAGTTCAGCAGCCACACATAATATAATTTTTAAGAGAATATTTGTTAGAAATTCCAGTAAGACATTTCCCACCAATTAAGGTCGAATGCTACAACATGCTTTTAAGTTTACATAGTGGCATTATTACTTACAAGCATTGTTTTATATTGTTCCTCAAAATTGCTGTAAGAACCAAATCCTGCTTCTCTACAGCCTGTGGATCAAACTCCCAGCAATCTCAATGGAGTGGGTATGGGCCCTAAAGTACCGCTTTTCCTTTAGACTTATACACAGTTACTCAGAGATATGCTTTGTAAGGCCAAACATATTGAATTTTATTAGTAGATGTTAAGAATCATGAACCAAAAAGATGACAAAGCCAGAAGGGGTTTAGGTTGTAGCCGTGTTGGTCTAAGGATATAGGCAGACAAGGTTCCTTGGGTGAATTTGATATCTTTTATTAGACCAACCCAAATGGTTGGAGAATAGTTATTAAGCAAGCTTTTGGGTTCAAAAACCCTTCGTCAGGCTAAGGAAGTTGCAGCAGTTGGCGTGTGCTCTTCCTGGATGGAATGAAAAGTAAAGAAGCCAGGGGCTGGGCTGGGGACTCAGTTGCCAGGCAGATTATAATGTATCAAAAATCCAATGTCTATGTTTAGTCCCTGATCTCTAGTATCCAGCAGGTTGATGAAATGGAGCTCATAGGCTCGTCTCTGGGAAGTGTTGTGTAAGTTTCCTTTGAGGATCAGGACTGAGAGATTGGAGAGAGAGTGGCCCTCCTGTGAGAAATGTGCCCCCACCGGTAATTGAGTGTTTCTGTCTTTGATGGATTTCCGGTGTGCATTCATTCTGGTGCGCAGTTGTTGTCTGGTCTCCTACATATCTTCCATCAGGGCATTTGGTGCATTGGATGAGATATATTACATTCCTGGAGGTGCAGCTGTAAGATCCTGGGATGCTGATGGCTCTGTTGTGGGGTGTAGTAATAGTGGGGGTGGTGGAGATGTGGGGCAGGTTTTGCATTTCTTGTCTGGCATGGTCAGACAAGAAATGTGTTCTGGGATGTGTTTGGTGTGTTCTGGGGTTGAGGAAGTTTGCTTCTGGTGATGAGGTTGGCGAGGTTCGGTGCTTGTCTGAAGGCTAGGATGGGTGGCTCTGGGAAGATCTTTTTAAGAATAGGGTCTTTTTCTAATATGGGTTGCAATTTTTTGAGGATTTTCCGTACAGGTTCAAGGGATGGGTGATACGTCATAACCAGTGGTGTGCGATTTGTGGGTGTTTTTCTTCTGTACTGCAGCAGTTCTTCACGTGGTATCCAGGTGGCTCTTTCAAACATGTGATCTACCTCTCTGGAGGAGTGTCCTTGCTGGGTGAAAGCCTTTTTAAGATTGGTGAGGTGGAGATCCTGGGTGTTCTCTTCAGTACAGATGCGGGGGTATCTGAGGGCTTGGCTTTATATCACAGCTTTTTTGGTGTGTTTCGGGTGATTGCTGGTTCTGTGCAGATATGTATGTTGGTCTGTGGGTTTCTTGTATACTGTGGTCTGTATTTTACCCTTCTGGATACTGATCATTGTGTCTTAAAAGGGGATGTTGGTGCTGGAGTATTCTAAAGAAAGTCGGATGGAGGGATGGTGACTGTTGAATTTCTGGTGGAACTCAATCAGAGATTGCAGGTTCTCACGACCAAACTGAACCCACTCCCAACAACAACTCATCCTCTGACAACATTCAAGAAAGGATCAATGCCAAAAAGCCCAAAAAAACATGAATTCTGTAGCACAGAAATGCTATATCGTCTCATCCTGAAGCAAATTTCCAGTCACCAGGCTTGACGACTACTGGTTATACCACAAGAATATGCTTTCTAAATTATTATTAGATATGCAACTCTTTTCTGTAATGCACAAGAGAACAATCCCATGCAGTCAGCAGCCAGAAAAACTTGAACATCAATCTTCCACTATTAACATTGACATCCTTATTGATGTCAAATCCACACAGATTTATTGATGCTATGTTTGTAATTTCTATGCAGACTCGAGCAATTATTCATGTTTTGGTGCCAGCTTGGAAAGGTTTTTCGTGTAAATCCTAACCTAAAAGAAAGATCAATGGAAACATCATTGAAAATATAAGTGCAGAAATTCAAAGCCTTATAGGACAAAAAAAACCCCTTAATTTTATATTGAGGTATGATGTATCTTTTTTATACTTTTGTCCAATAAGGGTACTTCTAATGGATAGTGGAAATGCTATTTACAGCAACCAATTTCTCCAGTGTATTTCACCATTTTTTCCATTTATAGATTTTGTTTTTTACACTTTCAATGTCTGTTTATAATTTTTTGACAAATGCTTGATGTGTACAAATTTCAGCGTAGAGAGTGTTTTTACACCAACTTTTTGATTGAAACTTTTTGTCTATATTCATCATTACTCTTGGTCAATTTAATCATGTGGACTTTGTTTTGGTCCCACTGTAACCAAAAGCAAAATTTCCATTGTCTTCTGTGGAGCCAAAATTTCACACTTGAAATTTTTTGTTAACCAACTGAATGAATGCACTTCTAATAAAGAAGTGGAAGGCATGATCATGTTCCCATCAGAGGCTGGGACTAGTTCATGGTATCTGGACAAGGTAGAGCACCAGGATCAGGTAATTATTATGAAATTACATATTTTGCCCTCTGACGAGCTTCAAGTGAGAAGTTATTATTTGAAATTATGGTCTTGAAATCTTATAGGTTAAGATCTGGCTCAAAACATTTTCTTTCATCATATACATTGCAAATTGTGTATGTCATAGTCAATTTTGGGGGGTATTTAATTACCTCTGTAATAAGGCTCTGGCAATAGGTTTTATGTGTTTCTTGTTGTGAAGGGCACATTCCTTTTCTCTTGTTGTACTTGTTTAATCATATACCCCCCACACAGGTATCCTCTTTTGTGAAACTGGAAATATGGTAACCCTGAATTTAATCCCAAAATGACTGTTGGCAACAAGACCCACATGTATTTTCTATGTGCTTCAGTGTAAACAGTTTCCTTCATGCAAAGATTAATGGAAAATGAAGACAAAAATGGGTGAAAAATATGCTGTTAGAATTGCTTTTGTAGCTATTGTCCTTGGTTTACCTGTAAAATTTGTGTATCGCCAACATACATCTTCCCCATTAACATCATCCCTTAAATATTTCCATGACTATAACTTCAAAGACAAGGTCTTAAATAGCTGTATTATTCCAGGACAAAGATCATTGCCTCTACTTTTTTAACTATGACAGTGTCAAAGTAACAGCAACAAGCATCCCTTGGCCTTCTTTACTGTAACTCTATTGAATAACAATTGAGAAAGCTGTAAAATGCTGACTCTTTTCCCAATGACATTACAGTATGTAAAATTTTACCTTGGGATTTACTGCAAAGTGCTGGTGCAGCCAAAATAGTGCTTTATAACGCTGTTGTGGCATTAAGGGAACTCTTGTTTTTTATCATACTATGCCAGACAAAAGCACCTTATAAAAACAAAAGCTGTGCTTGCATAACAGTATAAGCCTATTTCAAATGATATTTAAAGGCACAACATTCATTTTCTGCATGATATGTTAGTAAGATCTTAGTACTGTGTGACAACATGCCCTTTGCTCTTTAATTCTATAACTGTTTTTCTGAGAGAATTCCTACGGGGATGTAGTGCCTTTTACTTGTAGGTGAGCTTTTCATTTCTGAGAGGCAGCATAATCTATCAGCTAGAACATAGGCCTGAGAGCCAAGACCTCCTGAATTTCAATCTGTATTTTGCTAGTGAGTCACTGTGTGCTCTTAGACAAGTCACTTAACCTCTCTATTTCGGTACCTGTTCAATATGGAATAATCATTGTGATATACCTATATAATTGAAGTATTGTAAGAATGTATTAGTTGACACATACTGTAGTGTGAAGAACTAATTTAGTTTTAAGTGATAATTGTTGGGCCATTGGCTCAAATCAGGTGAAGGTCAATGACATCAAGTTTATTTTGTAGAAAGGCTCCTGATCATGTTCTCCTCTAAACAAGAGTCTGGATTTCAAAAAAGCATTCTGTGTTCCTCAAGTCCATGACTTTGACTTTGGTTCAGAGTAACTAAAGTTGAGTCTCTATCTAAATGACCTTGGGAATGTATTACGTTCTTGGCTTGTTCTTTGTCTCCTGACTAGAAATATTCTACCAGATTTCTGGCTGTATTGGCTGCATCTCTTTCTCTCAGGGAGAAGGAACATTACTCTTCTTTTGAATGAAGGTATAGCTGATGTGGTCAAGTGCCTGATATGAGTTTTCCTGAGCTGCAAATGCAAAGTAGAGTATTGCCCAACTCCACTTTGTTTTGCCTCCTGAAATTGGAAAATCCATTTATGTCATGTAACATCCATTTAAGGAGCCTAATTCTCTTGTGTGAAGATACCCAATTGTTGATTAATTTCCTGCTGGGCGACAATGTCAAGATGGCACTCAGAATCCTTCCAAGGATGAGTTTATTCACAGAGTATCTGGTGAAAATGTGCTCCTCAGTAATATTTTAAAGAGCCCCAAGAAAGGGTTAAGTGGTATCCTGACAAGAGAAGACCTCTCTTGAGCACAGGCAAATCACCCTAACCTTTGCTTAATTTGATGTCAGAATTTTAACAAAGGGCTCCTGCAAGTCTCAGAGACCCATTATCAGCATATCACTGTTAATGTGTTAATCTACTGTAGCAGCTTTCCCTGTTTAAAAAATAGGTGTACTTAAATATTGATATTAAATTGTTAGCCAGAGCAATATGCTTTTGACATGCCTTGTAACTAAGTACTGTTCTTCCTCCTACATGGTAGTCATAGATAGCTGCTTTCAATGGAACTACACAGCCAATAGATAAAGTAGATATCTTTTACCTTTCATTTGTTACTAGAATTTATGGCTGTTTGGAAGATGTGTTATTTACATTTCTGTTGTTCACAAGCCATTTTGAAATAAAGCACACTCATACTTGTATTGATTGCAAATTATAAAAATTAAAAGAATGTCAAACGTCATTTCAGTGTGTATTTTATTGCCATGGCAACACACAGGTAACTGGGTAGGTTACGCTACAAATTACATATTCAGCTATTTAAAGACCTCAATGAAATAAAGTCACTTAATCAAGCTTATCATTATTTGTCCTATGTAATCAAGACAACCCTATTAAATTCAAAGTCAAAATGCTGGATGCTTCTCTGTTGTCTCTTTTCAAACCATGTTCTGTAAACTATAGTGCATCAAATACAGTCAATCAATGAACATTAGTGATGGTTGTAGACTGTGTTTTGCAACCATTTTAAATAGATGTTAGCTTTCTTTTGCAAATGCAATTTGTTTCTGCAACATCACTTATTTAGAATATATAAACGAACACTTAATAGTATTGTAACCCTTCTGCAGGGCACTGGTCAGCGGCAAGAAGGGCCGGGTTCACATTTTGGGTTACCCCATAAATTATACCAGTGACTTGAGCCCCCACCCAGAAATCTGGGAACGCTAAATTGGGGCATCCTATATAAACAAAACCCTCCTCACAAGCGAGCAAACACAAACCCCAAATTTATTACAGAGAAAACAAGATAAAACACTTAATATAATTTTAAAACACTATTAACTACAAAACAAAGCCTATAGGTGGCATCCTCTTGGGGAGGTTTCACCCATACCCAGATAGTCTGGGATTTGGGACTCCCCAAAAGGTAGTTCCAGGGGCCTGCACCCCTATGCCTGCCCTTCAGAAATGGGCTGGAGAGGGGGCCTATGCCAGAGAGTCCTATGAGCTGCTCCTTGGAGTCACTGCACTGCGGGAGCTGTTTGAGAGCATGGATCCTTCTGTGTTGCAAGAGGCTCCATTGCACCTGAGTTTCTCCTTTCTCTAGCTGCAAATTCATAGATTCATAGATTCATAGACGTTAGGGTCGGAAGGGACCTCAATAGATCATCGAGTCCGACCCCCTGCATAGGCAGGAAAGTGTGCTGGGGCTAGATTGTCACAACCCAAAGTTGTGGTTTTTCTTGTTTGTGTGTGCTTCGGCATCGCTAAATCATGTTCCCGCCAAATTGCAGCTCTTTTGCACAGTGGAGTGTTCTGCTGCAACAGAGAACCCACGTGCAGGAGCTTTTCCCGCCAGTTCTGTAGCTTTCTTTGCATAGTGCATTTCTTTTGCATTATAGTAATGCGCGATGCAAGGAGTCCCTGCCATTTGTATTAGAATTCGCGCCACATTATTGGCCAGTCTTAATGTAGGCACACATGGTGGCTAGGTATTGGCTTGCTAGCCGTATGAAAGGCGCCACATTATTGGCTGGTCTTAATTTAGGCACACGTGGCGGCTAGCTATTGGCTTGCTAGCCATACAAAAGGCTTGGGTGGTTTCCACCCAAATCGGAGAGAGAGAAAGCACGTGGAGTTCGGGAAAGGAGCGTGAGGATCTCTAAGCGCTGCTGATCCATACGAACCCAGCTTTTTCCTTAAGAGGGCAACAGAGGTTTAATTTGTCGAACCCACGGAGCTTCAACAACTCCGTGGGACTTATTTACCGTCCCCTCGGAGCCTTAACGACTCCGAGGCAAGTAACCTCTAGCCTCTCCCTGTCGCCGATCGCAGCCCAGACATATCCCTATCCTAAGGACCCAATTGTCGAGCCCACAGAGCCTGATTCACTCCGGGGTCAAGGAACCGAGTCCAAGTAACACTCATGGAGATACAGCTGCTCTGTGGGAATGAATTCTTGAACCCCGCGGAGCCTGAATCACTCCGGGGTCAAGGAACCGAGT
>NW_005841966.1:894909-897721 GCF_000455745.1 Alligator sinensis | reverse complement strand
TGCCCCTCTCTTAGGAACACTGAGGCAAAGAACTCGTTGAAGAGTTCAGCCTTGTCCCCCCTGTCCATCACCAATTGCTTCTGCCCACTTAGCAGGGGTCCTATTCCTCCCTGGGCCTTCCTTTTACTCCCTATATATCTAAAAAACAATTTCTTGTTGTCCTTTAATTGGGATGCCGTCCTCAGCTCTATGGTAGCTTTGGCCCATCTAACTGCCTCTCTACAAGCACGAGCAGAGGAGGTATATTCGTCTTTGGTGATCTCTCCCTGTTTCCACTTTTTATGTGCTCCCCTTTTGGCCCTTAGCCTGCCCTGGATTTCTGCGGTCAGCCAGGGAAGCCTCCTGGCCCCTTTCCCTCTTTTACCCCGCATGGGGATCGTCTCGCTTTGCCCGAAGGATCATTTCCTTAAGGCACAGCCACCCTTCTTGGGCTCCCATCACTTCAAAACTCCTACTCTGCAGTGCGTCCTTGACTAATCGCCTGAGTTCATTGAAATCAGCTTTCCTAAAGTCTAGCACTTTCACCCTACTAGTTACCTTACCCACTCGACACCTTATGGTGAATTCTATTATTAGGTGATCACTGTCCCCCAGATGGCCACCGATCTGTAGGTCCCCTACCATGTCATCCCCCGTTGCCAATACCAGATCCAGTATGGCATTCCCCCTAGTGGGACCATGTACCTCCTGTGTCAGGTGGAGGTCCTGTACACAGGTTAGAGACCTGCGTGAGCGGTGGGACTTTGCCGTCTGTGTCTCCCAGCAGATGTCTGGGTAGTTTAGGTCCCCCATGACTACCCCATGATTCCTTCTCCCTTAGAGGAGACTTCACTCTTCATTGACCCCTAGCAGCTTCTCCTCCTCCCCAAGCCAGCCTAGCTCACTTTATATCCCTCCTTTATATCACCAGGGCCTTGTCCAGTTAGGGAGTGATACACTCTCATCTTTCTCTTAACTAATCTGCTTGAAAAGTCTTCACTGCCCCTGGCCAATCAGGCCAAAGGATTTTACATATTTTGCCCTGATACAAGGCCCCAGATTTCCATATGAAGAGCACATGACCAGAACAACAGGAGCCATCTTGTTCACATTAAAAAAAAAAAACATGTACACACCACACAAAAACACAATACACAACAACCAAAAGCACACACTTTACCATACACAACCAAAGTCTGTGTGTGTGGGTGTTACAGTATTATAAGACAAGAAGGTATCTCCTGAGTTATCAAGTCCAGTCTGAAGCTGTTACAGGCACCATGCCCTATAATTCCTATCATAAAATCATTGAAGTACTTCTTAAAAGTAGTATTTTATGCCCCAATGGAAGATTGTGACAGAACATGTTTGTTCTAATGGTTAGGAACCTTTTTCTAATTTCCATCCTAAATTTATTCATGGCCAGTTTTTACACATTTGTTTTTGTGCCATTTCCGTTTAGCTTAATTAAGTCCCTCCTTTATGTTTACCCCCTTAATGTGTTTATATACAGCAACTATCACATCCTCTATGCCTTCATTTTGCTAGGCTAAACATGCCAAGCTTTTCTTGTCCTTTCTAGTAAGGTGAGCACTCAATTTCTCTACCTGTTCTAGTAGCTCTTCTCTGCATAAGTTCCAGTTTCAGTTCATCTTTCTTGAACATGGTGGCCAGACTTGTTTACTAGTACTCCAGGTGAGTTCTCACCAGGGCCTTGCACAAATATTAATACTTTCCTGTGCCTACTGAAAATACCTTTCCTGATGTGTCCAACCCATTTGTCTTTTTCATGGTTGCATCAAATTGGTAGTTCATTGTCAGCCTTTGATCAAGTACTACATCCAGGATCTTGTCCACCTCAGTCATTTCCAACTCATTAACTCCTGGCCAGCCATGTCCATTAGGTGGTCTTTGGTTGGCTAGACCACAGGTGATCACGCCCTACTTAACATTGTGATCACGCGCCGCTCGCATGGTGGGTCAGACTGCGGACACACTCCGCCACCGCATCACCAGTTACAGATGGTTGTGTCGCTTAACTTTTTTTGGTACAATAACCTGGCAGGGGTCACTTTATCTGTTGACATGCCCCCTTGACCTCTGCCAGATTATTGCACGAAACATATACAAGATTATAAAGTACTGTCCATTGAAGTACACTCGGGTTCCTCCTCGTCGGTGTCGGAGGTGGACAGTTGGGTGTAAACCAAAGTAGGTAACGTAGCTACTCTCTTCTTGATGGTATCTATAAGACAACACCCTATACAGATGCAACATAGAATTCCCAACAGGGGTATACACAACGCAATTAATGGGGTAAGTAAATGCATTAGCCATGCAGAGGGTCTCCATCCCAATGAACTAAAAATGCTTGCAAGCCACCCCGTTCCTATATCATTGATCTTATTGGTTTCCTCGGCCACTTTTTTGAGGTCTCTAATTTGTTGATTTAGGGGTATTGATACGTTTGGGATAGATATGCAACAATGTTCGTGTGATAAGTTGAGATATCCACGGGCACCCCCTTCTTTAAGGAGCATAAGATCTAATACTAGGCGATTTTGTAATGTCATTCGGGACGTGGCTTGGAGCTGCTGATCTACCAAAGTAAACCCCTTTGCAGTTTTGTTGGTGATGGTTTCTACTTGCTCCGTCAACACTGCAATAAGCATTCAGGTTTCCGCCATACTGAATCATTGTCCTGCCCACCAATAGGCTCCACCAGTTGCCCAGCCCCAGAACTTGTTAACCTTTTCGTCCTGCGAGAGTGAACTCCACGTTGCACCCCGCTTTTGTCTAATCAATATGGGGCTGGTTGGTTTTGCGCTATTAA
>NW_005841966.1:893923-894698 GCF_000455745.1 Alligator sinensis | reverse complement strand
AGGAGTTTGGTTGGTTCATCGAAATGGGCCAGGGGGAAGCTTTATGAACCATGTAGGTTCAGTTTTCTCTGGGTCCCAAATGAGGGAATCGTCGTCTCTTACCCCATGGATCCTGTGTGGGTGAATGCCCCATGGGATTTCAGAACATCTAATCGGAACTGGCCTACCGAGTACTGGTATTCCCAAGAGACTCTTAACATATTTGGTACATTTGCTTTCTTTCATGCTAGCTACCGTTAGATTTCTTTCCCAGGTATATTGGTGTTCTACAATAGATTGATCTCTTACCCTCATGTCAATGCTTACATTACAGGGATTATCATGGTTTCTGGCTCAGAACCATGCCCCGAGGTCAAGAGCATGTACATATGGGATGATTATTGAGTCATCAATTGATAAAGGTGCTCGCAAACATGCAGTGAGTCCGCTCTTATCTGGGTCCCCGATGACGTTGGCCTAGAGTGTTAGTAGACTAAGTATGGAGTTTTCTTGGTACCCGGTCGTGGTGTCGTTGAAACTTTCCTCTTCTTCGGTTGTCACCAGGATGGCAATTACACTTGTCACGATGATATATGAGATCTTCATTTTCATTCTTTTTGTTGATTTCTTATTGACGTGGCGTCGTGTCCTTGCTGGTGGATGAAGCTGGGGTGATAGCGTGATACCCTGGCAGCTCCGAAACGCTCGTTTCTCGCCTCAGTAAGCCAAGGGTTGTAATAGCAGGTTAGCAGGTTTGGGGTGTCTGCAAAAGAAAACTTAACACCTATTAATATAA
>NW_005841966.1:889803-891029 GCF_000455745.1 Alligator sinensis | reverse complement strand
TGGGGGTCGGCCGTCGGTGCCTGTTGAGGCGGCCGCTATTCGTTTTTTTGTTGCTCTAGCCTTTTACACTTAAATCCCAATCGGGCCGCTAACTCCTTTTGACCTCTATCTCCCACTTTTCGTAATTCTATCGGCGTGAGCCCGCTGTTTTTTAGTAGGTAGCCAAACCATGCCTTCTCTTCTGGTGTCCTCTCTCTCCAATAATTGTTGGGAGACATTTTAGGGGATAATTTAGGAGATAATTCCTTTTCTCCCTTTTGCTTTGCTACTTGCACCCTTGGAACAGAAGATGCGTTCTCTGCCTTAAAAACTTTTCTAATCTCCGGTAACTCATGAAGAATATTTCCGATGCGGGTTCCTATTAGTGTAAATAATGACATTTTGAGAAGCGTTGCTTGATCGCCCCCATAAAGCTCTACACACGCTCGTATTGCTTCTTGAGACACAGGGATCCTACCTGGTTCCCGGCACCAGCGATGAGGCCAATAAACACACCGTTGCTCTTCAGTTAGTGTCAATGGATAGGTGTCAGCGTCCCAGATAAGATAACTCATGCCGGCTATAGCATATAAGAGCTGTTCCAATGTCGGGTTACTGGGTGGATTTTTGTGCCACTTACAGATTTGATTTGTTAGAGTGGGGGACCACTGCTGCACTTACTGGGACTGTCCAGACTTGGTTATAGGTAATATGAGTCTGGTCAGTACATGTCCCCCCACTCCATATCGGGTGGCGCATCCATATCTAACAACTCACCCCCATTTAATAAAATTAGGCGACCTACCCACATTGCTAGGGTTTCTTCAGATTTAATTTTCATTTCTTTTATTAATTCTTGCATTTCTCCCCTTGTTTGTGTTTGGTATACCGCGACAGTATGAGTCAGCTCACCTTCTACTGTAGTTTTCACTGTGGTTATGGGGTTCGCGTGGAGAGTTGGGGCGCTTGCGATTTTGGTCTCTTCCGGGAGGCTAGGGTACGTTGGTGGTACACTGTACAGCGGTGGTGAGCTAGATGGCACTAGAGAGTTATTTTTTACACTTCCTACCGACGTGGCAGGGGGCACTAGAGAGCCTCCTGTTGCGCTCTCTGCTGAAGTGTTAGGGGTTGCTAGTGGGTTCTTGTTCTCCTCCCCCACTAGGGTTATATTACTCGCCCCTCCCATCTTGTGGCCCACGTCTTCTCTACTCACTGTGCCTGTTAGGATTTTTGGTGCCCTTTTCTCA
>NW_005841966.1:867059-888465 GCF_000455745.1 Alligator sinensis | reverse complement strand
GCACCAAAGTGTGCGGTCCCCTATATAAAATCTTTAGCCAATCAGAAAGCTCCCCTGATGGTAAGTTCTGGAACACATGGACATGCTGGCCAGCAATGTCCATTAGGTGGTCTTTGGTTGGCTAGACCACAGGTGATCACGCCCTACTTAACATTGTGATCACGCGCTGCTTGCATGGTGGGTCAGACTGCGGACACACTCCGCCACCGCATCACCAGTTACAGATGGTTGTGTCACTTAACTTTTTTTGGTACAATAATCTGGCGGGGGTCACTTTATCTGTTGACAGTGGGAAGACCAAAACTGGACACAGTACTCCAGATGTGGCCTCACCAGTGCAGAATAGATAGGAATAATTACTTCCCTTGATCTCCTGGTAATTTTCCTACTAATGCAGCCCAGTATGTTGTTAGCCTTCTTGGCAACAAGGGTACACTGCTGACTCATATCTAGCTTATTGTCCACTGTAACTGCCCAGGTCCTTTTCTGCAGAGCTACTGCTTAGCCAGTCAGTACCCAGACTGTAGTGGTACATGGGATTTTTCTGTCCTAAGTGTAGGACTTGGCATTTGTCTTTGTTGAATCATGCAATTTCTTTTGGCCCAATCCTCCAATCTGTCTAAGTCACTCAGGGCATGTCTGCATGTGCCACTATGGCACTGTTGTTACTGCACTGTCATTTAGTACATGCATGCCATGCAAGGTTATTTTTAGGCACTACATTGCCATAGCAATGCAGTATAATGGGGGAGTGTGTTGCTACAGTGATGTAGTTGCAGCACCATGGGTTTTGCCCACAGGCAATATGTCACTGTAGCATATTGCTTTGGCAATGTAGTATCATGTGTAGACACACCCTCCGAATCCTAGCCCTACCCTCCAGTGTATCTACTACACCCCCAGCTTGGGGTCATCTGCGAAGTTGCTGAAGGTGTAATCCATCCCCTTTTCCAGATTGTTAATGAATTATCATACACACCAACTTGGGGATCCACACTTTAGCTATTACTTCACTTATTTAACTTGAAAAAAGGCCAGCTAATTATCCCACAGTTTATAAATCCCTTATAAACTGTCTATTAATTAAGTAATGTTTCAAGTCTCTAAACCTAAGTAAAGACAATTTTTGGTGCAGTTATTCTTAAGATTGAGTTAAAATAGACAGCATTTTAAATATGTTTTACCTCACCTCTGGTGGTATTACTAATTTCCTGTTTAGCAGAGTCAGATCCCCTAAACAGGAGGTGAGGGAGATTCTCCATTCAAAAGTTTATTGCTAACTTTACTTCTGCTTAATGCAAAATTATCCAATGAAAATAATACAGCAATTCTATTTTATAAAAGCAAACAATGGTCAAATGTCATCATTTTGATGGCAGCTATGACAGTTTTCATACAGTATTGTTCATGATATCTTTTGTTATGACAGTTGCAATCGAGCTGTTCAGAAAGTTATTGGATACTGACAAGATAGGTTTCTTAACTGTTTTCTCATTGTGAAAGGGGAGCTTTGCAAAGAAGGAGGTCTAATAAATGATGAAATTTGAGAGGAAATATGAACCCAAACTGCCCTAGCTATTTGCAAACTCAAAAATGTGGATCTACTGACTTTAGTAGATAATGTATCACTAAAAACAGCTGCTGCACTGCAGGCCTGGAGGGTTGCCAATATAACACCATTCTTTACAAAGGGCTACAGAGATCTGGGGAACTCCAGACAAATGAGCCTAACTTCTCTTCCTGGAAATCCAGACAAATGAGCCTAACTTCTCTTCCTGGATATTTAGTATAAACCAAAATTAAAAAAAAAAAAAAGGATTCTCCATCACATGGATGAAAAGGACTTGCTGGAGAAAAGTCAAGGCTTTTATAAAGAGAGGTCATGCCTCATAGATAAGGAGTTCTTTGAAGGCCTCAGCAAACATCTCAATTGGGGTTATATGATTGATATAGTGTATCTTATTTTCAAGAGGCTTTTGACAAAGTCCAAATGCTCTTAATGAAATGAGACTGTGATAGCATTAGAAGCAAAGTCCACTCATGGTTCAGTAACTGGTTAAAGGATAGGAAATAAAGAGTAGGTATAAATGATCTGCTTTCAGAATGGAGAGAGATAAACAGTAGGGTACCCCAAGAGTTTATGCTGAAGCTCATGCTGTTTAATATAGTCATAAATAGAAAAACCACAGTTGGAAGGTCATCCAGTCAAACCCCTGCTCAAAGCAGGACCATTCCCAATTACATAATCCCAGCCAAGGCTTTGTTTAGCCAGGTCATAAAAACCTCCAAGGATGGAGATTCCACAGCCTCTCTGGGAAACCTGTTTCAGTGATTTACTACCCTCCTAGTGAGAGTTTTCCCTAATATCTATCCTAAATTTCCCTTGCTGCAACTTGGAAATGATTTGGAAAAGGCAGGTCAGTAGTGAAGTCAGTAATGTTTTGATCAGGGGCATGGAGGAGCTTTGGCACAAGAGACTAAATAGTCTAGGATTTTTCAGCTCAGAGAAAAGACAACTGAGGGGAATATGACAGAAGTCTATAAAATAGTGAATGATGTGGTGAAGATAATAGGGATTTACTTTTTAGTATTTTTCATAATACCAGAACTAGAGGACATACCATATCTACCCCAGTTCATGACAATTTTGAATTTAAGATGACCTCTCTAGGAATTCATAGTTTCATAGTTCATAGTTGGTAGGGTCAGAAGGGACCTGAGCAGATCATCAAGTCTGACCCCCTGCTATGGCAGGAAAGAGTACTGGGGTCAAACGACCCCAGCGAGGTGTTCATCTAGCCTCCTCTTAAAGACCTCCAGGGTAGGAGCCAGCACCACTTCTCTTGGAAGTTGTTTCCAGATCCTAGCTGCCCTGGCAATGAAGTAGCGCCTCCTGATGTCTAGCCTGAATCTACCCTCTGACAGCTTGTGACCATTATTTCTTGTCATTCCTGGTAATGCTTGGGGGAACAGGGACTCCCCCAATGCCTGCTGGTCCCCCCTGACCAGTTTGTATATGGCTACTAGATCCCCACTCAGCCTTTTTTTGTGGAGGCTGAACAGGTTCAGGTCCCTTAACCTCTCCTCGCAGGGCCTGCTCTGCTGACTCATGATCATGCGGGTGGCCCTCCTCTGGACCCTCTCAATGTTGTCCACATCCCTCCTGAAGTGGGGTGCCCAGAACTGGATGCAGTACTGCAACTGCGGCCTGACCAATGTCGCATAGAGGGGGAGGATCACCTCCTTGGACCTGCTTGAAATGCATCTGTGGATGTATGACAAGGTATGGTTGGCCTTCCTGACCGCATCCCCACACTGTCGGCCCATGTTCATTTTGGCATCAATGATGACTCCAAAATCCTTTTCTGCCTCTGCACTGATGAGAAGGGAGATCCCCAGCGTGTAGGTCTGCTGCTGGTTCTCTCTCCCCAGGTCCAATACCTTGCACTTGTCAGTGTTGAAACCCATCCTGTTCTCATCCGCCCACCCCTGTAACCTATCTAGGTCTGATTGCAGCCTATTCCTCCCTTCTAGTATGCCCACTTCTCCCCACATCTTAGTTTCATCTGCGAATTTGAACAGGGTGCTTTTTACACCCTTGTCCAAGTTGCCGATGAAGATGTTGAACAGTGCGGGCCCGAGGACTGATCCCTGCAGAAACCCACTGCCCACATCCCTCCAGGTCAAATAGGACCCATCCACCACCACTCTCTGGGTGCAGCCCTCTATCCAGTTAGTGACCCATCTGACTGTGTAGGTGTCGACGCCACAGTCCCCTAGTTTTTTAATGAGAATGGGGTGAAAGATTCTCTCAAAAAGCTTACCCAGGACCGAGGTAAGACTGACTGGCCTTTAGTTTCCTGGGTCTTCCTTCCTCCCTTTTTTGAAACTGGGAACCACACTGGCCCTTTTCCAGTCCTATACATGGAAAATGATAAATATGTTATAATTTTCCATATATGGAATCTAATGATTGGAGGGTCTTCTTAAATTGCAGCAGGGTAAGCAGCTGCAAAGGGACAAAATCTGATCCCCACCCCCTTTGCCTCCCCAGCTGTCCCCCAATCCCTTGTCCCTCCTCTGCACTACTTGCCCTTCCATCCTATGCCTGCTTCCCTGCTGCCTGCCCCCCCATCACTTCCCTGTCCCTGGTGTCTAGCCCCTGGTGCCTGTCCCCCCTGCCACTTGTTCTCCCTCCCACTAGTGACTGCCCTTTACTGCCTGCCCCTCCCTCTCACCACTTCCTACCTGGGTGTCTGCTCCCCTGCCCCTCCCTGATGCCTGTCCCCTTGCCACATGCCTCCACAGTCACTGCTGTTTACCGTATGAGGCAGTTATGGCTTTGGGTCCAGCCCAGGGCACAGGCCAAACAGTGGCCCTGGCTTTGATCCCAGCCCTGGCCAGGTAGAAGTGGCAGCAGCAGCAACAGCAGAAGCAGCAGCAGCTCTGGCTCTACCCCTGGCTCTGTCCTCTTCATGCCCTCCCCTGCACTGAATAGTCTCCCCCACACATATTCCCTCCATCACACTGTATGGTCTCCTCCAGGCTCCTCCCATCATGTGTCCCTTCTCCTACCACATGAACTATTTTGAACTGCGCCAGCCAGCAGCAGCAGCAGTAGATGGTCCAGCCCTGGCCTCAGAAACCTCATCTTGGATTCAAATAAAAACGCTACAATGAAATTATCAGGAAGAAGGTTTCAAGCAAAGAAAAGAAAATTGTTTTTTTCCACAGTGTAATATAAACTCAGGAAATTCATTGTCACAAGACATTGTAAAGGCTGATAACCAGATTCAAAATAAGATTCGACAAGTTCATCCAGCATCTGATGAAAGCTCATGAAAGCTTATGCATCTCTGATTTAGCTGGTCTATAAGGTGTCTCTGTAACCTGCCTCATACAGTGTGTATTAAACATGAGAGTAGGGATGGAACATCCAAATTAGGATTTCCTAGGCCTCTAAATGCTAGAAGTTGTAAGCGTAGGGAGGCAAGGGATAGATCAGTGGGCCCTGCATAAACACTCTTCCCCCTTACCCTCTGCGCTGTGCCACTGTAAAATACAGAATTCAGAGATAGATGGACCTGTGGTCTGACCCAATAAGGCATCTCATATGTTTCTATGTTGAGCAGAAGCAGTGATTTGAGAGTTCTGAAAAAGGAACACTATTTCTGTTTCCTGGAAATATCTGTGACTACGAGGGCTAGGGACAGAAGTTAAACACAAACAAGTATAAGCAAGTGGGAAAGGGTTCAAATCTGTAATACAACAGAAGCTCAGTATACATAAACTGTTTCAAAATGGCCAAAACTGGTTTAAGATAAACCTGGATGGACGTAGTATCAAACCTAACTGATTTAGGTTCAATCAATTTATTGAACTTCTGTGCCAGTTCCCCTCCAGATTCAAGTTAACTCACAGCCTCACAGAATCCCAGGATGTTTTTATGTCTCCTGGAAACCCCGCCACACAGGGTGGGTGGGCTAGCCATGGCCCAAGCTGGCTGATCCAGCAGAGCAGAGAGGTGTGCTCTAGTTTCCCCCCCACCCAGCTTTTTGTCTGGGCCACTGCAGGAATGTAGCTGAATTTCTGGAATCAAAAGTGAATTTCTGGAATCAAAAGTTCACTTGCCTATTGGTTCAATCTATGCAGCGTAGACTAACCTACAAAAATTGAATCGATTTAGCCTTGCGTTTTTTTGACTGTCTGTATTTAGCCCATGTGTCCAGCACTACATAGGACACTCTGATACATGATTTTTTGGTGATATTTTTATGAGCTATTCCTAAAACATGTCCATCAAAGTCAACATATCAACTGACAAGACTAAGTTTTGTTCTGGTAGACATACAGGATTTTACTACCCAATGCATGAAAAAAATAACAAATTTCCATCCAACCCTTCCTGAAATGTCCCTTTAAAAGGGTATCAGTTTCAGTTCTTGCCTCTCAAGTATCTGCTTCTTTTCACAACTCAACTTAAAAAAAAAGAGTGCTTGTTTTAGTTTTGCATGAAAGGTCTTAGATTGAAAGCTCTAAAGTCCTCTCTACAGAATAAGTAAGGTAGCTGTAATGGTAGTGTGAATCTTATCATTTGGCTTCTCAGCACTTACATTACTCACCTTTCACTGATCTAGTTTCAATTAAGTCTCATAAAATCACTTTAACAAGGTTTAACTTAAATCAACTTTGAAACCATCTCTTTATTCTCATTTCAAATCCCTGTCTAAACCTGAAGCAACCTTGTCTTCCTGAAAAAACGAATGATAAAAATTCCGTGTGTGTAATTACTGGCTACTTGTGTGGATAAGAGTGGGGTTTTTTTAGTATAATGTTCCAGAAAGAAATACCGGGCATAACTTCATGAGATGTTTACTGTGGGGTAGACTAATTAGCTCTGCAGTAAACATCTTGCATCTACAGGTGTGGCCCTATTAGGCTGCAGGAAACTAACTCTGCAGCAGGGTAGTACTTGTAAATACAGCTACTACCCTGTTGCAGAGTTATTTTGTGTGCATCAGTGCACGTGTAGATGCTGACCCAGCTGGCTGGGGCGCACAGGTGCTTCCGTGTGGGTGCTGCTTACTGGTTTGGCCCTCACTGGAGCACCCTTGTGCCCCAGCCAGTCTCTCCGCAATCTATAAAGCCAGGTCAGAGCAGCCCTGGGCTGGAAGGCTGACCCTCCATGTTCCCTGCCAGCCAGGGCTGCTCTGACCCGGCTCAATGTGCTTTAGTCCCGGGTACATGTTCAAACATGCCACCCAGGAGCAATAAACTCCAGTGCATGGCATATCGCACTGGAGTTTATTGCTCCATGCTAATAGCAAGTGTAGACATGCTCACTGAGAAGGACATCTACATTCTACAAATAGGATACAAATGAAAGTCTAAAGCCCAAATGGCAAGCCCCAATTCCTTGTTATGTTTCATTGCTTGAATGCATGTTACAGTTAATGGATGGTTTGTATAAGTTGTATTTGTTTATGGCAGAGACAGAGAATCAGGTTTCTGTGCATTTCAGTCTGTCTGTCAATCAGCAAAAACTTCAGGATGGTTACATGATATTTTGAATTTCTGGAAATGTAAAGGCCTCTCAAAGTGTTAAATATTGGAATTCTTCCAACTCATTTGCTATCCAAGTAGGTATGCATATATCAGCAGCTGGCACTTTAACAGGAACTTTTACATAATCTGTACTGAAGGGCCATATATTCCCATGCCAGTTATTGTACCCTACTAGTTGTCTCTCTCAGTATAAGTTACTTTATAAAATGGATTGGTATATAATTGAAATCCAAGAAAAAAAAAGTGGTGGAGAGTGAGAATTAAATGTAGGAATGTCATAAATTACTTTCTAATTGAGCTTTCTAAACACCCTATGTTAAAAACTCTCCCTTCCAAATTTTTGAGTGAATGTAATGCCCATGACACTTTGGCTCTTGGCAGGTGTTCAATTAAAGGTACTATGGGTTCAAAATATGTGTAATCACTTTGTGGCTTATTCCTTGTTTTATCACACCATTAATGCATTAATGTGTGACCAGGCTGCTACTTAAGACATGATTAACTGGTTTTATCATAATGTAACCTACAATTTAAATCCAAATCTCCAGAGGTTCAAGAATAATGTAAGTATTCTGAATGGTCAGGCTGAAAGTAACCAACCCAGTGGAAAGATCTAATTTACACAAAATAGTTCAATTTATTAGGGATATTCTACAAAACAGTTGGCCCATTTTTACAGTGTCCCTTCAATGTCCAGTATTGAAGTACATTTGTACCATACAGAATAGATTAGGCTCATAATTTTCATTACTATTTTTAATTTTGGGTATTGTAGATAAAACCCCCCTATCTAATATACTTATCTGTTGTATACCTATAATTAATTATTATTATTTCTCCTCTTGAATAAACACATTTTATAACATTTAAAGGCACTGATGCACTACAGATTTATTTAACAGCTTATCTTCCTCTCCAAAACTGTTTCTCCTTATGGCTGTAACCTGTTAAGATGTGGGATTTTACTTTGGATTTAGAGATGCATGGTTCATATGTAAAATTCAAATGTTGATCCAGGTCAGATTCTGAACATTTATACCCCCAAATTTTTGGTTCAACAAGTGATTTTGTTTGCACCAACTCCCTATGATTGCTTTAATTATGTTCTAGATATGTTTTGTGTATGTTTGAAAATACATTCCATATACAGTGTGTTTTTCTGCATAATGTGTTCATATGTTATTGTTTTGAATCACTAATTAGAAGTGGGGCCAAATCACAAAATCAGAATCTGAGTCTGTTTCACATCCTTTATAATTTTAACCTGTCCAGAGCTTGGATTTTCATTCTGCCTGTAAAAAGATCTATTATAAAATTTAGACCTGAATCCAGGTTTAGATTCCAGCATCCCCCAAATTTATACATGTTTGGATCTGGATTTTTGTTTGTGTGCATTCACTTATTAATTGCAACACAACTGGGATTAGAATCCTGATTTTACAGCTCAGAATCACTTCAAACTTTAATAAATTCAGAGAAGCATACCCATAACCTCACCTCTTCTTCCAGCTTCTCTTGCATTAATTTTAGCAGACTTAGGGACAACTTTTATACATTACCTCAAAGAAATTTCCCTCAAATGTCCACCCATATTGTTTTCAGTCATGCTTATCTGACATAAGCTTTCATGTAAGTACCAAATATTTAAAACATACCCCAATGATATTTGTTCAAGTCAAATTTCATCATCTCTTTAATATAATAATATTGACATCATCTAAACTGGCACACGAAATGCAATATGTCTCTTGGGATGCCTGTAGATTTCCTGTGCTGGAAGAGGCTGTAACACTAACAGCACTGCTGTTTTAAAAGAAAAACAGTCTTCAATATTCTTTAGACATTTGTGTGGCAGGGAAACACATTTGGGATGAGAACACTAGGAATATCTTATAAAATTATCACATCTATAAGCAAAGTAATAGAGGGAGCCAGTAGCTTGATTTATTACAAAGAGGAGGAGATAAAGTAGATGCAATAAGCAGTGGATGACTTTTGGCTTCAAATAGTAGAAAATAATTGGTTCTTGCTACTCTCAACAGGAGAGGTACAAAGAATGAGCATGAAATCACAGATAAAGGGATTCTTACTTTCTAGACATATTACCCCCTCCAAATGGTGGAAAGGAAATCCTAGCCGTAAGTCAAAGAAGGGTTTCTTCCTTTTTACCTTGAGCTTACACAGAGAATAGTCAGATAAAATATCCTATTTAATAAGGCGCAACCAGTATTATCTGCATTTGTACAGCATGCATGAAAAACATATGTACTTCCACATCAATAATTATTGATGTAGTCTTTATCATATATGTCCATAAAAACAGGCCACTTTCCTTTCCTCACTTATGCTTATGTGAACCTGGAGTAGCTCCATTGGCATTGATGGAGTTTCTGGATTAAATGAGAGCACAACATTGGTCAAGTCCCTGTAGATATAATATACTGCAACCTAATACATATACAGGACAAGAGGTTAATAAAAAGCCTTAAGATAATGGGGTATGGCAACTTTGATCTTTAATTCAGAAACTGTAATTCATCTCAAATTGTCACTGTTGGCAGTCCCTAAGTACGGGGATGACAGTCTTCCAGTAAATATGGAAGTCATCAGTGAGTCTACAGATGACTGAGGAAGCTGATCCAAGATCCACATGTTTGACTAGAGATGTGGCAAACATTTTCCATAGGAAGGAGTGGAACCTGGTGATGTCGGGTCACGGCTATTTCTCTTTGCCTCTCTCATCCATCTACCACCATAATGAGGTAAATTTATTCCAAATGATCAGTGCCTTGTCATATATCACAGTGCTTGAGTCTCCCAGGTATTGATGCTAATATTGCATTTCTTCAGATTGGCCTTCAAGGCATCCTTGAATCTCTGCATTTACCCACTTCTAGAGTGGGGCCATTGGTGAGCTGGGAGGATAGGACCAGTTTTGGGAGCTGGTTGTCAAGGATCCTTATAACATGTTCTGCTCAGTGGAAATGATGCTGTATAAATATGGCTTCAATGCCAGTGGTGTTTGTTTGAGCCAGAACACTGGCATTTGCTCCTCTATCCTTCCAATTGACATGGAGGTTTTTCCAAAGACAGCTCTGGTTGGAAACATTGGAAACCTTTGAAATATCACAATGTCATCCAAATTTCACACCCATACAACACAGTTGGAATGATGACAGTATGATAGACAAGAAGTTGGGTACTGATATCAAGATTATTGAAGACATGATTTCATAGATTTCCAAAAGCAGCACTGGTAGATTTTATCCAGTTTTTTATTCTATTTTATCCATTTTATTCTATGTTTACTTTTTGGGAAAGGTAACTACCTAGGTAGGGAACATGCTCAACATCCTCCAAGGATTGGCATCTACTTGTAATATGTGGAGGAGTAGCTGATTGACTTGGGGTGAGTTGGTAAATTATCTTGGTTTTTGTCAAGTTGACTGTGAATTCAAGCATTTCATACCCTTCACAGAAGCAATCAAGAACTTGCTTCTGTGAAGGGTATGAAAGTTCTAGATCATTCTTGATTGCTTCTGTAAAGGGTATGATCTAGAACTTTTTAATTCAGTGGGAACACACAACACAATTGTCAGCCTATTGAAGATCAGTAACAAAGGTGTTAGTTAGCTTGGATTTGTAACGTAATAGTTTAATGTTAAAGAAATTCTCATCCAAGTGATACTGGATTCTGATTCCAGATGGAAGTCTATCACCATTGAGATGCAGAATAGTTATGATATGGATAGAAAAGAGTGTTGGAGCAATCATACATCCTTGCCTGATTGCAGTTCTAACAGTGAAGGAGTCCATTTCCAAGCCCTTGTTTAGGATGGTTGCTGTCATGAAGAAGTCTCATAATAATAAATTTTGGTGGGTATCTGTAGCAACATGGGTGCTGTAGTGGTGAAACCATCTCTTCTGGCCATTACCTGGACCCCCATTGTGTTACTCCCATTTGGCTTCTTAGGGTCCCATCCTGGTATCTTGTCTGTCATGCCTTGATGTTATAAATTGACAGGGGAGGCTGCCCCTAGAGGACAAAGAGTGTTTTGGATGGTGGGTCTTTGTCTGGGTTAAGACCTCTTTGGCTTTGTCCGATTTTGCTCTGGTTGAGCCCCTCAGCCTGGGGTCCACTGTCTCAGAACTTCAAATTCCTGAGCCCAAGATCTGGCCACCCTCTCACAGTCCTGGGCCCTCTAGCCCTTGCTCAGGCCCTTATGGGTTCTGGGCTGGTGCCCCAAATCCTTACTGTATCTCACCACTTGTGGGCTCTGGGACCCTCAGTTCCTGGTCTCACCCTCTGTGGGCCCTGGGCTTTATCCCAGTCTAGGAGCACAGTCCTTCTGTCAGCAACAGCACCTAGGATCTGGGGTGTACCTGGACACATCTCTCAATGGCCTCCTCTGCCTCTACAGCCATACCCCAGGCCTTCAGTTTAAACACAAACAAAAAAATGAGCATCTGCTCCCGAAACAAAGGGTCCCTTCCCAGGGTTAGTCTCATCCTGGACTAACACTACCACAAAGACTCAAGGCACTTACCTGTAGCTGCTTGGGGTGCATGGTTTCTTCTGCCCTCCTGTGGCACATAGTTTTTCCTCTGTAGGCAGTCCAAACTGGTCTTTCCCTGGAGCTCTGCCAGCTGCAGCTCCTATGGCCAGACTGCCCCTTCTGGGCTTATGAGTCTCTCCTTAGATCACCTGACCCTCTACTTCTGCCCCAAGCCTGTCAATAACTGCCTGTACCTGGGCTGGTGGCCATTTTATTTAAGGCCCCTTTGCTATGGTAACTTTGTTCCAGGGGCTGGGGCTGGTCATCTGACCCTGGGCTCCCTTTCTTACTCAGTAATAGGACAGGGGCCTCATTACAACATTCAAATCTCATCAACATATTCCATAGGGCCTCTCTGTTGATTGAATCAAAGGCCTTAGTCAGGTCAATGAAGGCCATGTAAAGATTCCTGTGTTGCTTGCAGCACTTATCCCACAGCTGTTTAGTAACAAAGCTCCTATCTATTGTACCTTTGAGCATTCTGAAATGAAATTAGGACTTAGATAGAATCTCCCCAGTGAAGAATATAAGTCTATTGAGTCTATTGAGGAGAATGAGAGCAAGAATCATGTACAGCAGGAGTGCAATACCATGATAATTGCCGTGATTTGATCTATCTTCTTTCTTGAATATGGTAAAGATGCTGGCATATCTCAAGTCACTGAGACTCTGTTTGTGTTTCCAGATTTTCATAATAATGACATGTAATTGGTGAGAGAGCTTGTTTCTATTTTGCTTATAAATTTCAGCAGGTATTTCACCAAGACCACATACTTTGTTGTTCTTCATCTGCTTAATGGCTTGTATGACCCTTGATAATTTGGTGGATCTGCAAGGTAATCCTTAATGGAGAACTGTGGGATGGCTTTGCTTACTGTCCAGTGAGTTAATGGCTTTGCTATGTTCTGTGAGTTAATGGTTTTTAGTCCAGTTCCTAGGAAACATGAGAAATCCACTCTAAATAAGCCTAACCTGCTGGTAGCCTTTAGGCTTCTCTTTAGGGTTCAGGCTTTGTCCGACTGCCACTGAGAAACTACAGTGACAGAATCTCTATAAATGGCCGAGATAGAAAAAACCCTCTAAACTTCATAGCACCTTTTGTGTATCGGCCTCACCATGTCTGCATTTTATTCATTGATAACTCAATCGGCCAGGTTGCCTCAGTATCTGACTTCTTTAAAATCCAATTCCCAAAAGTTTCTTTGGGGAAATTACCATAATCTGGTTTAAACTGTCTTAATAATAGGAAAGTTTGATTGATATATGATATGAATGAATAAAATAAAAAGTGAGTAAACATACTTATGCCACAGTCTGGTATTGATTAACATTGCAATGTGAGATAGAAAATTTGAGCTGAAAGTGCAACATTTGATGACTGTAAAGACTTGATTCTAAATATAGGTGGGAAAAGTTGCTTAACTTCTCAAACCTATCTGGTCTCTGTGTCTCAGTGACATGCAAAAAAGTAATGCTTTATTAGTGTCATTCACATTTCCTGACCATGTGGCACAGTTGTTTGTTAAGCCAGGCTGTTTGGCTTGTTTTCAAGTTCAGATTTTGATTTATAATTTGTTCCTTTCATCCAACTCAAGAATAGCACAGCCAGGTTGACTCCTACTGGGATGACTCAGATTTCTACTTATCTCCTGTTATTGTAAAACATTCAATAACACTGTTAGGTAGCCTTTATAACAACAGTGGTTTTAGAAGATCCCATGCCTGCATCCAGAAGTGCAGGGGTGTGTGCTTGCAGCAGTAAAAATAATAGCAGCATAAATTTGTGCCACTACTTTTTGTTGCAGCGCATGCTCCTGCACATGCACTTTCTGGAGTGACAGATGGTCCCACTTTGGGCAAACTGCTTTTGCCCAGCTCCTCCTTGCTCCTGGGGTGCTGGAGAAGCCGGGGCACAATTGAAAGAGTAGAGGTGCTCTGGCCAGCAACCAGAATGTCTCCTTTCAGGAACAAGCCTCCATGTCTTTGGGTGCACGTTCTTGTCACGTGCACCGTGCCACATATTTTCCTGGTGCTTTTTTTTGCTACCCGGTTCTCCCAGTAGCAAATTTTGGTCCTGCGCTGCAAATCTGCAGTGCAGGCCATGTTTTAATATTCTCCGTATGTAATTTGTGGCACCATAAACTGCATGCCCCTGCTTGTCTGGACACAGTCCATTTGTCCAATTCAACACATCAAACCATTGCAAGCCTTTTATATCAATTCTACCAGTAGACTTAATTCATTAAGAAATGTTAGATGTATAATACAATTTTTTAATTCAGCTATACAAAAAGAATTAGTTGACAACTCCATCTTCATAGAAAACTACTGTGTTAGCTTCAGAATTGAAAAAGTTTAGAGAAAGATCCATCATTTCACTTTAAGAGATGATTAGCAGTATAGCAAAGGCACATTGCTGGGGCAGTATAGAGAAACTTATTTTTTCTACTCACGGTGTACTTTTTTGTGTATAAAAGGGTGCCATTCTTCAGGGCTATCACTCTAGTAGTTCTCACAAAAAATACATTTATTTTAAAAGTATTTATATGTATAGGTACATAATGTGGATGAGTAAACTTTCTTTAAAATATAATAAAATTAAAATATTCTTTAAAATATAATTGCGATATATGGGTAAAAACAAAGGAGAAGTAGTTTGTAGAAATTAGACATATGGGGTTGAACTACAATTCATTTTCCAATACATTTTCTTCCTTGTGTCATCTTGCATTTTCCCAATGAGAAAGTTATAAGGGGAAAAAACAAAAACAACAAAATAAACAAGCAAACAAATAAAAACAAAACAGACCTTCCTCCCCAACCCATCCTCAATGAAAGCTATCAGTCTTTTCCAGTGGGGCAGTGTATCAACTATTTACTCTTATTGAGCCAACACAAAGCATACAACTTCATTAACAGCTTCTCTACCATCATACTGAAAGTATAAATGAGTGAAATTTATACTGTTATGATGGAAAGTTGCTAATAAAAGATTTTTATATTACATTATTCCAGGAATTTGACTGCTGGCAGTATTAGTTTATATTCTGCAAAGCTTGTGACTGCAGCTAAACAATGTATTAAGTTCTGCACCCATTCCAAACTGAGCTCTGTTCTCATATCTTCGTTGGTGTAAGAAAATGTGTTTTTTCTACATCGTTTGCTACATAAATCTAGGCTTTGGTACAAGAAACTCTACTTCTTGAGCATGCATAGCATTTGTACCTTCAGTTCTGTCTTATGAATTGTAATCATTTACAAAGTCCTAAAATATTTGTCTATTACAAGGAATGCAACCTTGCATACAATCTTGAAGCCAATCAAAAGCAGAAGTCAGAAGCAGATATATAGTATTTTGTTTCAACTTCTAATCTCCATTTTGATAACATGTGTGTGTAGGGATTATTGAACTAAAAACTTTTGCATATGATATTTAAATTTAAATAGTTATAACCCACGTATAACTTTCATCATCACTACTGAAGCCATGGATCAATTTTAGCACTCTCCCTTCACTGCAGAACTGCAATATTTTTCAGATTGAATGTCAAAGTGAATTCTATTGCTATCCTAAGGGCTAGATGCAAGGTCATGTGATTCTTTACTGCTTCAATAAAAATGAACTTATAATGCAAAATGTGATTTTCATTTTATTCTTGTGTACTCATGTAATGGTGTTTGGGTTGCTAAGGTGTTCACATATATGTATTCTGCAGCCTATCTTTCATTTCTGCAAAATTGCATTTATATAATTTCTTGCAACTGGCAATAGCTTTATTCTTGATGAAATAGTTTCTTAGTAAAGGGGGTAAAAGATGTGGTGAGGTGAACCAGGAGATACCTGCAGATCTGTTTCTTTTCTGTAATTGTTTTTAAAGGCAATGGTACAAAATGGGTTACTTTCCTTCATAAACCTATTGCAAGGAAACTCTGCAAAACCTAATTGTCTTATTTCTTTTTGTATTTAGAAACCCATTTTTATCTTGGCTAACATTTGGGCTCATATCATGGACAGTCAATGATCCTATAGCAAAATTATTTATAGGGAGTTCACTGTATTTTCAATGAATTAATTTAGAGCATTGGTGCTCAACCTCTGGCCCACAGGCCAAATGGGGTTCTCAAAGCCATCAGATATGACCTGCAGGGCTCCCCACAGGTCTGGAAATTTGGCAGTGGGGGACCAGTGGCTGTTAATATGGAAACCCTCTCCCCTGCCATACTCCCAAGTCCTGCATGCCCAGTGAGAGCCAAGCCATGCCCCCTCTCACCCTGCAGGGGTTTGGACCCCTTTTCCCACTGAGGCTGGGCCATGCCCCATTTCTCCTGCAGAGCTGGGTTGAGGCTGGGCCACAACCTTCACAGGGCCAAACCATACTCCCTGTTCCCCTGTGAGCCTGGGTCAAGGCCCCTTCCTCCCTAGAGGGCCAGGTCATGTCCTTCCCTCCCTATGGGGCTGGGTAAAGTCCCCTTTCCTCCCTGCCAAGCCTGGCTTAGGCCGGGCTGCCCCCACCCTCATTGTGGCCGGATGGTGGCCAGCACACTGGCTCTGAGTGCAGGATCATAACCACAACCTAGGCAGCATTTGGACCAGGTAATACCCATCAGCCTGCGAGGGAAAAAGCTTGAATATGACTGATTTAGAGCAATGCATTTAAAACAGGGTTAAAATGTATTAATATTTTCCTCCTTAATGTTTCTTCTCTATGTCCCAAGTTGGGGTGGTTGACAGAAGTAACCCTTCAGCTTCCATCGTCAATGGAAGGAATTACATGGAAACACTCTGATATGACTCACAGAGCATTCACTCCCTACTCTGGTCTACCCCAAGTAGAGAATTTTACTTGAGAGACAACGTAGCTATCATTGTCAAACTCCCACTGACATGGATCAGAAAAGGATTTCACTTAGTCTACAAACTGCCTATAATTATCTATCTAATGATTTACTATTCTAAAAGTTTATAAAACAGGATAAATAGAAAGTATGGTGTTGGAATGTATCAGATGGGTTTGTTAAGTTTTTTCTTCTATCAATATCAAATGATTAATACATATGACATGCAGTTTAAAAATATGAAACCCAGTTATCCAGAAAGTCAAATATATTTACTGGCTGCAGACTGAGAAAGGCAAGAAGAAATGAGAAATAGCTGGTTTGCTAACAACAGAAGCTTTAATCTTGCTATTTGCTAACCTCCTCTTGACTCCAAAGGTAACCATTGCTTCCCTGGAAGAGAAGATGTCAATAAGCTGCTATGCATCAGAGAGAAAGGTTGTGCCTGACAACTAAAGTTGGCGTTCGCAATTATTTTAACAAGAAATGAGCAACATGTGTATTTTTCACCATTTCCAGTGCAGCAAAGAATAAACCTGTACAAGAGATTTATTTCTTTTATAAGGAGAGTCAATTGAGCATGTCACTAATATATTGTTCCAAGAAAAGTTTAACTCAACTAAACTGAGACTCAGTAGGAAACTTAAAGAGAAGCAATTTCTGTTATCGACTTTAATGAATACCATTAAGTGATAACCAAAGAGAAAGTGTGGGGGGGAGGGGGAGGAAGGGAAAGATTAGCGGTTGCTCAGAAAACATCCTTCCCACTCCTCTAAATTATCATGACACCACAATCTTTAGCTGTGAAGTTAATTTCCTCAATAATTACATTCTGTTTAGAAGCATAAGCGCTTAGAAACACCCGCTTGGTAAGTTTTTCCCTAAAGAATAGGGAAAATAGGATCTTCCAACAGCAAAATTCATGAGGATCTTTTATTTCTCCTGCTTCAACCATTGCCCATACCACCACACCACCACAATCCCATGTCAAATATACCAAAGTTTTACCAAAATATGACTGGATGAGATTATATTCAGAAGCTGTTACTAGGATTCAGTCAACTGGAAGCATCATTCCAGAGTGACCTGAATCACTCTGTATGTCCCAATGTTGAGAATGAGCTGAGTTTCTACCTAATTTTTACTGACTTCAGGAAAACCTAATTAAATCCTCCTCCTATTATGACTTAAATTTGTACTTTGTTGGATGCTGAGTGTATATTATTCACAGCATTCATCTAAAATTATTAAATGTGATATATGTATATATCACTGCTTTCACAGACCATAAGCCCATATTACTACAGCCTTTGTGATAAGGGTTTAAAAAAAGTTACTTATCATAGTAACTATAGAAACCATGGCTTTTTGAAAGTGTATCATTTGTATACTCACACTTGTGGGATGCACCCTCAAGCCTCACCTTGCATTTCAGAGCTTTAGGGACCTTCAGAAAAGTAGTACCTTGGGGCTAAATGAAGTCCCTCTTGCGGAACCAAGCAATGAGAGCCAACATTATAATTTGGCAATGCAGCCAAAACTGCCTTGGTTCCCTCCTTTAAACCCAAGAGTCCTATTAAGAGCACAGAATTCAGAGGAAGAGAGGAAGGGGGGCATCTAAGAAGCGTGAATATGCAGAGGCAGCATTCCTGAGGAACTGTAGTTACTATGGTAAGTAACAGTTTTTCTTCTTCCAAGCGGCTCCTATGTATTCCCATCTGTGGAAACCAAAGGGGCACTAAAACCCAGGAGAATGGGATGAGGAGCTGTAATTACACAAAGATAGCAGGACTGCCTTCACAAATGAGCACTGGATCCAAGTACCAAGACAAGAGACTAATCATACATAAATTTCTACGCAGAACTTCAGGTAGTGCCTGGTAGACTTTTATGATAAAACATGACAAAGGCATGCTATTAATGCTGCTTTAACACTAGTTGCATGAGAAATATGACCCTGGGGTACTTGATACATTAGTAAACACTTAAAAAAATTGAATACAGGTATTATGTAGAAATAGGATTATTCATTCCCTTCATGGTGTTCTTCAAAGGTTACAAAAAGGTCTTGCTGATTTCCGAAGCCAAAATAAAAATACCAAATTCTTCTTGGCATCAGAGACTTGGCGTCAGTGCCTTTGATGCACAATATATTTATACCAGTCCAATTAACCTTTATACTGGTGTAAAGAGCTAGCCAGATGATGTAAACCTTTGCAACAGTGCAAAGGTTTACACCATCTGGCTCTTAATCAAGGAAAAAGTTATCCTGGAAACTTTTGGGGTAAAAATATGCGTGTATAAGTTACACTAACATACAGATTATATTTATGCTTCTGTTTGATGGTATCAGCGGACTATAAATAAACAGGATATTACAGGGATGAGCAATTATTTTGGCTAGATTTCACTTCAGGAATTTTGGTGAGCTGTTGCGGGTTCATGGAGGGGAGGGTGCTGATCTGGTCCAGTGCAGTGGCAGCAGGACAATTGATTGTATCCAGCCTGGGCCCACCCCACCCCTGCACCCACTTCCCCCTGCACCCACCCCTGGGGACAATGGATGGAGCATGTGGGCAGGCAGGTGCCTGTGTGTGAGATGGGGGCACAGGTAGATGGGGAGCAGCATCCAGGAGCAGGATGAGTAGGTCAGAAAGTGGATTGTAGCTCTTCCCTGAGTCTGGCCCCAGCCCTACAATTAACATCACCCCACAATCCTGGCCCCATTCTCACCTGCCCATCCCACTCCCAGATGCCGCTCCCCACCCAATCCACCCTTGCTGAGCGTCCCTTGTATTTTGCCCATCCTTGGGCTATTACATACACCCTGACTCCTATTAGTGAGGTATTAATACAGCCACCTACTCCTGGCCAGTTGCTTGTTTGTCTGATCAGGGCTCCAGTGGAATGTATGCCAGTTTAGTAAAAATACCACAAGATCAAATAGAAACACTGGAATCTCTAGTGTCAGGTGATAAAGCTGACCTATCAATGGGATGCTCTTTTCTGGGTTGAGTAGCCCAGCATTAAAAGTAAGAATAAGCTTGCCTTTCTATTTGGATTCACAGAAGTCTAAGAACTGATGCATATTTTTCCAGAACGGTGAAAGAGTCGAATTCTAGAGTCTCTAGTATAAATCTTATCAGCTCCTGGATTTGACTGAAAAGATGAAATAAGGAGATGACCACAACTTCAGGAGAGGTAAAAAACAGGAGGTCACCCTTCTTTCTGGGCTGGATAGAATTGTTTTATATCTCTTGCTCCTTCTACATCTTCCATATCAGAAAAATAATTAGAAATACATGGTTTTACCCAGTAATTCCACATGACTCATGGATGAAAGGCAAGGCAAGGAAAGGGGCCTGATATAGGCCATTCCAAGTGTGCAGAGACCAAGAAAAGCCTTTTTCCCTATTCTAAGCGAGGATGACAGCGTTGGGATACAATTAAGCATGAACTTTAGCAGGAGGTTGATAAAAACAAGTCCTGAAATTGCACTGGGATTGAGAGAGAGAGAGAGAGAGAGAGAAAGAGAATAAACTCTGGTTAACTCACCATTCCAAGGGGAATGCAAATAGTTCTGAATTATCCAGTAGTGACCAATTATCAGAAACTGATAATTAGGGGGAGGAAGCGTGCTGGCAGGGAATTAAAACAAGAACAAATTAAAACACAGTGGTGAATTATCACACAGGTGAGTGAACCAGAGTTTCCTATAGTCCTCTCCACATAATTAAGCTGCAGAAAGAAAGAAACGGAAGTGCCCTTTTACAATGGTGCCATGTGGCTTCAACAGGCACGGTTTTGCAAAAGGTTCCCAATGTTTAACACCGGCAGGGAAGCAGAGCCTACAGTGGGAAAAGGAAGTCGTCACCTCACATTATGTTTAAAAGCTTGTCCTTGGAAACATGATACCTAAATATTATTTAGATTATTTACTTATATTGTTTACTTATTTTAAGGTGACAAATGGCTTTTCAGAGTCTTCCATTTAATGAGTAAAAACACATTCCTACTGACTGTGCACTTAGCCAAAGCTGAATGGAGCTGAGACTCCATGTGTTGAAACCTAATAAACAAAGTATAGAGGTCAAGTTCAATGTCATTTCCCACCCAATTTTGGCATTTTATTAAGATACTGTCTTGCTGTTCCTGCACAATATGTCCCATCTGATTTAGATGCTGCTCTGCAAGTCTCCCATTCCAGTGCCTCACTGAGGCCAGAGCCAGCACATTTTCAAAGGGACTGGTTTTGTATAAAAACTTAAGTCATATAAATATTAGTCTCCCTTTGTTCTTTGTACCCAAGCAGAATAATTGCTATTCCAGTCCTCATTTTTTAGAGAGTTTAATAGAAAATTCATCTCCTTCCACCCTTTCTTTCCCTGCTGATGGTAGACTCTTCCAAAGCTATTTGATCCCTCAGGTCATAAAAACAGTCTAAAAGAAAAGACAGACTCGACAAAGTCTTTTCCTGACTGTGGCTGCCTCAGGGTGGGACCACAAGAGAGGGCTTACCCCATGATATCAACCAGACCAGAGGGTTCCATTCAGCAGACTTCTTGACAACCCAGGTGATGTAACCAAAGAATGCTGTACAAAGTAGAAAACAAAGGTGATCTATTTCTAATGGGTAACCTGAGCAGATCTACCCATATTTTCCTTGTTTATGAGGGTCTGAAATTCCTGGCATATAGTTCACCGAAGCTCTAATTCTATTGCTGCCTCGCACAGGCTGTTTGTATTTGCTCATTAATGAAACAGTATCATGACTGAACGTGTGGCAGCCACAGTAATTAGCAAAGCATCTCCTTCCATTCTTCACAATGTCGTCAAAACACTTGTCAGGAAACAAACTCATTTTCAGTCTCTACTGCCATTTACAGGGTTTCAGGCACTGATGATAGCTTGTCTGCTTGGTTTAAAAGAGCTTCTGATATAACAGAACC
>NW_005841966.1:846954-867028 GCF_000455745.1 Alligator sinensis | reverse complement strand
TTCCTGCTGCATTCACTGAATGCTTCAGTGGAAAAGAAAAATCAAAAGAAAGCTATTCATTGTAATGCCAGCTGCTTTTTAAAAAAGGAAATCAATTTTTGCTTGAGCTCAGAATGTACTCAGCAGGCCCAGAGTGACCCACCACTTCTGATGTCAACAACAAAAGGATCTGCCTGCATTTTCCACAACAATCACAAAACAGCTTAAAGAACATTGAAAACCCTAGATTAGTTTCATTTTTGTTTATGTTCCAATTGGTATCCATTAGTATTGACAATATCACAAAATAGAATGGCTTTGATGTCACAGGTTGCATGTGAAAATGTGGCAAGAAGCACAGGCGTAGTACTTCATTAAAAATTACTTGGCACCATTTTATGTCTGAAATAATTAGTTACGTTTGGTATTTATAGCTGGTACCATGATGCCTTTCTGTACTACTAATTAATTATTTTATGACCAGCTTGTTTCAAATGCAATTAGTTAGGTACGGCAATGATCATAATATTTTACATATTCATGACAACATTCTGCCTATGTATTGCAAAACTTGTTGGTATACTGAATGTCAAATTCATTTAATGTCTTTTTCTTAATATTAATGTTCATATAGAGATGTTTGCATAATACATGTGAGGTCCTATGAGCCTAATCATGATAATTACTATTATTATTTGTATGGCAGTAGTGCCTACATGGGCTGATCAACGTCAAAGTCCCATTATAATAGTCCCTACATAAAGACAGTTTACAAGGGTGGTCCTTCCACTAAAGACCTTATAACTTAGACAGCTAGGCAGCAGAGACAAAGCTGGAGGGGCACTAACTAAAGCATCTTGCATGGTCTTCTAAGTTTAGATTGATATTTATTCCTCTTCAGGGAGAGCAATGAGACTTCTAAGACCATATCCTTCAGAATGCCCCCTCCCCTGTTTTTTTTCTTGTTCCTGTATTTTAGGACTGTTTAGAGAGAGCCCAAGATAGTCTCAGTGAAGGCCGCTCCAATGCAGGCATGAAATGAGACAGGAAATACAAGAATTCCTTTTTTGCTCTCTTAGTTCAACCCCAAAGGAGCGCTCCAGAATTTCAAACTATGTTTAGCTCTTAACATCCCCAAACACTGTATGAACTCATTCAGGATACTGCATTTAAATTAGTGTACACACAATGTCCTGATTTACACCTTGGGGAATACATTTCATTTTTTTATTAGCCTCTCTCCTTTCATGGAGGCCTTTTCATTGCTCATTCTTGTTTGCTACCAAGTTAATTTAAAATGAAGAACTTTTTGACTGAAAGTATAAGATTACTAGAACTGCCTAAAACATCTCTATCAGTATAATGTTTCAATAGAAAATGACTTTTTGAGCATAATAAACATTTTTGCAACCAATATTCATGTTGGTGAAAGTGTCCCCATTTTTTCAAGTAAAGCAAACCTTTTAGAGGGCATTTAAGCTCTTTTACCTTTCTGTCTACATTTCAAAAGAGAAAGGAGAATAAATCAAACAGGTAAAGTTTTTTTTTTTGGTTTCATTGGGTGCCTGTAGGTGATTAATCGAGTCTGCTGAAGCATGCTAATTAGCATGCTCCATCAGCCCCCATGTCTCAAGTATTCAGTGTCCCCATGCTTCAAAATGGCAGTGGGGGTTCTTTAACTAAAGCTCATTGAACAAGCTTAAGTTAAAGTGCCCCTACTGCCATTTTGAAGTGTGGGATGCTGAATACACGAGATGCTGTGGGTGCTTTAATTAGAGTGGTTCTCGGAGCCGCTCTAATTAAAGCGCTCCTGGTCCTCCCCCTGGAGCATGTATAAAGATTCTCACGTAGTCAAAAATGGAAAAATTCATCACACACACAGACACAAAAGAAACCTCTTATTTCATACTTCTTCCCCCACAGCCCTCCCCCAAAAAACATCGTTATTGGTCTGACTCGAATGACTGGTCTTTTGGGGGAGGGAAGGGGCAGGTGCCAAGTCCAAATAGAGTCCAAATAGAGAGAGTTGCAGACTGAGGCTACATTAGTATGAGCAGACAGATGAAGTTTGCAACATAGACCTGAAGCAAAGTGCACCATGACAGCTGTGTACAAAGGAGCTGGCTATGTATTTTGTTGTGTGAGAGAGGGACAAAATAAAGCAGCGCAAAGCAAAAGGGGGTGCTGGTTTACTTTTGCATCAGCAGCTCTGTGGTAACTGCTCATGTGCATGCTCTTTCTGACCTCCCAGCAAATGAGAGCTAACTCATGGCATTTTAGCCCTCAGTGAAAGAGCTAGGTTTCATTTACCACATGGTGAGAGAGTACAAATGGAACAGTTACTGAAGAATAGCTGACATGCTGTAAATCTTTGCTCTTTTGTGCCTCAGAATAACTTATTTCTGTGCCCAGGTCCTCACACTCTTGCAGAAACAAGCTGGTTCTGCACTGAAAGTCAGGCCTCTGAAGCATGACATATTTAGGCCCGCACCTGCCCCTTTCTTAAATCAGAGGCAGGGCAACTTGATGCCCAGAAGCTTATCTAGCAGTTCTCCCAACTATACAGCTGGTCCAGTAAAACATACCACAAAGAAATCCTTGCATCTCATACACTCCCTGAATCATCGTGCCTACAATAATACTCCAACCCTACCATAAAATTAGGCCAGAACTGTTCAGAGGCAAAACTGCCACCCCTTTGATGTGGCTACCTTGCTTTCAGGAGGTTGTATCAGGAATCTTTCAAAAAGCGGGATGGCTTGACTTGCCACAAATTCACCGGTCAAAGTGAAGAGAAAGAGGAAGGAGTGGGGGTCAGAGGAAAGGAAGGAATGATAAAACAATTTAGTTGTGTTGTGGGGGGGAGGGGGGGGGGAAGTGTTACGAGATGTACTTTTGCAGGGAATCCAAATGGAAACTCTAAGACTATATAAGATTTTTCCATCACTTGCAAACAGTTTTCTACATGATATTGGATATGATAAAGGAAACCTAGTCAAAGATATATATGTCTGTAACATTGGACCATGAACACAAGACCTTGTAACATTGGACCATGAGCATAAGACCTTGTTCCAAACAACTGACTCTTTCTAAAATCCTAAGAGACTAGTAATCACATGCTGAATCCTGAGAATACTTTCTCACTTTGCTTCTAGACAAGATAAACAACATCTGTGCCCAGCTGTCCCCCAGGTCACTTCCTATTTATGCATTTTTAAGTCATCATGGTTTGGCTATTTTATACAGATTCTCTCACAAAATTTAGCAGAAAAATGGTTGCAGATTTGGAAGGGTTTTTTTTTGAGATAATGCTGAAACATCTGCTTGGATTCTCTGGCTATATTTGGACATTTTAAGTCCTAGCATTGTGCTCTCATTTTCACAAGACTGAGATTCATTATGTTTGAAGATAAGAGTGGTTGTAATGTTAAAAAAAAATTGCACATGGAGGATTGTCCCGTTTGTCCAGATGGAACTGAGAGCACAGCGTAAGCAAAAGTAGGGGGGTTAGGTGGGGCCTCCACAAGACTCTCCCTTATGGGAGTTTGTAGAAACTCTGAGATTCACCTTATCGCTATAACTTTATTGACCATCACTTCAGACCAAACAGCTGTAAACAGGGAGTACTGTCTCCAAAACTCACAGATCACTGGCAAGCTGTTAGAAGCATAGGGTAATTCCTTTATTATATCCAGAATGAATCTTACACTTGAAGGTCTCTCACAAACATCAGCCAGTGCAGAATAAACAGCTAGTTTTAACAGCATGCTTATGACACTTGTGCTATACAGACTACGTAAGGATTTTTGCAGAGTAAAATGCACAACCTCTCTGAGTTTACTATAAAGACCAGCAGCACCTGTTATGGGGCACTTGTCATTAAGGTTGCCTCAGTGACTAATAATGAAATAAGAAAGTGTCTTGCATTTGAAAGCTTGTCTAATTCTATTCTAACTATACAGTTAGTCCAATAAAAGATATTCTAAGAAATTCTTGCCTCTGGCATAAGTTTTATTAATTCTCATTAGCTGCCTATACATATGCTTCAGGGTGCAAGGAAGCATTTTAATTAAAATGGCTCTCATTGTCACATATATTAAGGCCCTGCATGTTTAAAAATGGCTGGGGGATGCTTTATCTCAGAGGTGGGCAATTATTTCAGGCGGAGGGCTGCTTACTGAGTTTCAGCAAACCATTGAGGGCTGCATGACAGGCAGCCAAGGGCAGATATATATTAATTTTCTACATTTTTTAGGGGCCTCACAAGCCAGTTACAATGGCCTGGTGGGCTGCATCTGGCCCGCGGATTGCATTTCGCCCACACTTGCTTTATCTAAACCTTATTTGACGAGGTTTAGATAAAGGGTCCTGCGGCCATTTAAAAATGCGCGAGGGCTTAATACATGTGATGATGAGATAACGCTAGAGTGTTCTAATTAGAACATGGGGCAGACTCGATGAATCAATTAATCGAGTCTGCTCTGATGCATTCAAATTAGAAGACCAATGAGCTCGTGTATATGCAGCAATTAATTCTAGACCATCATGACTGCAACATCACTCTTACACTACTGCAAAATTATCAAGTCCTTTTACTGGTATCACAAATGTAAACAAAGAATAAATAAAAAGTGTACAAAGAAAATATTGAAAGTCACGATACATATGTCAGATTCTTTCTCTATTAAGAACAGAGAAAAACCAGTGATCCACAGTTAATTCCCACCACTCCACTGCCATTTCTGGAAGTGTGATGAGCCTCATGGGTTAGGGGTTGAACACCCCTGTTTTATATAGTTCAAGCTGTGTCTATTAGCTCACCAAGGTCTTTGAGCTTGCTATAGTTCTTATCAACTCTATTTCAGCAGCTGAAGCCAACTAGGATGTGCTAACAGACAGTTTCTGAACTTTTATGCCTGACTGCAGCAGGTGGGGCTGTCTTAGCAGAGGGCCATCGGTTCTGGATTTTGTTTTCCCTAGTAGTTTGACAGAAATTAAGGGGCCTGGATCACAGCATGTTTCAAGGCTATTTATCTAAAGGCAAAGGTTGAGTCTGATAACTTTTGCAACTTTTATCAAGTTTTCCCTGTCGTTAATGCTTGTGACTTACTTTCTATACAGCAGGATTTGTTACCAACGGAACAGGTACAAACAGTTCTTTAAAAAGATCTTATAAACACTGTTCAATTTATTTTTTGCTGGATTACAGCAAAGTGAATGTGATCAATATTCAAATAAGCTTCTATTAAGTTCACCAGAACCAATGCAAAAAATATACCAATGCTCTTTAGCTATGAGATTCAACCAAAGAGAATATTCCTGCCACTTGATAATATACCTGTTATTTAAGGCCCACTCATTGGTGCAGTACTTCCCAAGCCAATCATTCTCATAGCACTTTGGACAAAACAGCTAGTCAAGGGAAAGAAGACAGCTGCTAAAGGAATATTTTAAAGGGCCAAACCACTGGATGTGTTGCTTCAAAATGAGCTGGTCTGGCCATTATAATTGCAATCTGAGAAAAAGATGAGAGTAGATGATTAAAAAAAGAGAAGGAGAAAGTGTTGAGTGAAGCTGAGATGTTATGTATAAAATAAGTGATAGGCTGTTTTTGTAAATATATGTGTTTACCCAAACTGCACAAACACCTTCAATCATGATTGATTGTAATAATATATATTCCTATACTGCCTCCCCACTAAGGTTCTAAGTATATTTAAAACAATAAAGAAACAAAAAATTAATTTAATTACCTCTCTTTTTGTGATGGAGACATAGTCTTATCCTCATTTTACAGAAGGGAAAACTGAGGCAGAAAGGGCACATCTACATCACTTCTGTGTTATGCCTCATAGTGTTGCTGTGAAGAACCCCATAAACTCACTCTCTTGTTTCCTTTCCAGGCCTGGCAAATCCTGGAAATGAAACAATCTGGCCACATTTGAGCACCACTGAGCTTATGCCCATAAAGATGCCTGAGACAGAAAGCCCAAGAACAATGGTGGATGCTCACTCAGTATTCACCCAAGACTATTACATTGTCTCATTTTTGGGAATTGGGACAAGTGATGTAGGAGTCTATTGGTCAAGTGTGCTTCATACTAGTAATCCTGCATGTGGCATGTAGGCACTGTAAGCATGCCCAACATATCAGGTTCCATAGCAAGGTTGTGAAAGAACCAGATACAGAATATTGCTACTTATCCCAATGCTTTAGCTGCCAAGCCTCAGTGCAATGTATAGCTAAGAGAAACATCATAACTCACATATTCAAAGAAAGAGACACAGACAGTTAGCAGCACACAAACACCTATGTCCTAACTTTTGATTGAAAGTACCCAATGTGTGAAAATTAAGCCTTTTTTACATGGATATGATAGCTAAGGATATAACCTGGATACGTTAAGTACACATTCAAATATTCTTATACAGCTGTGTGCAGCTAACATGCACATTGCACAGATGCATCTTAAACTTGCAGGTGATTCTCTTAAGGGAGCTGAAGACTTCAATAAATTCTAGATTGGAATTGTCCTAGCATCAGTTTACCCACCTATCAGTTTGAAACAGCATTTTTAAAAGGTGTGTCTCCATGGAACACAAAGTCCTTTGTATCCACAAAGTCCTTTATATTTCAAACACTGAGAACAGTCTGTCACAGGTTATATTGCAGGATAAAGGTTGTTAACATTTTCCAAGCTTAGATTTGTATTCAGCTTTATAAAATATCATATCAGTATTGTGCCCCATTCTCAGTCAAAATGGATGACTAATATTTGCCAACTGTAGGCTTCTTTTTTAGAGCAGCTGGGTGTGTGTACAGTGTAGCTAAGAATGGCTTGGAAAATAATGCAGGCCAGCTGTGATAAGTTCCTGTTTTCTTCAGGCAAAAGCAGAGCTGAATTTATTTTTAGTTTCAGGGTATCTACATGTCAAGATAGAGTTATATGGTATGTGTGCATGTGTGAGTTGTATGATGATTTTATCACCATCTGATTTCTAGCAACTTCATATAAATTGCAAATATATCTCAGGAAGATTGACTTGTAGCAGTCTTGTAGAAAGACTATATCTGTTACACAGACGCCAGTGCCTCAAAGGAAAACATTAAATATAG
Source organism: Alligator sinensis (assembly GCF_000455745.1). Taxonomy (NCBI): domain Eukaryota; kingdom Metazoa; phylum Chordata; order Crocodylia; family Alligatoridae; genus Alligator; species Alligator sinensis. The sequence continues at coordinate 859,929 of NW_005841966.1, read as the reverse complement.
TTTCCACCATATGATTATACTCATTTGGTTATTAACCATATTATTTTCTAAAATGGAAAAAAAATTGATAATACAATCTATTTTGAACTTAGATATGACACAGTAATCACATCTAACAGCTACTAGGACAAATTAGTAGCAAAAACTTCCCAGACTAAGTCCTTGACTAGCTTCAAAATTGTTATACTTTTTTGTGTGTGTCCTTCGTAAGGGAGGGATGAAGCAGCATAAGTCATTTTATTAAGTTTTTTTTTTTAGACCTTGGAGTATCCATCACATTGTATTTTGAGGAGATATTTCACATCACTAAGAAATAAGTCTCCAGGAAGAAAAAAATATTATATTTTGAATATTGTGATTAAAAGAAAACTAATGTAAATATTTTATATCAGTTTTATTTTGCTGGTACTATAATTTCAAAATCTTTGCTAATTCTTTTTCTCTCTGTTTTATTACCTGGATGAAGCTCTTAATAGACACATAAATATCAGTAGGATCTGGGAACATACTTCTGTTTAAAGTTGAATGTATACTTAGATCCAGTAGTCTGTGTGGTGGCTTTTGTTCTTCCAATTCCTTCATACATAGACAGCAAAAATAAAATCAAATTATGAAGTTGGGAATTAGAAATACCTTAGTTACGAAGATCAGTTTTAGAATTTTTTTCAACTTCCTTTACAATTTCTTACTATGTATAAAGAAAACCTCTTATAAATACTCACTCTCCAGCCAAGCTGGGGTTCTTGACCCTGGTGGAGTGGCTCCCTGCTGCAAGCAGCCTGGGATCCTGCAACCTGCCATGAAGCCTACGCTGCTTGCAGCAGGGCTTGCTTCCTGCTGCAGGCAGCCTGGGCTCTGGGCATGCCCTTGCTGCTGCCACAGAGCCTGGGCTGCTCTCAACAGGCGGGGGGCGCTGCAAGCAGCCTAGGCTCCATGGCAGGTGGCAGGAGCCTTCCCTGAGCCAGAACTGCTTGTAGCAGACAGCCATGAGGCTGCAAGTAGCTGCACCAGGGTCCAGATCCCTGGCTTGACTTGTTGCTGATGGCACTTACAGTGGACCTGCTTGCAGCCTTGTGGCTGCCTGCTTCCAGCAACCCAGGTTCTAGGCAGGCCCCTGCTGCTGGCCACAGAGCCCAGGCAGCTTGCATCAGGGCTTGCAGCCTCCCCACTGTCTGCTATGAGCAGCCTGGGCTCCATGGCCAGTGGCAGGCAGGGACCCGCCAAAAGCTGGGTCTGGCTGTGGGATACTGAACAAAATGGCTTCACAGGCCATGCTCTGGCATCAATGCCAGAGATTGCCAACCCCTGTGCTAGACTATATGAGAGAAAGTCACTTCTGTTGTGATTATAGAAAGCATGGTTGAAACTTCCCAGTATGTCCTATATTATGGACTTACCTACTTGGGAGATTCAGTTGAATTAATTAAAGGTGTGAATCTAAAGTGCATTAGTTGAAGCAAATTAAAGCAAGCTACGGCTACTTTACTTCTGAATGAGGATATCCACATAGTGGTTTGGTGTGCTTTAAAATAATGTATTTTAAATTAACAATTTTTGTCCATTCTGCTTAAGTCTCCAGGTAGAAGAACCCAAACAAATGTATCTGCTGCTGTCAGTGGGTATCAGGAATGGAAGCTGATGTTGAGTACTGTTTTGCTGCAAGTGGAAAAAAGTTCAAATTGTTGAGCACTTTTTCAGAAATTGTGAAAGCATTCTCCAAGATATGCAGGAGGAAGCTTGTGCTGTTGCTTTTTGGGCTAAAGCTAATTTAAAGAAATTGAGAACTTCAGTTTCTAGTACCGTCAAAGAAAAAGCAGAAAGCCCAAATAGAATTGTAATAGTAAATGAGCCTCTTTTTTAGAGGAAAACAATTTTAAAAAGGAGAAAATCATCCTTCAAAAAGGCAGGAGGTTAATTTAAGAGGCAAAGATCAATTGGGAAGGCAAGAAAAGGTACAAACCTGGATCTTCTTGGTTTATTGATATTTGTTCTGAAAGCCTGTTCAGAGCTCTTTTCTTTTTTGAGTATTGAAACATACTGTTAGAAGACAGAATAGCAATATTTGTGATGTTTCCTTTGTCATTCAGCACCACAAGGGTCACTCCAGTTTTACGGAATTTGCAAAAGAGCATTTGTTTTCATCTCAAGCATTTTTTAGTATTCACTGTAATAAAAACCTGAACCGTAATGTATTCATTTGGTGTTGATGTGGCTGTCATATGTCTATAGAAATCCCATTGTAATGCAGCATTAACCACCAAAACATGTGTTAACATCTGAAAGCAATAGGGCCAGTTTTACATCTTTTGACATGCAAAGGTTTTAATTTGAACAAAGGATATAGTGTTTTCTGTGCTATGGCTTTTATATTTTCTCCAACACTTCAATGAAGCACAGCAATTGCTGGAAGAAACAGAATATCCACATTTGTTAATATTTTTTGTTTTCTTATCTGAAATTAATTTTAAAAGCATATTTCTGAGAACTATTTATATTTTAAATAAATCCTTATAGCAGATGTATTATTTGTTTTGCTTTATGATATTCCAGGAGGCCACATATACCAGCCTGTACTATATTGAGGCAAATGAAAAAAACTCTAGAGTAATCAGCTCCATGGAACTAATGCTACCTCTAATCCAACGCCTGAATGAGAAACTAACAGATTTCTGTTTCACTAAGAAATCAGAAATTAGTAAAGCCTCCTCAGTGTCTTCTAGTTAGAATAAAATAAATAATAAAATGGTATCCAATTCTGATTCTATTGAAGTAATGGGATCTTTGCCATTGACTTCAGTAGGGTCAGAAACAGGCCCCTTTTCAGGCTAAAGGTGTTGATCAGACTTGTGATTCTATTCCAAATAGATCTTTTAAAATGGGCTAGAAATTAGGTTACTTCCTAGAAATGGTCCAGATCCTGCTCTCTGTGAGGCTGTTATGTTGGGCAACGAGGATGAGGGTGAAGGTTTTCCCTGTCCCAGACTTGTGCACTGTACAGCAACAGAGCAGGAAATTATATAGTACTTAATAAAGCATTATACAGAAAGAATCGTGTATTGTGACCACTGGAAACATATTGCACAGGGGTAGGTAATTTACTAATTGAATAATATGACTCATCCCCAGCCCCCATTACTTGTGCTGAACTGGAGCAGTAATAAGATGTACATTCCTACTCAGCTGTTTTGGGCCATCCTGATATATTCTGGCAAAAAGGTTATAAGAGCACACTAACTGCTAGCATTATTATATTTTCTTACTAAGGCCAGTGTTTGGTTTTCTCTACATTGCAAGACATAAATAACCCAGTGGATGTACACTGTAAAAATCAATTTGTACAAAAACACTGTATTCTTGATAATACATCTACTTCTGCACATGCAATCACTGGGCATATAAAACAGATGAAAACACATGCAAATAATAGCTGGTTAAGATTCTTATTAGCCTTGTACCAATGCATCAACCTAATTTGCACGTGCAAACTTGATAACTTTATGAAAGCATGTGTGGACCTTGATCCTTCTCTTTAAGAAAGTAGACTAGACTTTACAAGATCACCTCTGCTGGGCTTGCAACTTGAAGCACCAAAAGTACTATACCAAAGATTATGAGTTGAGTTGATACAAGCTAGAAGGAAGTATGGGCACGTATGTACTATTACTGTGCTGCATTTGAAATGGCTGCTGTGAAGCAGGTTCTACCCACCTGTCTCCACTCCTTGGGCATGTCCACACATGCAGGCACATGTGCTTGTAGCAGCTCAAATATCAGCAGCACAAATGTGTGTCAGAGAGTTGAACATGCACTTCGGTGTGGAGCAAATTGTGCCACTTGTGGCAAACTGACCCTTTCCAGCTCCTTCCAGATCTTCAGCCAGGGAAGCTAGAGGCTGGAACCAGCCCCTGTGCTGTCCCCAGTAGTATAAAAAGCTGCCCTGGCAAGCAGCTCAGGGCTGCTTGCCCTCAGGAGTTTCTGAGGCCTGGCCAGTTGGTATCTGGGGACATTAGCCCCTTGTGCCATCTGGACTGCTGAAGCAGCCCTAACTTAGGGTGGCCCCAGCACCCACTGTAGTAGTGTGGCAGTGGGGACTGCTGCCTGGCTGTGACCTGCTGCCACCTGTGACAGCATCCACCCCTTTGGACCTGTGGCCCGAAGACCATGCCTGTGCCAGGCCCAGACGAGACAGCATGGCCATCTGGGCTGTAGTTTGGGCATTGCAGCAGAGTTGCATGCACCTCTGGACCAGCCACAAGTGGGCCATAGCTGCACTGTTGGCCTTCATGCAGCACTGTTGTCATGTCTTCTGATGGTGCTGCTTACTGCTACTGCTTGGAAGATGTGCTCATTGTAGTGGCCTGCTTTGACCTGTTGAAACATGTCCTCCTGGCTCCAATTGGCCAGGAGGTCAGCTACCTCATCTGCCCTCCAGCTGGGTCCCTGGTGTTGTCCATGGGCAGGCTCCTCTGCCTGGGTCCTGCCACTTGCCTGGCCAGCAGGGATCCTGGTGTCCCCGTTTAAAAATTGCAAGTTTTCTCATTAAAAAACCTCAAATCCATGTTCTTCTGCGATTAAAATGAAAAGCCACTTATATATATATATATATACACACACACACACACATAATACGCACATAATACACACATCATAATATATATATATATACACACACACACACAGAGACAAACACAGAGAGAGAGAGAGAGAGAGAGATTGGGCAATGTTTTATTGATATATTTTCAATGTTGAAGCAATTTGGAAGCCTACCAGTACCTTTATCATCACATCAAAATGAATTCTAAATATCTATTCACTTTGGCATTTGATTTTGGTTTTTTTTATCATACAAAAACCAGAGCTGTCCCTGCTCCCTTCGCTTACCAGGATGTGGGGCACTGAGCAGCACTGGGATGCCAGTGCCCTGCCCCTACCCATGTCCTTGCCCCTCACTTCCAAGTTGCAACCCTGACCTGCAGCCCCTGCCTACCCCCCACTAGCTCCCTCCTGGCAGCCCCTGACCTGCAGCCCCTGCCTACCCCCCACTAGCTCCCTCCTGGTAGCAGTTCCCTCCCAGCACCAGGACATGAATCCAGCTGCAGCTGTCCCACCCACTGCTTTGTGGCACTGAGCAGTTCCAGCCCTTGCTGTTCTGCTTTTGTGCCTGTGCCCGGGCCCTAGCAATCCCCACGTCATTCCTGGGAAGATTTTGACTGGGGCTCAGGGCCTGAGCTCGGCAAGCCCTTTCCCTTCCAGGCAGGCCTCCTCCTGCATAGGCTGCTGTAGGCGGGCAGGGAGGCTCTAAGACCAGCTTTGGCTGCCTCTCCTAACGGGAGTGCTCCTCCATTCCCAAACCCCATCTCTCTTTCTCACACGCACACCTCTTCTGTCACCTCCACCCCTCCCCCAGTCCATCACACCCACCAAGTAGTTCCTGGGACCAGGAGGCTCCCCAGGCTAGGGTTGCATGTCCCAGCACTGGTGTGGGCATGGGGCAGGGTTGCAGTGTGGCAGTTGCCTCTGCGGCCATGGCTGCTTCCAGCATGTCCCATCCTCCCTGCTGTCACCCCAGGTTCCTGGCACTGCAGGCAGGAGCTTGACACCATTGGGCCAGGCCACCTCCTGCCTCCATGGAGCCAGCCTGGCCTGATGATGTGCAGGGCACATGGAGGCAGGATGGCACATGGCTCCTGCATGCAGTACCAGGAGCCCTGACTGATGGCAGGATCTGGCTCGGTCCTGGCTGAAGGAACACAAGAGCAGGCTGGGCCAGCTCTGTGTGCCACATGAAGCGCCTGGGTCTCAGGTGGTGCTGCACACTGCCAGGGGGCTTTGACAGTAGCGGGCCATGAGTGCCCCAACAGCTTGCTGCTGGCTGCTGCTGCTGCAGAGTGTCAGGGACTGTGCGCCAGGGGGGCAGGTGGGGGAACTACCCCTCCTACACAGTCCCCACCACCAGGGACAGAGCCTGGGTCCCCGGTAGCTCCAAGACACTGCTGTCAGCCTTGTGCTGCTTCTATTTGTTCCAGGTCAAGGAAGCAGCGGGCTGAAGCAGCAGGCACATAGCAGTCATAGAGATGCTCTGGCCGGGTGCTAGAGTGGAGCATGCCCTGTGCCACTTTTTTCCAATGTGGTTTTGGGTTTTTTTTGCTTTTTAACACCAGGATTTTCTGGTAACAAATTTAGAGGGTGCGTTGCAAACATGCAGTGCAGGAAACATTTTTTAATTCCTAGCATGCCTCCTGCAGCATCTCAAACTGCTTTGAGATGCCACAACAGGCATGTGCTCATTCATCTGGATGCGGCCCTTATGTGCCAAATCCCAGAAGTGAGGCACTGTAGCTTTGTTAGAGCACTGGCTATATACTCAATGCCCCCCTACAATGCCTCATTCTGGGAGTTTATGCATACCAAGCAGGGGTGAAATGACAGGGCGTGCTTCACAGATATCCTTCTAGACCCCATGTTGGGAGACAGCATAGACATCTAGACATACCCTAAAACTTACCCTACAAATGGTAGGATATCACGAGTCCATGCACATGAATTATTGTGGAAAAGTCAGGGATACCTAATTCAAAGACAGCCCCAGCCAAAGAGATCTGTCCAGCCATTGCAGCATGGTTATGCTCCAAAGGAGCCTCCCAATTTGCTCTGGCATAGCCTTATCAGCCTTCTGGGTGAACCGAATTGGTTTAATTATGCTCCCGGGAGCTATTTCTGGTCCCAGATGTCGGCAGTAAGGGGAAACACCTGCCTGCTGGTCAGGGCTGAAGTCCCCAGAAACAGGGCAGCAGACCTATTTGGTCTACAGAGCTTGGAGGAGCTCAGAGAAGAAGAAAAAAAAAAGGCGGGGGGAACCCCAGCTCCGTGCTAATTGACTGCAGCAGGTGTTCAATTAAGCTGGCAGGATAGCAATTAGTGGGGAGCAGAAACCCCCTCACAAAAACACTCGATTGCTGGAGCCATGATCGAGAGTGCCCTGAAGGTAAATGGGGAAGGAGTGAAGCCCCAGAGGTCCTGGCCTGCGGGCAGAGTGAGAGTGAGAGAGAAGATGCCGTCAGGATTTTTGAATTTTTCTTTTTCTCTGGCTGCACCTTCCATCTTGATAAGTAGCAGTCAGTTTTGGGTCAGGGAAACCACCATACTCCCAGGTTTAATCAAACCATCAAAGTCGTGGCAGGAGAGATAGCAGAGAAGAATTTTGACCCAGTTTTGCTTACTGACGCCCGCCCTGTTACAAGCCAGGCAAGTGAATGTCATCAGGATGCAGGGGCCTGCATCCGTATCCTGTGATATCTTGACAATTATTTACATACAAATCATAATTTTTAATACCATGTTCATGAATACATTTTATGGGGTCTGGGTTTCTCGTGCAGTAGCTGAAGAGGAAAAACTGTCTTTGAACTTGATAGTTTTTCCTGTACAGGGACTCTATGATTGAGCCTGAAGATTTCTTACTGTGTTTTTAATGTTTTTATCTGGTCAGTTCAACTGTATACATGCACGAAACATTCCTTTTTCTTTAGTAATCTTTGAAAGGAGTATTTCAAAGAAACAAACTTCTGTCATGCTTCTTTTGCTCTGCAACTGAGAAAGATTTGGGCAGTGCCTGTGAGTAGCTTTGCCTTTATTAAATATTCATAATCAAGGATGGAATAACATATTTTGCAAAACATATTTTGCATTTTCATCTGAGATTATCAAACTACTTTATAACTACTAAAGTGCTCTGTCAATCTTGCCACTCTTCGTACCAAGCCTCTGCCTCTTCTAGAACAATATTCCTGCATTTCTTATCTCAGTGACTTTACATCTTATTGCAAATCCTATCACAGCAGACCTTTTTTCCTTAGGCCACTGATTTTCAGATACAAGACCAGACTAAATTAGTCCCTGGATGGGGATATCCTACAGCCTTTGACATATCACCTTATGTCTGCATTCAGTTCCCTGCTAAAAGATCAATATAGCCTAGCACACCAAACTATTAGACCTAAATTAAAATGACTTTTGACATCAAATACCTATTTCACACAACCAGAAAAATCTGTAGAATTCTACCCTGATCAGTTAGTAAAACCTGTCTGCTATGCTGCCTCTTGTGTAGTGCGGTAATGTAGCATTGCCACTTCTGATCCTTCACCATTCTCTAATGTTAACTCAAATAAAACAATAGAAAGCAGCTTCTAATCTTAGTAACAGTTTTATTAGATAATACATTTAAAAAAGGACCCACACTTAAACTTTCTGGCACTCAGCTTTCTGCCGTTTGACACTGTCTATTGTACACAGAATAAATCTATGTTTCTCAGATATATTGAGGGGGAATCCTTATGTTTGATTGACTTTAGCAACAGCACTTGACCTGGAATTGTTCTGTATTTTCAAAGAGTCCATTCTATTCTGTTGGAGGAGGCTCTATTTTGCTTCTTGGGGAAAATTTATCTTGTTAAGGCACTAGACTGAGCTGGGTTCAATTCCTGGCTTGTTGTGTGTGATCTCGACCAAGTTGGATAGGGCTCCATTATCAAAAAATGACCCCTAAGGTTGATTTTTAAAAGTGTTCAGCACCCAACATCTTGGATTAGACATTTATGGATGGATTTAGTGAGGTGGTAAACTGCACTGCATTCTTTTGAATATCTGCCCCCCTTACATCAGCATCTAAATGAGTGTGGAGCTAATTTGAAGATGACATCGCTTCTGTTCATTAGCTCCATTTTGGTAAAAAAAAAGGGGAAAATAAGACTCTCTTATCTTCTCACACAGTGAGTTGTGAATATAAATTCAATAATGCTTGGGAGGGGCTCAGATTTTAGATAAATATTATTTATTGCAGAATCATATTTATTGCTATTTCTAGCAGATTCAGAGGTTTGGCTCCGTTCAAAAGTTACATTAACATCAGGCCTCCCTGTCTTTTTCCCATTCATTGCATGGTTTGTCCTGAATTCTTGAGGCATCGCATTTCATACCTTTTTCATTGGGCTGCATTTCCAAAATGTTGAGTGCTTTCTGTCCTTAGTTGCCTCCCTGAATCATATAAATTATCTCATGAGGAACTATTAGAAGTTGAAAGCTTCCTTTTATGATGTTGAGCAACCTCAACTCTCAGTGAAATTAATGGGATATGAAGCTGTTCACTACCATAAAGACCTGGATCCAATGCTGCATTTGTTCCTTTTAACTTTCTTTTAACAGCCATAACAGTCAGACATCAACATTCCTTGTCTTTTACTGCGTCACTTGCCCTAAGCCAAGGGTGTAAAACATGCATCCTGCAGACCAGATCCAGCTCACGGATTTGTCTCATCTGGCCTGCCAGCAGTCTGGTGGACTACTGGAAGTTGGGGAAGGGTACAGCCTGCTACAGAATTCAGGGTCCCTGGACCCTGAGGGACATGACCATCAGCGGCAGTTCCCTAGCTCTATGATGCCACCCATATACAGCTTGCTGCTGCCACACATCTCGACACAGTACTTCAGATGTGGCCTCACCAGCACCAAATAGAGAAGAATCACTTCCCTTGATCTACTGGCAATGCTCCTACTACTAATGCAGCCCAGTATGCCATTATTCTTCCTCATAACAAAGTCATATTGCTGGCTTATATTCAGTTTATTATCCACTGTAACCCCTAGTCCTTTTTTGTGAGCTGCTGTTTAGCCAGTTGATTCCCAGCCTGTACCATGGGATTGTTCTGTCCTAAGTGCAGGACTTTGTACTTGTCCTTATCGAACCTCATGAGATTTCCTCCAATTTGTCTGAATCCTAGCCCTACCCTCCAGTGTATCCATTACTATCCCCAGCTTGGTGTCATTTGCTAAGGGAGCACGTCATTTCATCTTCCAGGTCTTTGATAAAGATACTGAACAAAATCAGCCCCAGGACCACTTCTGGGGCACTCCACTTGATACCAGCTGCCAACTAGACATTGAGCCATTGATTAACACACTTTGAACCCAATGATCCAGCCAGTTTTCTATCCACCTTACAGTCCATTCATCCAACCCCTACTTCCTTAGTTTGCTTGTGATAATGTTGTGGAAGACTATATCAAAAGCCTTGCTGAAGTCAAGGTATATTATATCCACTGCTCTTCCTGTATCTACAGAGCCTGTCATCTCATCATAGAAGGCAATCAGGTTGGTCAGGCATGTTTTGCCCTTGGTGAATCCATGCTGACTGTTCTCAGTCACCTTCTTCTTCTCCAAGTGTTTAGAAATGCATTCCTTGAGGACCTGCTCCATGATTTTTCCAGGGACTAAGGTGAGGCTGACTGCTCTGTAGTTCTCCAAATCCTCCTTCTTCCTTTTCTTAAAGATGGGAACTATATTTACCCTTTTCCAATCATCTAGGACCTCTCCCAATCACCACAAGTTTTCAAAGAAGATGGCCAGTGGCTCGCAATCACATCAACCAACTGTCTCAGCACCCTCAGGTGCATCACATCTGGCCTCATGGACTTGTACATGTCCAGCTTTTCTAAATAATCCCTAACCTGTTCTTTTACCATTGTTGCCTGCTCATCTCCTCCCCAAACTGTGCTGCCAGGTGCAGTAGTCTGGGAGTTAACCTTGCCTATGAAGACTAAGGTGAAAAAGGCATCAAGTACTTCAGCCTTTTCCTCATCACCTGTCACTTCCCCATTTAGTAAAGAGTCCATACTTTCTCTGATCATCCTCTTTTTGCTAACATACTTGCAGAAGCCCTTCTTTTTACCCTTCATGCCCCTTGCTAGAAGCAACTCCAATTGTGCTTTGACCTTCCTGATTTCATCTCTACATGCCCAAGCAATAGCCTTATACTCCTCCCGAGTTGTTCGCCCAAGTGTCCACTTCTTGTAAGCTTCTTTTTTGTATTTTAGCTCACTGAAGGATTCCCTGGTAAGCCAAGCTGGTCTTCTGCCAATTAAAATTTTCCAAAAAGATGGCCACAGAAAAATGTATCTGAGGGCCAGATCCCAAAAGTTTTCATAGTTTTCATGACAACTGCTACCATGTCCCCTCCTAAGCACCTTTCTGCAAGTTGAAAATTCCTATTTCCTTCAACTTCTTTTTATATGTTTTGCCTTCAAGGCCTTTATCATTCTTGTTGCCTGCCTCTGGACCCTCTCTAACTTCTCTATGTCCTTTTTAGAATGTGGAACTAAAAACTGTATACATTGTTCTAGATGAAGCCTAATCAGTGCTGAGTAGAGAGGCGCTATCACTTACTACCTCTTGCACCTAATGCTTCTATTGATGCATCCCAAAACTGCCTGTGCCTTTTGTGCAGTTGCATCACACTGGAGACTCATATTGAGTCTGTGGTCTACAAAGACACCCAGATCCTTCTCCATAATGCTGTCATCCACCCAGATGTCAGCCATTTTGTATTTGTGTTTTTGATTATTCTTCTGAGGTATGACATCCTGCATTTGTCAGCAATCAACTTCATCCTGTTCCAGCCCAGCTTTCCAATTTCCTCCTCCAGATGACTGCAAGTGGACATCCTTAGGATATGCTCCAGTAACTTCCCAGGTATTAAGGGGAGACTGTCTGTAGTTCTGTGGGTTCTCCTTTTTGCTTTTTTTAAAGAAGGGAACTATATTGGCCCTTTCCCAATCCTCTGGTACCTCGCTCACCTCCCACAACTTCATAAATATTATTGTCAAGGGTTCCAAGATCATCTCTACAAATTCTTTCAGTAACCTGGGATGAAGTTCATCAGGCCCTGCTGAATTGAATTCATTCAGACCTAGCAAAACCTCTTTTGCCTGTTTTGTTTTGTCATCCCTCAGCTTGTCCCCTTCCTTAGCCAAATAATCTTTATTACATATCTGGTTGCAGCTTAATTTTTTTGTGACAATTGAGGCAAAGAACCTGGTGAGTAGCTCTTACTCTTTGCATACTCTGTTAAGAGTTTACCATGGCTATTTAACTGTGGACCTACAGCTTCCGTAGTCTTTCTTTTCTGGCCAACATACTTATAATAGAACTTCTCTTTATTGTCTCTAACCTCCTAATCTTGGAGCAGCTCATTATTTATCTTTGCCTTCCTGAGTTTATCCCTGTAGGTTCTTGTTATTTCCTGGTATGCTTCCTTGATGTACACCAGGAATTGATAAGCTCTTCTATTTAGGCATACCAAAAAATGAACAGGGCTGGCTGCCTGGGCTATGCAGTGAACAGGGAGGATAAACTACCTCCGAAGGGGGTACTTAAGTACTGAGTAAAGAAGCATGAAGAACAAAACAGAAAATGCCAGGCACAGGGGGATGTCTGATTTCCACTCCTCCTTAAAGCTTAAGACTTTACTCTGAGTTGTATCTTAGGTACCTCTGTTAACACAGAACACAGATCATCCAGAGTGACTAACACATTGACAGCAGCACTGAGTTCAGTACAAAGCACAGCACCCTGTGTTCACTCATGAATGAAGTGATACTCACCTTTTGCACAATAACTGAGTAGTTAGAACACTTTCTCTAGAAGTGGCAAAACTGATTTCTGAATCCTCCTCACTCTGAAGAAACTCAAACCCAGCTCTTCTACCTTGCAAGAGAGTGCCTTAGCCACCAGGTAATAGAATAGTCTGGGTGGAAATGTGTTACCCTCCAACCCTCCTGTTGAAGGTGAGACACTGAGTAGCCAAGAGCAAAGACTCATGGGGCCAAAAGGAGAACAAGCATGAGAACGCTTGATGCTATCTTGGGGAGTCCTGAGTACTAGTCTGTTTTGCCAGGTTTCTTTCTGTCTTTTAATTAACTATTGTCTAATGTAAAATGCATAAACAGGCCAAGAAGCAAGGACCAGAAACCTCCTTAGTAGAAAGCATGCTATGAAACTCATCCTTGGGATATCTAGTCATACTCCAGCTTGTTCATTCTTCTTTTTCCCTTCATGACTCTTGTGCTCTTGATTGCCCAGAAACCAGCCTTCAGCTGGATGGCTGGAGAGTGTCCCTGGCCTAGGTGATTCTATAGGCTG
>NW_005841966.1:845855-846923 GCF_000455745.1 Alligator sinensis | reverse complement strand
CTCTTTCCTGGGACCTGGGAGTTTGAGCTCTCTGAGGTTGAGGAGGCCTGAGAACCCAGGTTTCATATTTCCACTAGCCCATTTTGCAGTGTGGGCTCCACTGCCATGCTCAGAATTCTCCATGCATCTATTAAAGGAAAGTTGTACAATACCTCTTGACAAGAAAATGCTGTGGAAGAACAGGAAGCTATGGAAAATGTTAAAGCATTGCAACCAAGTTGTTAGATTTTTTTAAGAGTGAGTCCTGAATAATACAAAAAAAAAAAAAAATGACAGGAGAATTAGTTAGGTCTGGTTGATTTTGTTGAAATTTTATATATCTTGAAGCCAAGCCCACTGGCTGCCCTGCACCCTGCCCCTCTATGGAACCTTGCTGAAGTCAGTTGTCCTCTCTGGAGTTGTAGCACTCTGCAGTAATAGCTTCTTATGCAGGATAGAAACCAAAAGGTCAAAAATGCAAAGAAAAGAAGAACAGTTCGAATACAGGTCGGCAACCCCCGGCACGCATGCCAAGCATGGCATGCAGGGCCATTTTGCTCGGCATGCCACCACCAGCCCTGGCTCTGGGTAGCTGCTGCCAACCACAGAGCCTGGGCTGCTCCCAGCAGGTGGCTGGGAAGCTGCAAGCCCTGCTGCAAGCAGCTCGAGCTCTGTGGTTGGCAGCAGCTACCTAGAGCTGGGACTGGGTGCAGCAGGCAGGCTGCAAACAGCTGTGCTGGGCTCCAGAATCAGCTCTGTACTGGTGTGTGCATGCACGCCTTGGAGCAGGCAGTGTGGAGGGGCCTGAGGCAGCGCAACCCAGGTTTCTCCCCCGTTGCTGGCACAGCTGATGACTGGGCTCCGGAGACAGGCGCAGCTCCTTGTAGTCAGCCTGGGCTCTGGGCAGCTGCAGCAAGCAGTGGGCAGGCTGCAAACAGCTGCGCCAGGCTCCACAGCTTTGGCATCAGCTCCATGCTGGCAATGACTGCACACGCACCTCGGTCTGTTCTGGTTCTCTGTGTTTGTGCACATGTGGTTGTGTGCATGTGCGGTTCTCTGTGTGTATGTGTGTGTGCCTGGTTCTCTTTC
>NW_005841966.1:785700-845824 GCF_000455745.1 Alligator sinensis | reverse complement strand
CTTATTTCTCTTTTCTTTCTCTCTTACTGCAACATGCTTAACAAAAAAAGTACACAACAAAGGCAACATTTATGATTATTAAATATACTATTATGCAGTGTGTCCTGCCATGTACTGCTCCCCCCCAATTTTGTTTTTCTGGCATGCCGGCACTCCAGCACCTTCCAAGGTAGGCATTGTGGTTTTTTCGGCACTCTGGTCAAAAAACATTGTGTACCCCTGAGTTAGAAGATAAACATGTGTTTCATGTCACAGGCAGAGGATTCAGCTTGTGTTTTGGCAACTCACATTACTTCTCCCTCCCAGACTTGTCTTAGGCCCACTTGAACATGTGCATGTGGGAAGATGCTATTACATTTTTATTCCAATTATTTTTTAATCAAGTTCTTAGGTCAGGTCTGATTCAATTACACCCATATACATCCAAAGTTGATTCCAGTGGAATCAGTAAATTTACTCTGGATTTACACTAGTGTAAATGAGATCAGAATCTGGCCTTTTGGGGATATAACATCTGCCTTTGTAAAGCACAATTTGCTGGAAAGTGAATCATTATGAAGCATTAGGTTTTACTGAGAAAAACTTAGTTGTGACATTATAACATGACTAAACATTGTTATTTTTAGACTGATCAGTGTTTTTAAAAAATCCAGAATGTTTTTCTGCTTTCTCCTCTGCACAATACATATGCTAACTTAGGAAACAGCTTATACTCTATAGCATAGAGGGATCATATGTCTATCATCACTTGTGTCTAAACATGCAAGAAAAAAAATTGTTCTGTTTCCTACCCCTCACCTCCCAGAAGCAAGAGATGACAACTTGCTTTGGAAACCATATCAAGTTAGATATCTTAAAAGACCTTCTTTATGGGGCATTCCAACTGTACTGAACCCTGTTCTAAAGTCTCTGTTTTCTAAGAAGTTCTTCTCTTCATGGCAGGCAAATGGACCTGTTTCAGAGAGCATGCACTGTACGTGATGTCTTAATTTAGTTTTGCAGTTGTTATAATAAAGATTTCAAATAAAAAAAACCAATCTGGAGGATGAAATGATCCCAATTTAAAAAAAAAATAAGCAGCAATAATTAGCTATTCCAAAAGCACCCAGTGACATGAAAAAATGAGCTATTGTGGACTGGTTAAAAAAAAGGAATGAAAAACACTTAGTTAATCAAAACATACTACTTTATCTGGACTGAAGCTGACTGCAATAGTCATAATCCTACTATGCTAAATCAAAGAGAGAATCCTTTGCACAGTAATAGCACAGTAGCACTTCATGTCCAGTGAATAGGTTTTGGACTAGAGGGTGAAAATGCGCAATTGCTTTGCTTTGTCTGTGAGCTTCTTAGGTACTTGGGCCAAATTTGAAGGCACTAGGTTATGGAGGCTGTAAAGTCTGGGAGGTATTAGGCCCTTAATACTCAACTGTCTAATATAACTATCCAGTTCAAGGAAAAACTGCATGCACATTTCCTGGTATATCAAGACTAGATATAGGTTAATAGAAACTCAATATTTGTATTAAAAATCAATAACTGGTCCTTTTAGAAACTAGCCATTGTTTGATTTGTCCAGAATTTATAGAATTAACTACATTTTTGAAGTTGAGGTTGGAAACAAGTTATACCGGTAGTGATCTTACTTTGACTTACATTTTCATCTCAAACAGCCAGAGAATAAGGTTTTGAAGTAGATGATATATTTTTCTTTTCAGTGTTTCCAGACAATATAGTAAATACTAGACTGTAACCACTCAAGTGCGTGAGATTGAGAAATAGAGACAGGGGCTGAGGGATTGGAGATGAGGCAGACAGATCACCAGTTCCTGCATTCCACCTGAGAGAGACAGCAATATAACTAAGGGGTGGTGACCAGGGCAGCTGCCCCAGGCTCCAACTTAAGTGGGGAGGGCACAAAAAGCGGGGAGGGCACAAAAATAGTCACCACCCAAGGCTGGGTAGGACTGTGGTCTAAGGCTACACCCCTTCCACATATGGTACTGTTCAGTCTATCAAGAAATAAAGTACACATTGCACCTTTCCCAAAACATACAGCTCCTGATGTCATGGAGTATGTTTTATATATGATGTCATAAGCACCTCATTCATCACAGCCTGAAGGCAGAGTGCTTCATGACACTGTCACTTAGGCAGAAGACCCTCCATTGCAAAGCCACAGTTTAATCATGCACATTTCTTGGTATGGAAGAAGATAATATGAGCTCCAGAGTTTCAAGAAATAGTGTTCTGGATTAGTTTTGCATTGATAATAATTAATAATAAAAGGTAGGTATGTGATAACAGCATGTTTAGAAAAATCACTTGGCTTTTTAAAAATGGAAATGGAAATCATAAAAGCTCACATATGATTAATGCTACTGGATGAATTTTTAACTTCCAAACATTTCAAATATCTTTTTAAGTGTCAGCACCCAAGTGCCTGATACGTAGAACAATACAATAGTATTTGCATAGTGTTTTCAATCTGAGGACTTCAAGACACATGACAAATTGAGCCCCACTTGAGAAATAAGGAAGCATTATTGCCATATTTTCTTGCAAACAACACACATGGCTTTTTCCAAAAGCCAGCTCCTGGAAAATGGAGTGTACATTATTATGCAATGTTTTATGGTAAAAACATTTTCTGCTGTTCAACAGGCCAAAGTGAAAATAAATCTTCATGTAATCCACATAGAGCAGAACAATTAACAGACTTGACTCTAGCTCAGGGGTGGGCAATTATTTTGGATGGAGGGCTGCTTACTCAGTTTTGGCAGGCTGTTGAGGGCTGCATGGGTAGTCCTGCCCCTTGACAGGTGCCCCACCCCCTGGTCACCATCTCGAGACCAATGTCCCAGCGCCAGCACTGGTGGGGCCCAGAGCAGGGCACAGGCTGGCAAGGGTCTGTGGAGCCAGGCTGTACTGCACTCCATAGAGCCCCTGCCAGACGGGACCCTGCACTCCTGCCACCCTGCTCTGGGCCCCACTGGCACTGGCCCTGGGACACTGGTGCGGGCCCCGTGCTCCCACTGGTTCCCTGCCCACTCACACCCAGTGCCCCCCAGCCCTGTGGTACAGGTGGGGGGCAACGCTCAGTCCCAACCCCCTGCTTGCCAGAAGAGAAGTAGCTAATGCTGAGCATGGGGAAAAGCAGCCCCTCACCCGCCCCATGGCCAGCACCCCACATTGCAGGTGCTTGCAGCTCGTGCGGGGCTGTCTGGAGCAGATACAGGCAGCCTCATGCGGGTTGCAGGTGGCTGCAGTGCGGGGTGCCGCCCATGGGGTGGGTGAGGGACCACTTTTCCCCACACCCAGCACCAGCTTATAAACCTCCCCACTGCCAGCCTGGCAGTGGGGCCAGGTTACAAGGTGGTGCTGAGCATGGGGGAGGGGAGAAAGCAGCCCCTCCCTGCCCCATGCCCGGCACCCCTCACTGCAGCCGCTCATGGCCTGCCTGGGGCGTAATAAAGAACAAACCAGAAATCCATACATTCTGCCTTTCAAAAACAAGGTATGCATCATATTCCAGGGTGCATTTTATGGAATAAAGTATGGTATTAGAGGTAGACAGGAACTAGATATTGTGTTTTAGGGGAAATTGTGCATTTGTTTTAAAATCCATAACAGAATGGGAACAAAACATTTCAAAACTCATCATGAAATCAAATTCCAAGCCAAATTTTGTTTTAGGTCAGTCAAAGCTTCCTTTTAATAAAACTGAAACATTTTATCCAAATTTTGACCCTTTAAAATGTTTTTAAAATATTTCTGTATAAACAACATCCTGTAATGAAAAATTAAAATGAAAAAGGTAAAGTGAGATGTGCATATTAATGAAATAGTTACTGATTTCTTTGTAAATGAAATTTAATCCAATTGACGCATTTTCATGACACTTGGGGTCTCAATGAAAACAGTGTTTTCCATTTTAAAAAATGCACAAAAATGTTTTTACCATTTCAAAATATTATCTCCTAATGGAAACTGAGGCACAGAAAATGACTAACCTAGATTAAGACAGAAAGACTGGTAGAGCTCACTCTCCTCATTTTCCAAGTCTGCTTTTGCCACTCCCAAAGCAACCCATCCCCCTCAGTAAATACGGGAAAAGTTTATCAAGAAAAGGATTATTAACATTATCCAGATTTGACCTGATTTCCAACAAACACAGTCAACTAAAATAATGTGGGCAGATAATGTTACAGATGTATTTTAGCTAAATTTAATCCAGATAACTAAAAAGTAAGTGATGGTCTTGTGCATTTGTGCCTATCCAAAATGATGACATTAAAAAAAAATCAGTTGATCTTGTGCTGACATGTGTGTACACACACACATGTGCAAGCACATGTGTGTATGGATTTCTGGCTTGTTCACCACTTTATTAAACAAGGAAATTCCTCTTTTGTTTAACATCTTTTCCTCCTGTTTGTTCATACCAAGAGGTCATAATCCCTCATAGCCTTATATATAATCTGTTGCTATGGGAATGATTGTGGTGTTACAAAGGGAGGATTATGACCTTTTATTATTAAAAAAATGTTAGGTTGCCATTATATTTTCAAATAGCGCTGAGACGTTTTCATTTTAACGTTTGGAGTTATCCTTCCTAAATGCATGTAGAGCTAACTATCCATGTATGTGATAAGTGTTATCCCTGGTCATTACTGATTGTGCCAATGCTTTGATTTCCAAATGATAATGAATAACTTAATAAAGAGCTGTCAATGGAAGGATTGAAGCCTTTAGCTAAGTACTAAAAAGCTTTCACTGCTTAAAAAGGATTTATCAGTGCATGATGCAGGTTGAAGAATTATCACCAAATCCTGGCCAAAAAATAATAATATAGAACATAGCAAGGGAAAAACAAGTATAAATGGTGCAAGATTTTTAATTAATCTAAATTTTCGTGTCGCTTAATTTTCTTTCATTATATGTTTTAGGATTAAAGAAAGAAACAAGTCATCACTTGACTGCCTATTGCAAGACATCTCTGGCCTTGACTGATAATAAAAAGGACTGAATAGTACGAAGCCTAAGGAATGAAGCTCAATCACTCCCAGCAATTACTGTGTCTTATTGATAACTTGCAGCTCTATCCTGCAAATGCCATCTCTGGAACAAAGCCTGTCACAGATCAGACTGAATCCATTAAAAAGCTTTGATTAACATGTCCCTGGGGTGTGCTGTGGAAACTTTTTACGCCAAATGACAGCCTATTGCTACTGCTTCTGAATTGTCCTCCTGAAATACTCTTGTGTTTTAATCTAGTGCACAGTTTAAATTAAAAAACGGCAGTGACTTTGTGTGACCTAAATACGAGCCTCTCTTATTCATTGTGGGATTTATCAACTGCTTGCAGATTAAGTGTTCAGAGAAGCAACAATTAACCTTACTGTGTGTTAGCTAATATTAATTATATATCTCCAGTGCTTTCTTGTACTAGCATACATGTGCCCAGAGACAGGGTCATATTTAATGTGTTTGGTTTAGTGGACAAGAAGCTTTGTACTTGTCCTCCCTTGAAAACAAATTGTTTGTATTTGACAAGCATAACATCAACAATGTTGGCTTTCTCTAGCCAGAGCTGACATTGATGTGTAAATGGATTTTAGTCCTTTTAAACAGACACACAAAAGCTCTATCTTTCTGGGCCTCAAATTTTAAGAGGGAAAGGAATTGCCCTCTACCCACCCAATCATTTTCCCATCATCCACTGGGAAAAACAGCCCTTATCTATTGTGGATATTATTTTTTCTTTGTTACCCTGCAGTCCCTTGTAAGACATATGCTGAATGGTATGTGTCAGGGCCAGCAGGGAATACATTATGAACAAAAAATGGATTCCTTTATACTCCATTAAAATACATATTTAGAAACACCTGCAGGTATAAGAAGCATTTACCAGAAGATCATTCAATGAAATGTGCTAGAATCTAGAAAGAGATAAAGCATTAAGGGACCTGCACTGGTTTCCATTTAAAGAAAGACTGAAACTTTCAGGCCTAAGTCCACAAAGGAACTTGGGTGTTACAACGCTGAAAATTACAACATGTAAGTTTTGGCATGAAAGCACTTTACAGAGTGGCATTCAAATTACTCATCTATTTAATGAGGACCAACCACCATCATACCCCCACATCATGTAGATCAATGGTGGGTAAAATGCGGCCCACCAGGTCATTCTATCCAGCATGCAGGGCCCCTAAAAATTTTAGAAAACTAATATTTATCTGCCCCCGACTGCCTATCATGCAGTCCTCGATGGCTTGCCAAAACTCAGTAAGCAGCCCTTCGCCCAAAATAATTGCCTGCCCCTGATGTAGATGCTCAATCTCTAGCCCAGGTTAGATTAATTTAAAGAGAATAGAATGGCAGCTGTGATCAACAGGATGCAGGGATATTATACACATGCCCCCATTATCCCCCATTCACTGCATCAGCTTCAGGTAGGAAGGGAGGTAGCACAGAACGTGCTATGGGTAATGCTGCAATGCATGGGGTGCATCAGCTTAAGATTTGAGAGTCCACAGTTGACCTGATGTCCTTGAGAATCTCAGCCTACTTAGCAGGGCTGTACAACCTCTGGGCAGTGAAGGGCCACAGACACTCACGATACATGCTGCACAGGCCTCATACCGTGGGACGCCCCTCCTGTTTTCCCTCTCATCATGCAGGCAGCCTGATCCCCTACCCATTCTGTGGGAAGCCCAGCTCTGCTCCTGCATGTGTATGCAGCCTGGTTCCTCTTCCCCCTGACTGTGGGCAACACAGATGCCTCCATCCCATCTCACTGCCTACCCCAGGAGCAGGGCAGGGAGCAGAAACTGGAAGGTAGTGGGGGAGCCCCAAACCCCTGGCCACTACAGCATCAGGAGCAATAGAAGGAGTGGTGGCTGGGTGGAAGCCAAGGCACATGTTAACCCCTCACAGGCAGCAGGTAGCCTACAGGCCACTAGTTGGCTAGTCTTCCTATATACAAAACTGATCTGTAAACCAAAGCTAGAAATAAGACACCTCTGCCCATCAGTGAGAAAATTATAACTTTTTAGGATCTAGATTCAATTTAGTGTCCTGGGATCAGAGCCCACCCTCCCAACTTCTCTGGCTGCAAACTCCCTTGGTACCACATTGGTGGGTGCCACTCCCCCCCAACTGCTGCACCATGTGTGCATCCAGGTGCCCCCCTCCCCATCGCCACTATGAGCAGGCTCTTTGGCTGCAGGCTTCCCCAGCACTGCAGACTGTACTGCACAGTGCTACCCTGACCTACCCTGCTCCCTGGAGTGGAAACCAGGGGGAGCCCATGGGCCAAAGATTAACCCCTTGCAAGTCACCAACAGGGCAACCCAGGCCTAGAGCACAGTGACCGCGTATACACAAGATGCTATTGCACAGTACTGTTGGGGGCACTAACTGTGATGCAACACTACTGGAAAAATCATTGCTACTGGGAAAATAATCACCCTATGATGACAATTATCTTGTTATTAGATACATGCTATTATGAGCTCTTTTATTTCTAAGAGTGCCAGTTCTTTGACTTCCAAAATTGTACCCATTTTTCCAGGCTTACAAGTTGCAGAATGAAGAGTATAGACAAGGACCTTGCCTCCTGCTTTTGAACTTAAAGTCACACAATTCTAAAAGATGTTCATGAAAGCACTGATTATAAATGTATTTTACACATGTATTTTCAATGTTCTAAATCCAACAAAAAGCAGCAAGGCAAAAGAGATGCTCAACATCTGAAGAAGAGTTTGAGTAACTATGTGGGGCGCACAGAAAATAGGTGCTATTGCAATCATTCATTTGTGCAATTTATACAAAAGGATGGGGCCATACATTTTAACACCACTGACAATGCTATTTGTTGACTTTGTAGATTGACCACCCATGTGTGCTTGACAACAATTGACAAAAGATTTCCTATATAGGGTAATTGTAGCTACAAATGCTCTTTCACTGCCTCCATTACCTTCTTTCAGCAGGTGTAGAGCTTTATAGCCTGTTACTACTCTCTCTTTTAGAAGTCTGGCTCCAAGCCTTCTTTGTTTCAACCCAGATGCCAGCCTCTATTTAACTATTCATTTAAAAAAAAACAAACCCAACAACAACCAACCATCTGGAGTAGAACTGATTGGGGAGGGGACTTATTTTTGTACCTTTTTTTAATGGTCTTAAAGGTGAAAGGATTTGTCAAATGCAGTAATGACCTATCTTAGATCTAATAGACACTTCACATTAAAAAAAAAAAAACTCCTTCAGAAGCAGAATCAAACAAAGACAGCAGAAGCAAGGAAGGACCTTTACAAGTGACAACACAAATTGGGGAAATATAAATCTACCCAATTATAATTCAAACAAAAACAAGTGAGAAACTGTACTCTGTTGAGGCACTATTGGCCAAGCATCTGGGCTTTGCATTCATGCATAATTAAGCTTTAGACAGCTGCAGGCTTCTACAGTGTAACAGGGCACAAGATATCATAATACAAAGTAAGATGAGTATCAGTGCTTAATGCTTAAAAGCAGTTGTTTTAAAATTCACATGAAGCATTAGACAAAAAGACATCAGCAAAATTAAACAGCATTCAAGAGGTCACTGAAGAGGGGTCTGGGACTCACAAGAAACAATGAAAATGATGTTTTCCCTCCCACCCCCACAGATTTGTGCAGCTTTTGTATATACTTTTGTTTTAAGTTTCCACAATATCCTGGATCAAAGCAAACAAGAAACATTGAACAACTTTCAGGATACTATGTTAACAATTAAAATGACCTATCAGTAAATACGTACAAATCTATTAGGGTGTAGTGACATGCAGACAGCAGCTTTCAAGAAGATTAAATATTCAGGGAAGATAAAGCCTCTCCAGTGGTATTTTTAACATGTGATTTAAGCCTAGTACTCTCCTGCTTATGGAGACTGATCCCTTTCTCCATTACAAATCATGTTTGGCATAAAGGTTGAGAAGATTGCACATTGTGATGTCAACCACTTACAGTCCTCTGTTAATAGTTGCTCCAGCTGTGATGATCTCATAAAATATTATTGTCACGGTGTAGAGAATCTGTCTATCTTTTTACTTTTATTCTCCTTTGAGGCTGCTTCTGTTGGGAAAGACTGCTATATTGTGTCTGCTAATTGTGTTAAGCTGCTAACCAGTACTGCCTACTTTCTAAGCTGCATGTGACAGATAGTGTTGATATTCAAACGGGTTGTATACAGTAAAAATCATTCCATTCTCAAAAGCAAAGATATTCTATTTTACTGCTTTGGTGGGTTTTATTTTTGATGCCATTCATCTATTTGACATGGGACCAAACTTGCTTCTTGGAGATTTTTAATGTGATTAATTGCATATGGAGGGGAACAGTTGCCTAAGGACAGGACTAGCTCTAGTACAATACAACAAAACAAAAGCAAAGCAAACCAAGGAATTAAAGATAAGCATCCCAACAAAAGACACACAACAAGAATGACTTTCCTGTACATGGTCCATTGATATCAAGGCTGCATTAGTTACCTGTGAGTGAAAATAATTAAAGTAAAATTGAGCAAAGGGTAGGAGGATGCATAGCCCAGAGATGCCTATTTGGTTCTTGTTGACAATATTGATTTTAATGTAGCCATGAAGCTGTCTTCACTGCTTATTTTTTTCCTGATATAAAATTAATTGCATATTGCATGAAAAAATATTGTAATTAAGTAGTCTTTGTTTTGCTATTCAGCCATCTTTTTTCCTTCAGTCTCTAAGATAATGATCTATATAAAAGGCAAGTAATTAAAGGATAACCAAGGCATCAACAGAAGCACTGGGGTGAAGTTCAGGTTAATTGTATATGCATATGTGATAATTATTTGATCAGTTCTGCTATACTGGTCAATCATGATTTCTCTCTGTTTCATCTTAATGATTTTGTGTGATATTTTCAAAATGCTCAGCTTTCAGCAGAGTTAGGCCAATACCGAGCACATTTGAACATTCTGCCCTTTATGGTCTTAGGGATTCAAAAGTATCTAAAAGCTTTCATCCACCACTCTTTTCATAATGGAGTACAAAAAATATTTCCTAAAATATCCTCTTACAGGATCCAAGGACTTTTAGTGGCTTTTGCATGGGTAGCTTTCATACACGCTTGCTAAACTTTTTGAACATGAGTAATCATCACTTTTGTTAAAAAGATTTTCATAGTGGCTATAGACGTGTCAAGCTTAGACATAAGAACTGATTAATCCTTTATGTATGTCTAGCTGGTAACTTGAACCACCACCACAGTGATTCATCACTGGGTTGTATTTGGCACTTGAATGGGTGACTTGGTTATAATTTCAGTGATACTACTTAAATGTGAAATAATTCTGCAGATGTCACTTGAAATAGCTATTGAGGCCAATGGAATTATGCTAAATTCACATTCTTGTACTTAAGATTATAGTTTGGCCTGTGGTGTCATCTGCTGAGTAAACAGAAATGGTAGGTAGAAAAATATCAACCTGTTCTTCGGAAACAGAAGGCCTCACATTTCTAGTAATCACTGTGTACAATTTCTTCAGCATGTGCAAATCAAAATGCAGAATAGCTAATTAATCATCTTTAACTCCCAGAAACTTTAATTGTTTAAGCTTTCAGGTACTGATTACTTGCTGTCAATCAATATGCAGGACTCAGGAAATACTGATGACTTTATTATAGATGCTATAAATAATATTAAAAAAATTTGCCTCATTTCTCTTAAAGGATTTGCGTATTGCTGCAGAACCAGGCAAGTGAAACAATAGGGGCACCACCCAGAGCATAGACACGTGTCTATGTTCCGGGTGGTGCCCCTATTTTTTCACTTTGCTATGTAGCAAAGCTTGAATAAAAACTGGATCATAGGGTCCAAGGTGTTCCTCTGAAGATCAGAAAGGAAATGCAGCAGCTAGGGCATTTAGGGCACAGACAGAAGTGGCAATTTTCACCCAATCTGGTCACAGTAAGTGGTGTATAGCTGTGACCAAACACAAGTGCACAGCTGCAGACACCTTAAAAATGGTTGATCAGGAAAAAATCTGAACCGTTATTGCATGAGGGGTCAGATGAAGAAGTTTTAAAACAGCATCTTCTGTACCTTCTGTCTGCACTATCTATCCAGCCTCTGAGCTGTTTTCAGAATGGGAGGGGGGAAAAAGAGAGCAGAAGGAGTTTGATCTGGGGCTTTCCCAGCCTCACCACTGGAGGGTGAGGCTGGGAAAGCATCAATTCATCCACCCCACCCACCGGTACTGTTAGGGCAAATGGCAGGGCAGGGAAGGTAGCTCCTCCAGAGCTGCTGGGATCTTGTGTTGGAGGCAGCTTGGTCCGAAGCCAGGGCATGATGTGCAGACTGCACACTTCAGGCAGGGACATACAGGCAATGGATCACAGCTCTGCCTTGGCCCCGGACCAAGCTGGCCCTGCCACAAGATCCCAGTGGCTCCAGAGCAATGCCCTGCCCTGCTGGCACCCTGCCAGTGTGCCTGGGGCTGGTCTCCTTGGCAACTCCAGCCTTGCACTATCACAGCACAGCTGCGGCTGGGGTCTCCATGAAGACTGGCCCCAGCCACGCAGGCAGGGGCTGCCAGGAAATGAAGTCCAGCTGCCCTGGATCTGCCATTTTGCTGACTCCTGCCCTAGAAGGAGCTCCTTCTGCTCCACTTCCCCCCTCCCATTCTAAAAACAGGGACAGATAGGGAGGGAGGAAGGGCAGTTGCTAGGGGAAACCGGCTGCAGGCTAGCACTCAGCAGCTAGATTCCCCTTCCCCATGGAACCAACAGTGAACTTCTGTTTGGTCCGGGGGATCAGTGTAACTCAGCATGCTTCCTACAAAGTGTTTTCAGTTACAGTGGGGAGCTGCACTTCTGTCTGCACCCTTATTGTCCTTTGCCTAGGGCACTGGGAAAGACCAGAGAAGCTGAAAGAGAAAGCAGAAAAAAGGACTAGATACTGCAGCAGAATCGTTGATAACAAAGTCCTGAGAAAGAGGTATGAGAGAGAGTTTGGAGGCAGGTGCTAGATGAAGGAGGCTTGGAGCTGTAAGTTATTTGATTCCTTCTGTATTCAGGGAAACAGTACTTCGAATATTCTTTGTAAACAAAGAGGATGGCTCAATGTTATATCTGACTCCATCATTGGTCTCTCCTCCTAAAGAAACAACCCTCTATGCCCCAAACTTTGTTCAGGTCAAAAAGGGGTAGCAGGATGTTGCCAAAATAATAATTAAAAAAAAAAAACATGATGCTTTTCTTACATTATTTAGAATATATTATTCTTTTATTGGCTGTGAGTGCATATAAATATCATAATACAGGTTAGTTTTTATGTAAGACAGAAAGAGTAAGCGGGGAAGAGAAAGAGACTGTATGTTTAAGTATATATCATAATAAATAATTCATAATAAATAATTTGCTTGGAATACTTTTTCTGCTGTTTTTGTTCATGAATAGCAGAATAATTATGAAATTTTTATATTTCTGCTTAGGAGTCTCCTAGAGGCAATTGCCCTTTGTCAGTTCACATGTGCTCATGCCTAGGAGACATGTGCTCTATTGTAAAGACTGTTTCCCTTCATTTAAAATGGTATGAATTTAGAATAAAAGTATGTGGTTGTTCTCTGGATATTAAAAAAAAATCCCCCCAAAATGGCCTTGATGTTAACTTAAAGCTCTTTAATGTGGTTTTATTTTATCTCTTTGCTGCATGCTTTTCCATTGCATATTGGGGGATTGGAGCTTATTATGTAGGATCCTGTTCTACTGCATTTACCCCTTTTCTTCTAATTCCTTTTATGCACAAAACTTACCACCCTGGAGCAGGGGTGGATCCAGAGAGGCATGAACACTGGATGTCCCCAGAGGCTGGAGGGGCAAGCGCCAACCAGGGGTCAGCGGCTACCTAAAGATGCTGCTGGCAGTGGCAGTGGCGTCCAGCAGCAATCTCAGACTGTCTGCAGACACCACTGGTGGTGTCAGCCGTGAGGGGGAGAGGGGTGGTGAGTGGTCACCGCCTGCAGGCGCTGCCAGCAGTGTTGGCAGCACCTTTTCACAGGGGGTGCATTGCCATGCTCAGGGGGTGCATGTGCACCCCGTATGCGTCACCAGTGCAGAAAGGGTGCAGTGGTGTGGTTGCATTCCTTTTTGAACCACATTGTGAAACCAGCAGTCAGGGACTTTAAGTTCCCACAGCAGGTAAGAATTATCCCACTGTTGCCACCCTTTCCCTTCCTCAGTAGCACTTCCCCTCCCATCCCCTTACCGCCCCCCCCCCCCCCCCCCCGGGGGGGGGGGCGGGGGCCCCCCTCCCCCCCACCCCCCCCCCCCCCCCCAGCTGGTGCAGGGGCAGAGGGAGCTCCAGAATTGCTCCTGTCCTGTTCAAGCTGGACTGTGAAGGAACTGGAGACAGTAGGGGCAGCTGCAGGTGTGGGGACAACTTGCCTGCCCCAGCCACTGTTCCTGGACCAGCCTGGCTCCCTGCACAGCTGCTTCCCACAGCCCCAGCTGGAGCAGGACAGGAGCAGCTGGGACAGCAGCAGCAACAGGCAGGTCTCCTCAACCTCTTCCTACACCAGGAGGCATAAGTGTGGAGGAGGGCACACTCTGTTGAGCAAGGATGGGAAGGCAGTGGGTGTTGAGAATTGGTGGGGAGAATTCTTACCTGATTGAGGGACTTTAGGAAAGTCCCTATCCATTGTTTCCATGGCACAGTCTGCTGTCAGAGGGGCTGGAAGGAGGAGTGTATCCAACACTCATAAGTGACTGGTAGGGGGTTCACAGGGGTGCATGTACCCCCCCCCGATGGGGCCGGTGCCCCCCCCGCTGGCCAACACTGATGCAGTCAGTAGGGCTGGTGCCCCCCCTGACAGGGTAGGTGGCTTCTGTGGGTCCGCCCCCAGATTCAGGAGGCACCAGTCACTTATGACACCACTGCCGCACTAGTCGCTGGCCACACCCCACTTTTTAAAATCCTGGATCCACTTATGCTCGAGAGAGAGATGGCTTTGGCCTGCTTAATGAATATCATCTTTCCAGAGAAGGTCAACAGGCCCTGGTACTGTACAGAATTGCTACAGTGCTGTTGTACTATGTACTTACACCTAAGCTTCTGATGGGGTCATAAAGCAGCCTTAGTTCCTGCATCAGATAAATATTTATCTAGCTGGATGTAGAATTTCTAGATTCCCTTTCTATCTTTCAGCCCTTATAACTGGTGTAAAGAAACCAAAGTAATACTCAGGATTTCACCCTCTATTCTGAGGCTATTGGCCTCTTTCTTTCTGTGGCTGCCAGTTTGCTCACTAGAAAACTTTATTATGTGTTAATATGATTGTAAAGAGGAGAGTTAGATGACATGTTGTTGACTATGACTGATTGGTGAGTGTAGAGGAGACAAATCACATTTAACATTGTGTCAAATAAATGATTGAAATCATGGTGAAGAGAAGTACATTGCATGCCAAAACTGTGCTTATATTCGCATATGCTGCTGTGCCTTTGGTCAGTCCACACAGAATTACATTTCAGGCTGAACAAAAAATTGGGCCCACTAAATGAAGTCAAAATTTACACTGGAAACACTATTGTCCCATTGCCTGAGAAATGAAGTCTAGCATAGGCAATCAAATAGGGTCAAAACAATTGTAATTAATCCAACCATTCTGTTTTGAAACAAAATGTTAAGGCCATTTTAAGAACTAAAAACAAAGCATATGTTTCTCAGTGAACTATATGAAAATCTGTTCTTTATAGGAACTGTGTCCAAAAGGTTAATAATTTGCCTGTTAAGGTATATCCTCTTTTGTTACTGCACTGCAGAAGATGAATGAAAAATAATAATGTTAAGTAAAAATATTAGAATAGGAACCAGTCTTAACCTAATTCAATATGTCAGCAAGTTGAACAGCTATAGCCACTGAGTTCATTAGGGGAGATTAAAGACTGAACACAAAGACTTTGCCAAAGCTATGATTTTAATGCTTGATCATATCAGAGTCGCTGCTTTAGTAACATCATAACTTTATCCTAGAACCTTGTCTTTCCCTCAAAAACCCAGAGGATAATCTAACATTTTCTGGATCAGTTCCCATTTCCTGGATTACAACATCATCTTGAATATATTAATTTGATATATTGTGCCGAAATACTGTTATTCTGGGATGGCACATAAAAATACAGTGAAGAAGATGTGATTTTCTTCTTTGTTCTGAATTCCAGTTTTAATAAGTGGATTCCAGCCTTATCTGGAGCTGGATTTCTAATATCAACAATTGTAATCTTGAAGCTAGACCAGAACTATGCACTGAATGTTATAGATTAAAATACATTTGTATGTATTTCCTTTTGTAATTCTATTTCCATTAACATTCAAAAAAACCTATCACAAATAGGCATAGTCATAAACATAGTATGAGTGACCTCTGGGAAAGTATATTATAATCATAAGGACACTGGTTTTCTCTAAATTCATTAGATGTTCCTAAAGATGAAAAATTGATAAATCAAGTTTGAGTTTTTGTCAGACACACAGAAAATGGACTCGTGGAGAGTGGATCTAGTGGTAGTTCTCAGCTGGCTTCCTCAGAGCCCTGGGGCACCCTGAGATCCTTGCATGAGTGCCACAGGGTGTCACAAAATGTTAACACTGTTCAGTGTGAAAAATGAGTCACAGGGTAAACCCAGATGTTTCAAATAGGAATTTCAAATAGGATGCCAAATAGGAATAGTAATATCAGAAACACTGTGTCCTGTTACTATCTCTCTGAGTCCTTTGCAACAGACAAATGATTTTTCTGTAGTCAAAAATGGAGAGTAAACTAGGAGCTGGCATTTTCCATGGGTGCCTTGAGTCTAAAAATATTGAGAATCACTGATCTAATGATAAAGAGTACCTGAGAATCCTGTTTCCTGGAAACAGGCCTTAATTTGTACACCCTTGATGTTATATTAAGAGTGGCCAAATACTCTGTTAAACACATGCACAGCTCCTGTTGACATTAATGGGAGTTGTGCTTGCATACTTTTGTGGGTCACATTTATTTAATAGTGTCATGCCCTTTCTAACCTCCACTGGCCAAGTTTCAGAAGGCTCCCTCCAAACACTTCAGTCATTATTGCAATTAAACTTGTAGAAACTGATTGGTATTTCTGATAAGGATAGTGCTGAATGGGCTATTGCCATCAACTGAGCTGAAAATTGGTGATTTGTCAAGATTCAAATTTAGATTTTTTGTTTAGCTTGAGTATTAAGGTTTAGTTCTATTTTGAAGAGTGCTTATAAAATGTCATTAAAGGGTAAACAGAGTAAGATGGATATTATATGCCTATGTTGGGCAAAATGAAATCCTGTCACAAAAATAACTTAGACTATCAGATCTAATATACTTTTAAAATTTCCAGTTTTCGATGCTTTTTTTGTAGAAGAATTTAAAAAATCAATACAGATAAGGCTAGTGAGTGCAATCTGGTAACTGCATGTGCGTCAATCACAGATTGAACTGGACATTTGTGCTCATGGATTAGAAATATACATGTGCATGCATGTGGGTGTGCTGGAGCAAATGCAGAGTTCTTCAAATCTAGCCAAGATTAATTCTTGCTGGCTGGTACATCAATACCACTAATAAAGATCCACTTTGTGAAGTCCAGTCATATAGCTCAATTAGTTAAATCTTGGTGCTAATAACACTAAGGTTGCAGGATTTGATCCCGGGTTGGACTAGAATGGGGTGGGCAAAATGCGGCCTGGGGGCTGGATGTGGCCCACCAGGCCATTCTATCCGGCCCATGGGGCCTTTAGAAAATTAATATTTATCTGCCCTGGGCTGCCTGTCATGCGGCCCTTGATGGCTTGCCAAAACTCAGTAAGCGGCCCTCCGCCCAAAATAATTGCCCACCCCTGGACTAGAATCTGGAAGATCTCTTGAGGTCCTTTCCAGTCTTACTTCTCTCTATGAAAAGTCAGTTAAGAAGGGCCTCTTTCACATACAGATCTATGGAACTAAAAATCCTCTTTATTGTTCTTATATTATTTTTGCAATAGTAACAGTAGAAGTGTAGCACATCAGAGAACAAGCCATGGAGCAGAAAGTCAGTGTGCTAGCTACTGTATCTGCGGACAAAGGGGTTTTTTTTTTTTTACTTTTCTCTCTCTCAAGCCCCTCTGAAGTGATTGTCTTGTGGATGGAGTGTAAAGGTGATGTCCTGTATCATTCACATTCATTAAAGTTTCTATTGCACTTGTCACAAGAGTTTCAACCTAAGTATTCTCACATGTAAAAAGAGCGTTAACCTGAAAGACCAAATTAATTCCTGATGTAATGCACTGAAGTCATGTTACAACCAGGATTAATGTAACCCAATGTGATTACAGCAGTGAGAATTTGCTGCTGGGATTTATCTTCAGTCTGCATATAGACACAATAACAGTTGTCTTTGTTTCTGGAAAGCAATTGCTGTTTTAAGAAAGAAAACAAGCTTACATGGATGATCAGAAATCATCTTTCCTTGCCACAGAAAATAATAAAGACTCAGATTTCATTGAATATCAGTGAAAATGATTTGTAAGGAGCCCCAGGCCCAAAGTGAACACTGCAGTTAAACTCACAGTCTGAACAGTAGAGCATAATGTTAAAAAAATCAATACTAATATTGAAAAAGCAGCTGGTCACAATAAAGATAAGACATTGTAACTCTAACATTAGGAAGCTGAATCTGTCTTGAGCAGCCCAAAACAAATTAAATGGAATAACAGACTTTTTAATTTATTCTTGGGGTTGTTTTTTTTTTCACTTACTGTCAAATCCTAAGCTTTTATTGAAACTTAGTTAAACCACACTGTCCTCCTAAGTAAATATTTAACTCCTGCCAGGTTTAACAAAGGCTGGTGGGATTAACCTAAGAAAATGCCTATAATTGGAGTTATTATTACAATTAGACCTGTTCATGTCAGAGTTTTATGGTTCTCTTAGATGGTTTTACCAAAGCTAGTGGGATTAATGTAAAAGAAATGCCCAAATTTAAGGTCATTATTGCAATTAGACTTGTTCATGTCAACATTTCATGGTTTTATTAGAGAATGATTAATGTTTTTCTGCCGGAGCAGGGAGTTTATTGTCAGCTCTAGGCCACATGTCATCAAATCAGAATTTAGCTGTAATATAATAATATTCACCTAATTGTTTCAATCAGTTATTCTGTAGCAATTTTTATCAACCTAAAATATGGAAAGGAGAAAGAATTGGTTCTAGTAATACACCAAACAGTGGTTCCCCCCTTTCATCAAAAAATGCTAACTAAGAAGCATCATTAACTATACATGTCAAGTATAAATGAAGCAATAAAATGTGGAGTTTAGAATACACATATATGGATGTGTTTGAATTAAACTATTCACCCACCCAAAGAAATAAAGGAAATAGAAAACAGGACAAAAATTCTAGCATTTTACAGAGCAGCACAGGGAGACTGAACTCAATCACAACTGTACATGTACCCAAATAGTGAAGGGTTGATTTTATAACCTACAGTAGATCAATCTGTCTAGCAGCAATAGTTGCTACATATTATTTTGAAAAAAAATTCTAAGGAAAAAAAAAAGACAGCATTGTCAGTAACATTCCCATTTGCCTCTTCACTAGCAGAATCTGTTTGCTGAACTGGTTTAACCAGTTGCAGGAGGATCAGCCTGGTAGAAGGAGGGTGCATCTACACATTGTCATATAGCAACGTTGGAAGTGCTAAAACATGGCGCAGTAACTGTCTGTACTGTGCCATACGGGTGACGCACACTTAAAGTTCCCCACTATGTCACCGTAGCACCGTGCTATAAGCGGGGAGCGCGCTGCTAAGATGACATAGCTAGTGATCACATGTAGACCCACATGATCGCTATGTCGCTGTAGCACACCATAGGACAATGTGTAGACATGCCTGGAGTTTCCCAAGAAGCTAACAGGAAGCACAGTAACTCCTATGCCCACCGTCCCAACCTGTGACTATGCAGAATGTAGCTGAAGGAAATCGGATGTGGTTATAACTTCCTGTGTGCAATATAATCCTCAGGTGCTGGTTTGATCCTTTAGGGCATTGTCAACTCCTTCACCTACTATAATTTATCTCTCAGAATCAGATCAGCACAAAATTAAGATGTGTAAAGATCAATGATCTGTTGCCTTTACCCCCTTTCTTCACCCCACTGCCATGTGTTCCTCAGTCACAGTAAAAAAAGTTGGAGAAAAATGATAACCCTTTTTCATAAGGTTACAATGAGGCACAGAAACACATGACTGTCCAAAGTTGAAATACAAGTCAGTGAAGTAGCTGCTTACAAAGCCTTGAGAACACTGAACATTTTGTTACATGAAGTGTGTAATGCTGAGCCAAAGCTCTGCTTCCAAGTGCCCTGTTCTAATATTAGCTACTTTGCTTAAAAGTTAAAGAACCAGATAATACATCAGTAAATGCCATATTCCAGGCTTTTGCAATAATCCAAACATTTTTTCATTACAGCAAAATGTATAGATTTTTATTGTAGTTTTATTCCAGATGCTTCTGCATGAAATAATTGGTTTTTTTCCCACCAGTAGACAGAAAAAAAAGATCAGCTATATAATTTTAATGGAATAATTAAAATAGCTAATATATTAGAAAGGTGTTCACAACTAAGTAAATATGCAGGAATAAGGAAATAAGCTAACAAAAATATTAGGGTTAAAGTCTGACTTAAGTCAACAGGGAGCTTTACCATTGATAGAAATGGGGATAAGAATTTATTTGTAGATGTACCTTTTGGTGTGTATTCAAGCAAATATGTGCTTTCCATTCCACATGTCACTTATGCACATATGTACATACTTTCCATGGAGTGCAAATGAGCAAGGGAACAACTATGAGGAGCTGCACACTCCTATTTTTGACGTTATGCTTCAATGAGCATTTAAAGGAAAAGCTTATTGCCCAATTGCATTCCCCGGTGCACATTGTTCTTTACCTAAAATATGGTACAAAGCACATTTTAGCAGGATCATTCCATATGTGTCGAGTATTATAAGGCCTGAAGCTGAATGGGTTCAATATCCTGGGAACTGCATCCTGAAATACACAGCTTGCACTGTCGTTAGTTTTAAATGGGAGTTGCACAAAGATAAAATGGAACAAATGGTCGTACTCATGCCACACTTGAGGACTGTTGATACTGCCAGCCAATCAGACAGCTCCAGTTTGTTCTGATTTCTAAAGCTGTTTTGTAATGGTAATTAATTACTTGCTATCACTTGGTTTGTGCAAGACTTTGTAAAGCACTAATTTGGTCATGCCACACAATGGATAAGTGATGATGTGCCAGGTTACATCAAGTCACATGAAATCACATGATGGGACATAATTTGGCATAGCTCGGTATAATGAAATCCATCCAGTGCAGTCAATTATACAAAAAGGAGAAGGAAATGACTTTAAAAAAATGAACCCTCTGCCATAGAATTTAGTTTAAAACCAATCCTCCATTCATGTCTGCCAATAGTTGTAGGTATAGTTAAACCATTATAAGCAGACTGCCAACATAAAAAATGTGAAGATTCAGATTAGTCAACATAGGTTAATAAAAAAAAAACCCTTTAGATTATTGAAAGTGAAAGAATTTTATACACTTAATTTGTCAAGGTGCTTCTAATCCCAATCTTTCAGCACTCCTGAATTGAGCCCACCCAATACTCCTGAAAGCAGTTAATAAATCAAAAGAAATAATACAATTAAATAATAGTCTTGCTTTCTTTTTCCTTATCTGCTTTCTCATTTTTTGAACCTTTAAAGAAGTTGTTTTCAAAACTTCATGGAACCCTTTTATGTCTTGTGCTGCAGAACCACTACTCATATCCTGAAGACTAATGCAGATCCAGGTGACCTACCCCAGCAAAGGTGGTGCACTGCCTCCCAGCCCGTTCCATCATCCCCAGGAAGCATTCTATCAGGGCTTTGTAGCTTGTAGTCCCCTCCTCCATCAGTTATGTGCTGCTGTATCTAATCAATGCCTATATCACAGCTCACCTCACAGGTAGGCAGACAGTAGTGTTTCTTTGGTGGTCTGTGCTGGGAGGGGGGGATGAGCTGGGATAAGGCTGGGGTGTGGGTTGCTAGGTGGGGCAGCATAGTACAGGGCATGGTAAAGGGTATCAGGTGTGGGGATAAGTAGGGGACTTCTGGGGTGGGGATGGTATGGTGGAAAGCCATTGCTACAGTCAAGCAAGGTTGCCAATCCAAGATTTTTTTTCCCCTGATGATGTGCAAACTTTTTACTAACAATCAAACTTTTTTACTATGGTTGGTGTTAAACCCTCAGTTTGAACTTTGGCCCTTGTCCAGGTTTTGGCAGAAGAGTTACATTTATGTTATGTAAAACCTATGTCAGCAAAAACATTTGTCACTAAAAAAAATTTGTCAGTAAAAAGTTTGCATATTGCCAGTGAAAATATATGGTCTTGGGTTGGCAAACCTGTGCAGTCTCCTTTTACTCTCAAAATCCCATTTCACCTCAGTTTCCTCTTTCATCCCTCTGCACTCTCCATGATGTCCTCCTACATCACAGTCTGGTTTCCTGTCACCTCTGCAACCCATTACTTCTAGTCAGTCCCAACCCCTACCCGCTCCACAGTCTCTTGACAGCTCCTTGAACTGCTCATTTTCTCAGAACCTTATCTCTTACCTGCTTTCTATGTTTTCTCATCCCAGCAAATTCTCACGCACCCTAGTCTTTTCTTATCCAACATATAACCCAGTACTCTGCCAAAGTCTGCTCTTGCATCTCTTCAGGCCTTCTTCTGGACTCCACAAACTCCTTCTGATAAGTGTTTTCTCTAGAAACTATAGAGTATAACCAGAAACCAGTGGTGCCAGCTACTAGGCTGGCAAAGGCAGTATTGGCAACTCTCATGATTCTGAGAGTCACATAAATGTGATGTATGTTTTACTTAAAGCTCAGAGGGTAGTTAGTCACGTTAGTCTGAAATCAGGCAGAAGGCAGGGCAGATATACACCTCATAGACTAACTAAATAAAATATAGAGAGTGTAAGTTTTTTTTGAACTTGAGCTCACTTCATCAGATGTTGTGAAATGACAAGCATAGAGCAGAATATCTTATTTATAAGATACAGTCTATAAGGTGCATATTTACCCTGCCTTCTTTCTTAAAGCTGCAATTCCTGCAGACAGATAATTACATAAGAATCTTCATTTTTCTTTTATTTTTGTTTAATGCAAGTGTCTATCCTTCACGAATGCAAAGAAATGATTGAATATGTGAGCACAATTCACACTGGAGGCTCAAGAAGCAGTAGAGATGTAAAAAATATTCCAACATTTATTACTGGCTTGTGAATCTCATGTTCTCAATACATAAGTTTTGTGGCAGACTCATGATTTTTTAATGTTCAGGTTGGCAACACTGCAGTTCTCACAACATCTCACAAAAGCAGCTTTAGTAAAAAACTTCAGGAATCAACACTGCTGTAAGGAGATCTGAGGCTGCAGTATTCCCCCAGTACTCTGCTTCTGTTAAAGTACAGACAGCTTGCTGGCACATTCTACCCTGTTTGACGCTATTTAGGCTTCTTACTTAGGGAGATTTAGATCTGTTAATTTGACAATAACTATAATTTGTGGCTAGAGCAGCTTATTGTAAAATGGAGTCAGTTGCATAAGATATTTTTTTTAGGACTTTCTTCTCTCCATGTGAAACTATGAAGCCCATGAAACCAATAAAACCCTTCCAGACATGGTGACTTTCCCAGTAAAATTATTTAATCTATGAAGGTTGCCTGCACAAGAAAATGGTATTTGGTATAACAATATTGTATATAATTAGAACATTTATATACATCAGTTATACTAGTGTACTTAAACCAATATAGTTATGACTGGATAAACCCCTGTGTGAATACTCTTATATTAGCAAAAGCATGGCCTTTTCTGGCTCAGCTCATACCTCTCTCCCTAAATGACACATTGAAAAAGTCTGTTGTCATTCAAAATACAGCACTTGCTTATGCAAATGAACAATGGATGGACCTCAGTGAGGGAACGGTTATACTAAAGGAGGCAAAAAGCTCTAAAGCCTTTGTTCTGGTCAGAACATAGTGAAGAGATTAAGCTGAACAATTTATACCCATGGGAAACTAAAAAATGAGCTCATAAGCAACCTGTTTTTAATATGTAAACACATTTTTTGTTAAGCTTGGTGTTTTATAAAAGTTTGTTGTTATATTATTATTAAAAAGGAGGCAAATTTAAATGAATAATATCCCTTTAACTATTAAGTGCAAAAGGTGGTATTTAAATGGCTAACCTACACATCAGATGGATGCCTAACTGCCATCATTGTGACTTTAATTAATTGTGGGTGCAAACTGGGGGGCTGGTTTTCAAACTCAAGCAGTTAATATTCCTGTCCTCATTAGGGCAATTTGTCTTGCCAGAACAGTTAATACACTTCTACAAATGGAAAAAAAAAATCAAAGAGAAACGAATACTCACTGACAAACTGACATCTGTCAAATTTAATTTCCAGTAATAAGGACCTCCCTCCCATTGGGAATATTTTTAGTCCTATTATTCCTCTGTTGAGACTTCTCAATTCTTTTTCTTTTACTTCCTTAACAGTTCACAGATGGTACTTGGTTAAC
Organism: Alligator sinensis; assembly: GCF_000455745.1. Taxonomy (NCBI): domain Eukaryota; kingdom Metazoa; phylum Chordata; order Crocodylia; family Alligatoridae; genus Alligator; species Alligator sinensis. Next base: position 822,122 of record NW_005841966.1, on the reverse strand, counting down.
ACTGAGTAGATTTAAAAATATAACTTTTTTTTTACTGTACAAATATATCACTTAGAAAGAAAAAAACCTCAGGTACTTAGAAGCTTAGGCCCCTGGTACACATTCATTTACTGGAACAATGGGAAGTGTTCCCCAATCCCAACAGTTGTGCCTTCTGCCACATGTGGATGGCAGGATGCACAATTTTGAAATTGAGAATCAGATCCCAGTCACACCATTACTCTTTGCCAGTGCAGGGAGAACCTGGGAACATGAACTTGGGGTCCCCCTGCACTGGCAAGTTGAAAGCTGGGTGCCCATAGCTCAGTGTGAGCTTGTGCAGTCCTGTGGCTGAGACTGATAATCACCTGATTGTCAGCTCAGCTCCAGGACTGCACTGGGGCTGGTCCCAGAGCCCCATGTGCTGAGGATGGCACAAAACTGTGCGCGCAGCTGGGCTGCACATGTGTTTTTTTAATGTCTCAGAGATTATGTAACCTCTTCCTGATTCCAGGATCTCCATTGCTGGGATGTGTCAAGTGCCTTGCTCCACAGATCCCTGGGATCAGTCTGCATGGCAGGGATCCTGCCACATGTTCAATTTAAGGCATGATGGAAACCAGCCACAAAAATATTAAATGTAAATTTTGTGGAACATTTTTGTGGCTGGTTTCCTGTTTTGTCGTGCCATTAATTGCCTGAACATGTGACTGGATTACTATTGAAATACAATTAACATGTTTAATGCCTCTTATATGTAACATTGACCAGGGGCTACAGACATATAGGGATAGGCAGATCATGCACTCCAACCCCTTGCATAGAGGAAAGTATAAAAGAAATATTGAAAAATGTTGTCACAGAAGAGATTGCTATGGCATCCCATTTGAGATACACTTCCCGCTTTTCAGTAAACCATTGATAACTATTCTTTAGGAAAATCTTTACTGTGGAACAGAGAGTTCTGTTTTTCTGCCATACACCTGTTTCCACTTTGTGTATGCCATTGCTGGAAATGAAATGGGGCGCTTCTACATGAGATGCTTTACTCAAGATTAGATCTAATTACTGTGCAGTAAGCATCACCATCTACACATGCAGATGCTTACTGCACAATAATTTTCTCTAATCACATGTAAATTTGCTACCTGCAAATGCAAGTAGCAAATATACTCCTGATTACTTACTGCACGGTAGTACACATGTAGATGCCTGATCAGGAGCAAATGTGCTCCCGGTCAGCCGGGCAGCAGGGGATGACAGATTGCTCCCTGCTCCTGGGAGCTCCCTGCTACCAGGGTGGGCTCCGCCACTGGAGCCAGAGTGGGGACTATGTCCCCCTACCCTGGCAGCAGGGAGCTCCCAGCCCCTGCTTCACAATCTTGAGTTCCTGTAATCTCAGGCTCCTGCAGTCTTGGGCTCCAGTCCCATAACCATGGAGCTCAGGCTCGGAGATAAGGATCTCCCAGTCCCAGCCCCATGATTGCGATCATAGAGCAGGGGCTGGGAGCTCCCTGTTGCCAAGGCAGGTGGACATTGTCCCCACCTGGGCTACAGTGGTGGAGCTGGCCCCAGCATCAGGCAGCTTCTGGGAGCAGGGAGCAACATCCTAGCCCCCACCAGGAGACTTCTGTCAGCTGTCCCAGCTCCTCCTGGCTGCTGCATGGGCTTGGTGGGAGCAGTCTGCTGCTAGGAGCAGCAAATCTGCTCTCATGTCCCTGAATGTGTAGATAGATGCCCAGGAGAGTTTACTCTAGAGTACTTTATTCTAGACCAAACTGTTTCCAGGTTATTTGCATGTGTATACATGTCCCTGGTGTCACTTCCTCTTGAACTGTACTTAAGACCTGAATTTCTGTTATACTGAAGGGCACAGCACCTTAGGGTGCCCCAAAAATGTTCTCAGAGTCGTATTTCCAGGGCTGACACATCAGGACAAGGAATGAGTGCATGGGCAGCAAGATTGAGCTCTCTACTGCTGCAGTGTAAATATACTCTTTGAAAGCTGGTTTTCAGTCAGTTGTGCACCTATCTGATGCTGATCACATAGAAACCATACTTCCTTAATTTGCTTATAAGCACATTATATGGACAGTGTCAAAAATCTCACTGAAGTCAAGATATAGCTCATCTGCTACATCTCCTTTATCTTCTAAGCTAGTTACCCAGTGAAAGAAAGAAGGTGGGTTAGATTGATACAATCTGGTCCTGACAAACACACAACTATCTATCCATCCATCCATCCTTGCTTCTTCTTCCCTTTTGACCCATTTTCCCAAGTCTTTGCCTCCTTTTTAAAGATAGAAAATATGTTTGCCCTTCTCCAGTCTTTAGCTTGTCTGATTTGATCTCACTTTTCTACCCCCTTGTCTTCCTTTCATGTCTTGTTGTGGAAAGAGCAGAAATACCTGGCTAGTTAGGGAGAAATTTCCATAAGTGCCTCAAGATGATGTGTGATGTCATCTTCCATGCTACATTAACCTGATTCTATTGTTTCAAGTGGAAACAAAGTTAATTAGAACTTGCCAAAATAAAATAACGTGACATCATTATGACAAGAAATAAGCCCAGGCAAAAAATTTCTAAATTTGATCAATTCCAGATTTTAAGTTTGAATCTGAGTATAAATCACAAACTATGCTCTCTGTGTTAATTTTTATCATAACTTGGGATATAGTTCATATGCGTCGCCACATGAATTGTGTGGGTTTTAAAACTAACTTGCATGTATTTTATTTTAAATTTTCATGAAGAATTTTGCAGTCACAGCAGTATTCTGTAAAACATTGTGACAGATGGATGGATCTTGTGGAACAGTCTTTGATCGCTCTCTCTGTTCTTGCTGTAAGTGTCAAATGTAAACAATAGAAGGCATTTTTTCTGATGTGTTTTCTCTGAGTAGCTGAAGATGGTGAGTTGAACAAGTGTAAAAAAAGTCACAACAGACTTTTAGAAATATTTATCCCAGGTTGCCAGATTTTATTTAGTCTGATTCATTTATGAAAATCCAGATACTCTATTAATTGTTCATTATGATTTTCCTGCAGAATCCCCAATTTATGGAGATACTACTCCGAAAACATAATATACTTCGGACTAATGACAGCCAGACCTCAAATAAACTCTTCATACCTTAGGAGACTTCTCTGTATTTCATACACTTTTCAGTGCTATTCAAAGTTTAGCAGGAAAAAGCTGCTTAAAATTAGGATGCAAGATGAAAAAACTTACAGTAAACTTCAAAAGCAGGGGCAAGGGAATTGTACAATAGTTCCTATCTTTTTCTGACACGTGGCAAGTTCTGGATAAATTCCAGATTTTTTTCTCATTTAGTCCAGTTTGAACCTCCATTCAGCTGACTAAGTAAAAATAACAAACCTGATACTGATGTTCTTTATTTTTAGCAGATATCTTTGGGGCTACTCATGTAGGACTTTCCACAAATTATTTAAGAGGAACCTTACATAGTCTACCTAACAAAACGCAGAACAAACAGCTCTGCAGAACCACTGTTAATGATATAACGTCATACATTTAATAATACTGTGGGTGCAGATGCTTAACTACTGTGTATCTGCAAACTATAGCACTTTCATTTGATTAGAGGCACACAATTTCAGTCACAAAATTGGAGGTTGGGTTGAAGCCAGGCTAAAAATCAGTTCCAATATATTCAGCCACGTACAATAGCTGGCTGACTTTTGAATAGTGAAGATTTTGGTTTAGCTAGATTTGGACAGGAGTATCATGACCCTCTTAAGGGACATAAAGGGTTGCAACAAGTCATTATTGCCTGAGGGCTTAAATTTACTCTTGGTCTCACTGCTGAAGCAACAAAGTTTTTCTGAATTCACACCACTGAAAAGAAAAATGGAGCCTGGCCCTCTGGCCCAAATGGTCAGAGAGAATTCAGAATGACCAAATCTTCTCTGTGTTGGAGAGATTCTGATATTTTGAGAATGAAAATGCACCTGCAGGAATTCCACTGCTAAGCTCAGCAGGAAATCAGACTGTTGAATGTGGATGTTAAATCTAATGATTTCAACTGTAGCAGGACTTAACACTTGTTTATGAATATCACCTATTCACTTTCAACCTGACCTGATGTTACCCCGCTTTTCTTTGGTCTTAGTTGATATTTATTGGCTTTCCCCAGCTGTGAGGGGGAAGCAGTCAAGCTAAAATAAATCAGCAACACAACCAAATAAAAGTCTTTTTTCTGACTAGCTCTTGGTTTTAGACAGCTACCAAACTAGGAGTACTGTGTATTTCCCCTTCAGCTCCGAGAGAGAGAGATGTAATTTATAGTGAAACAGGCATAAAATATCCCCCAAAACACAAGTGTTAATACTGTCTGGTTTCCAAATATGCAAGGCCTGATTTTCAAAAAGGAAAATGTTCTGGATCATGTGGAAAAATGTATGTAGGATTTTCCTGTTCCATTTATACTCTATATTTTTTCTCTGGTAAATGAAAAGTTTTGTAAATATCTTTATACAAAAGTAGATAAAAATATACACTGAAAAGGCTTAGAAAAATTCATGAAAAACAACTTTCATCTATCTTTCCTACTGTTCCTCTTCTTGCAGGGCAAAACTCATCACTCAAAGTTATCAGTGGGTTTGGTGATGCACATTAGTAGGAAGATGGCAAGGGGAGCACCATGCATGTTCCTGCTACCCAGGGACCCAAGACAGTGCTGCCAGCTCCTGAAAACAAGAATTCACTGAATAAACCTCAAGATGTTGCTAGATGCTGCTAGCTTTTCTCAAAAGGTCACTAGGTAGTTTACTGAGAGTTAAAGTTAGTAAATTGATCCAGTCATTAATACACACAGGTTATTAGTAGGAACCCCCAGACTCACAAGGAACCCCCAAAAGTAGCTAGATCTAAGATGATCACCAAATTGGTAATACTAATGAGGGAACAATGCTCCTCATCCTCTCAGAGCCACTGACCATTAACTCTTCAAAGGCAATCCAGCTGGTGCTTCCCTGCTTGCTACATTCCTGTCCGCAGTGCCCTGGAAACAAATGGTGGCAACTGGTACTGCAGTCTGCAGGAGACAGCCCAATCTATAGACCAGTGTCTTGCCAGCAGTGAATGGTAATCCTCAGGTGGGCCAAAAATGGCACTTTCGGGAGAAAAGGCCACAAAACATTGAAACTATAATTATAGTGGGCAACATATTTTTTCTCTGTTTTCTTCAAAGCCCACCCTACTTTCATGGATGCATATCCTCTGCCTAACTCATGAAATACACACACACATCAAATATAAAGGTTTACACATTTTTACATTTACCTTTGTAATAATTCTAAAGGGGACAATAACTTTTGTCATTTGATTTATGGGTTCAGCCATGTGAAATGGTTGCAAAACACTGGCCTACTCTATAGATAATATATAGAACTTTTCATCCATGAAAGGAAACCCAGAAAGTACTTTCTTCTCCTTCTTTTTCTAACACTGGAAATGGGAATTTTAGAAATTGTCTATCCTGTTCATTTTCGGAAAGATTTGTGGATAACTGAACAGCTGGCAGGTTCATGGTTTTCTGGAGACTGAAGTAATGAAGCCTGATTATTTGACATTATGTATTCAGTCTGCTTAAAACTCTTTGTTTGATTTTATCATTGTTCTGGTTTGATTGACTGATACTTGCTTAGCCCAAATGCTTAGTAAACAGTTGGAAAAAAAGCACTTGCTTCAAGATTCAAACTTCCCACTTATTTAATTAGAAGTCTGAGACAGCTCTCAAAAAAATCCCTGTATTTTAGAATAGCTGACAAACAAGGAAGATTCTATATCCCCCATATTTGTAGTATAGAAAACAGGGCTTGCAATTATTTTAAAATATTCAGTGTTTTCTTTTTTAACACATAATAAGAAGGGGAAAATCACAAATTCAATAGTTTTTTCCTTTTAAGTCATGTTAATTTATCTAATATTGGAGTATGCAGTAAACTTGCTATTAGTTTGCCTAGCTGCCTTTTTATCATGAATGATTTTGAGATGAATGCCTCGATGTATACAATGTAAGAAAACACACTCCCTCTTGGTTTTAAACTATACCGCAACCACAGGTGTAAAAACCAAGTGAATAGAACAGAAATTCCTGCTTCTCAGTTCTGAGAGAGTAAATCTCTGAATAGCAGAGCAAGCCCATTTCAGGCATTATGCAGTACTTCACACCACTGGGTTTTCTTTCCCTGCCAGCACACTATAATTAAAGAAGAGAGACATCAACATGAAATCAGATATGAAATGCTGTCCAGTTGAAAAGGTTATTGCAGCAAATGAGCAATTAGTGCACCCTGCTGCAATGACTGCTTCAGCTTCGGAAAAGGCTCAGACAAAATACAATGGCTGAATAAACTAGCTTTGTAATCTGTTTGTCATAAATTCAGCAGTCAGTACTATCCTATGAATTGGCAGGGTATATACTTCAAGGACTGAGGCCTAACCTATGCTAAAAAAGGTCTGCCTATATAGCTCTACTGGCATTGATACCCTGAAAAACCTTCTATTGCAGATGTGACATATTCTGATCAAAGAACACTTTTGTACATCTAGATTATGTCAGTCCCCTGCCTTAATGCTGCTATAGATGCATTTACACTCAGGCTCCTGGCAGTGTAGAAATGTCACAAAAATCATACCCCTTAACCAACATTACTGACCTGGCAAATGTTTAAGTGAAGACTTGAATTTAAATGATAAAAAAATAAAATCAAAAGCCATGGAACTGTACACACATTTAGTCTATACTCTGCAGGGCATCATTGAGGTGGTCCAGATTTAGAGTTATTCAGGGGCAGATCCACTGGGGGTTCAGCGGTGCAGGTGCACTCCCCTTTCAGTAAGCCACACCATTGGAGCAGCAGCTGGGGAGTTGTTTTTTTAAGTCCTTGAGGCAAGTAAGAATAGCAATCCCCCTCTCCCTTCCCCTCTGGGCTCAGTGGCACATCCCCTTCCCCTTCCTCACCCATCATTGCCACTGTCCCCAGCTGTCCTGTGGGTGAGGATAAGGACAGAAAGAGCTGCAGAGCCACTCCTGCCAGGTTCCACGTGGAACCAAGCTCAGCCAGGGACAGCAACAGCAGTGGACAGGTCCTTCCTCCCTGCCTAGTCCCCTTGGTGTTCTCTGCCTGCCTGGGGGCAAGCACAAGGAAGGGGAAGCCTTGGTCTCTAGCCAAGGTTGGCTCCATGTGCATCCTGGCTGCAGTGGGGCAGGAATGGTTCTGGACACCTCTACCCTGCCCGTTGTTACCTGGGGACAGTGCCAGCAACAGCAGTGTGAAGGGAGGAAATGTGCTGCTGAACATGGAAGGGAAAGGAAAGGGAAGGGAAGGGATGATTTTTACCTGCTTGAGGGACTAAAAACAGTTCCCCACTGCTACCCCTGTGAGTGATCTGCCCACTGTGGTGGGAGATGTGTGGCAGCAGAGGGTGCAACCACCCCTACAGCAAAAGTCAATGCTCCTGGACCCCCTTTCCAAAATCCCAGATCTGCCCATGGAGCTGTTATATAGTATATAGAGCTGTCATAAATCTACAGTAACTTGATTGGCTTCAATACAGCTTCCCTCCAGATTTTCACCACAGACCTAAGATTATGTACAGCTTGCAATTATGCCAAAGGAGGTCTGGCTTGACATTTCCATTGTGAACTTTAGCTATATTAGAATACTTCAGCCTGAGCTCTGTGTGTGTGTGTGTGTGTGTGTGTGTGTGTGTGTGTGTGTGTGTGTGTGTGTGTGGTGTGAGTGTGTGTGTGTGTGTGAGAGAGAGAGAGAGAGAGAGAGAGAGAGCGCGCGCGCGCGCGCTGGGTTGGCATTTTTTTGTTTCTACAAAAAATCTAGGTTAAACCATTAGCAGTAGAGTGCTTGTCCAGTTTTAGTGGCTTTTAAAATAACTTCCTCAGAAACACAGGCTACTTCAAAAAAGGAATTCCATTTGGAGTAGTTCTAAAAGATGATTTATCACTTCTATTGTTTCAAATAAACATTGTAAAATGATGAATTATTTAACTTTTGAGAATTAAATCCTCAGCAGTAAAAGCTTCTTTGCTAATTTTTGTGAATGTATGAGAATATAGGTTCATAGGTCCTATTCAAGTGGTAGGAATAAAAGTACTGTCACAAGGCTTGCTGTGTTTAATGACATGTGCTAGTCAAAGTTCTGTGATGATGTTACAGCCAGCTGGACTATCCTGAACTCTTAACATCATCAGACATTCTGGTGCTACAGAAGTGCCATTCGAACAATTTCACTAACAATGCTACAAGTTCAAATGAATGTACAACTGACAGGGCACAACTGAGGGTCCTCCACTGGTATAAATCAGCATATGTAAAATGCAAAAAGTAGAGATGATGGAAATGTTTTTGTAACAAAAATAGTTTTGCAATTGCTTGTGAGTAAATGTTGTAATTGTTAACACTTGTAAAGTGTATGAGAAATGTGCATACTGTATAAAATCAAAATATACATTTTGGACTGAACTTGTTCTTTTTCTTTTCAGAAATGACCCAAATGTTGGCTATGGCACTGTCTTCCCTTTATTTCCCTTTTTCTTTGCTGTCACCATGTGAAATAGAATAAATGATGTCTACAGCCTTTCTTTTCTTTTTTTCCTTTCATTTCCTGTTTTAGCACCCTGTAACTTTTCTAGACCTCTCAATATTAGAAGCACTACACTGGCAAAATGAAGCATAATACACCTCAAACTGCTGATCTCTAACCTTTCAGTGCTGGAGAAGCTGTGAAAAATTACAGAATGAAAGGAAAAAAATCTGAAAATGTTTACATTCATTTGTCTTGAAAAACTTTAAAAAAAATCTTTGAAAAAAGTTCAAACAAGGAAATAGAAACAATTTTGAAATTGCAACTGTTTTGTGACATTGTTACTCTATTTTCTATCAGTTCTGTGCGGGCCTGGAGCGACCCGAGCCCTTTTCGCGCTGCACGCAGGCTGTGGCCAGCAGCCCGGGCATGCCGGGGTGGAGAGGGAAGGCCTTCGAGCTAGAATTAGGCACGGACGTGTAGCGGTAGTTTAAAAGATTGTTTACTTACACTGAGATGGCAGTGGTGCAGGCTGGAAAACTTGCTTAAGTTGCGGTTACAGACAGGAAAGAAAAGAGGCGGACAAGAGTTCTAGACTTGTGAACTCTAGCCCAATCCGGCTGAAGGCTCTGAACACGCGAGCCCGTCGTGTCAGCCGAAGAAAGTACTCATCCGGAAGAGCTCTGAATAAACTCACACGAAGTTTGCTAGGCTCCGTGGGTTCTTCTGCTCACTCATTCACACGGAGTTTGCTAGGCTCCGTGGGTCCAGTTCTCTTGCGTGCGGGAAGGGATACGTCTGGGGATCTATCGGCGACAGGGAGAGGCTAGAAGTTGATCAGACCTCTGTTGCCTGCTTGAAATGCACTGGGTCCATAAGGATCCGCAGCGCTTAGAGATCTTCACACAGCGTGAAGTCTCCTCCTCCCTTGTTCGTGGAGTCCTCCAACTTGGGCAGAAACCACTCAAGCCTCTTATACGGCTAGCAAGCCAATCACTAGCCGCCACGTGTGAATAATTTAGAACTGGCCAATAATGGGACTCGAATTAGCATACAAATGGCAGGAATTCTTTGCAACGAGCATTTCTGTGCTGCAACAAAGAAATGCACCCTGCAAAGAAAGCTTCAAATTGGCGGGAAATTCTCCCTTGCACCGGGGTTCTCTTTTGCAGCAGAAAACTCCACCGTGCAAGGAAGCTGCAATTTAGCGGGGACAATTTAGCAGTGCCGAAGCACACAAACACAAAAATCACACCCTTTGGGTTGTGACAAGTTCTAATAAAAATGCCTATAAAAGCAGCCTATATAAACTTAAGACTATCAGACCAAATGATTTGTGAAAGGTTGTGCTTGATTTCAGTACTTAAGCAGTTGAAAGACAGCTATTAAGCAATGTTAAAGGATTGACTTATCCACAGTGATCCATCTACTAGAGAATGCAGTTGTTCATCAACCACTATGGCAGGCATATGAAACTGGAGAAAATTGGTTTTGAATGCAGAGTAGCCAGTTTGGATCAGGATGCATAATAAGCAGACTCAGGGGAGACACACACACAGAGAAATCTATTTCTGGACGCAACAGCACAAGGCTGTTATGCTGATGAAGGAGGTCAGAGATAGGACTTAGTTCCTAAACAATGCAAGAATTGCCTTTAGTATTCTGTAACTAAGCTAAGGAGAGTCAGACTCTCAGGGCTTCTGCAAAGTATTCCAGACAGTTATGGTGTGTAAACTGTATCTTTTATTTTAGCCTAATTTACTATTTTTAATTAGACTTGCTTTTAAGAGAACAACTACTACTGTTGTGTGGCTATTTCACAAAGTCTGACCTCAAAACAGAGAAGCCTTTCAACATCTTTGAAGAGGTAGACAAGGCAAAAGGTGGAATTTACTATTCAATGGGCACATCTATGTATTTATTAATGTGCAGTAGTGACTGCCAATTTAGTTTAGTACTTGCTTAGAGAAGTACTAAGTAAATGCACGGTAACAGTTACTGCGTTGTAGCATCAGCGCACTTTTTTGTGATGCTTACTGTGCAAAAGCCTAATAGCACTATGCAGTAGAAGTAGAGTATTAGCACAGTTTTTGATCAGCACACTACTGCGCAGTGTTATTAGGCTACTGTGCAGCAAGCATTTCATGTAGATATGCCCAGCCTTAGTCAAATGAGCATTGACAGTGAGAAATTTAAGTTGAAAAGGTTTCAATGAACTGCACTGGACTTTGAAAGGGAGATGCCTAAATACTGAGTGGCCCTTAATAAAAGGGAGTGCTTGTGACAGTTTCATTGAGCTAAGAAGTTTTATCAACCTACTCACTATTTTTGTTTTTTGGGCCACAATGAGTTCTGAAATAAATTATGGTTGCTAATGTTCTTTCCCAGAACCAGAAACTAATTTTTGTAGCAAGGCTGGGCTTATTTTGCTTGAACATTTTGTTGTCACGCATCAGTTTGACAGCATTGCATTAGTATCACTCTATCAACAGAAACTAAGTTTAAAAGCTTGTAATTACTGTTTAATGTTTAATATTTACATAGTGCTTTACAAATCTCAAAGCACTCTAGAGGAAAAAAATTACACAAAGCAACAGTACATTGAGGGTGGGGAGAAAATGAAAGAATAATGCCAAGTCAGAAGGAATATGAAAAAAAGTGAAAGAGACATTTCAGAAAGATTTAAGCTGGCAGCAAAATCTACATACTAGAATGCACGGTTAATATAGCAGCTCATTAATCTGTAATGCATTTTGCAATAACTGAATGAGAAAGATGCTCTAAAGCCAAATTTCACCCTCTTCACTAAGCAAGCAGAGACAGCTGGCTCTTGAAAAGGGTAAAGGCAGGGTAAGTTTGCATCTTAACCAAATCAGAGATGCATAAGCTTGCATAAGCAGCAGCTTACTCCATCAGGTGCTATAAAGGGACTGCAGAAAGCAGAGTTTTTAAATAGAGAGTGTTGACTTCACATGCATCAGATCAACACTTGGGATGCCAATATTGCATTGTTAGACAAGAGGGCATGATACAAAATTATATACACACAAACTACATAAACACCACTATGAGTTCACACACACACACACGTACACATACACAAACACATTTTTGTGGCTGTGTGTTAACACTAGGGGGCGTTAGGGTAACTTGGTGCTTGGGGTTACTTAAGGTCAAGTGGCCTTGGGGTTACTTGAGGTCACAGGGGCTTGAGGTTACTCAGGGCCAATATACCCCAGAGTTACTTGGGATCACTTAGGGTTGGGGTTACTTGGGGTTACTGTGGCCCCTGGGGTTACTTAAGGTTACTGGGCCTTGAAGTTACTTATGGTTAATTAGAGTTGATTGATCAAAGAAAAAACTGAAAGCCGGCAGAGTGGAGGAGTGATGCCAGGGAGAAGCCAGCACAGAGACTGGAGCTGAAGCGAAGAGACTATGGGGAAGCTGAGAAGTAAGTGGGGAGAGAAGCTGGGGCTAGGGGTAGTCGGGCACTGGAGAGGGACTGCAGGGGAAGCCAAGGGAGGCTGCAGGAGCCAGGAACCAGGTCCGGGAGCTGGGAGTTGGGTTGGGGAGTCTGTGGGGGTGCCAGAAGAGACTGTGGGTGCCCAGAGCCATATTGGGGTGCTGCCGGGGAGCTGCAGGTAGTGAGGAACTGGGTAGGGGCTGTAGGTGCTGGGAGCCAGGGGAGATGTGGGGAGCTGGGAACCAGGTTGGTGAGCAGCAGGGGAGCCACAGATGCTGGGAGCCAGATTGTGAGGGGAATAAGGAGAGGATGTAGGTGCCAAAATTGGATTGGGGCACTGCAGGGGAGCTGCAGGGAGCTGGGTCAGGGAGCCGGGAGCCAGGTTGGGGAACAGCAGGGGAGCCATGGATGCTGGGAGTGGGAGCGGGGGGAATAAGGAGAGGCCCCAGGTACTGAAGCTGGATCAGGGTGCTGTGGGGGAGCTGTGGGTAGCTGGGAACTGGGTAGGGGCTGCAAGTGCTGGAAGCTGGATCAAGGCACTACAGGGGAGCTTTGGGGAGCTGGATCAGGGGGAATAAGGAGAGGCTCCAGGTGCCAGAGCTGGATCAGGGTACTGTGGGGGAGCTGCATGTAGCCGGGAACTGGGTAGGAGCTGCGGGCACTGGGAGCCAGATCGGGGTGCTGTGGGAGAGCTGTGGGGAGCCACGAGCCAGATCAGGGGGAATAAGGAGAGGCTCTGGGTGCCAGAGCTGGATCAGGGGGCTGTGGGAGACCTGCGGGCAGCAGAGAACCAGGTAGGGGAGCTGGGAGCTGGGTCAGGGAGCAGCAGGGGAGGCGGGGGGGGGGGGGGGGGGGGGGGAATAAGGAGAGGCTCCGGGTGCCAGACCTAGATCAGGGTGCTGTGGGGAGCCAGATTGGGGGGGAATAAGGAGAGGGTCCAGGTGTTGGAGCTGGATCGGGGTACTGCGTGTGCCAGGGAAAGAAGGTAGGAGCCACTGGAGACAGTGGAGGCAAGCCGGGAGGTCAGGGGACGCTGTGGGAGGTATCGGGGAGGTCAGGGAGAAGGCAGAGGTGGTGAGGCACACTGGGGGAATGGAAAGAGGGAGATCAGGGAGAAGGCAAGGGCAGTGGGACACAAATGGACAGGGATTGGGATGAAGGCAGAGGCAGAGAGAGACAGGGATCAGGGAGAAGGCAGAGGTGGAGGACAGAGTAGGGGCTAGAGCTGAGAAACAAAAGAATGGGACCAGGAGGTCAGTGGAGAGGGAGAGAAAGCTGGAGCCAGGGGAGACAGAAGTGGCACAGAGGAAGGGAGGTCAGAGACATGGGGATTTAGTTGGGAGCCTGCACGAAGACAGAAACCAACTCGGGGTCAAGAATACCAGTTTTACTAGACAGGCAATGTACTATACAGCTCACAAAGTTATTGGTTCCTACACACACACAAGCACTCACACATGCACCCACATAATGGTAGCAGGAGAGAAAAAGGCTTGGTGGAGGGATTGAAGTCAAGGTATGTAGGGACAGAGTCTAGGTCCTTTGGTTGGGGAAGAAAGGTGGGTGATAGCTACATATCCTGGGCTGTGAGTTGATCCTCGATGGCTAATCAGGGTCTTCTCCAGCAAGGTGTTGTTCAGAGGGGGTTGCTGGCAGGGCCTTTGGGTGGATAGGTGGTGTGGCACAGTGCTGGTCCAGATGGAGAGAGCATCGCAAGGAGATCACACTCTACCACCCCTTTATAGTTGTGAGCTACCTGGGTCTCCTATGGGAGGGACATGTCCAGGCAAGGACAGTCCTGCTCAGATACCTACGTGCAGATCGAGGTGTCCTCATTGTCTGGTAGGACACAATGGTGGGATTGCTGGTTTCTGTAGGGTCTTTGTCTTCTAAATTTTGGGTTTCTGTTCTGTTCCTGGGTGATGTCCATGGTTCTTGGGTGAGTCAATGCAAGGCAATGTTTCAGCCATTGAGTTGATGGTCCAGTCGTTGAGTTGATCATTCAGTAGAGGCCTGCTACCATTGCACCTCAAGCACCCTCATTCAAAAGCAGTGATTAGAATATAAAGGCTAGGGAAGGGAAATAAAAAGGAGGGGTAATTGCTAGGAGAAGCAAAGGAGGTAGGAGACACAAAAACAATGTACCGTATTTACTCAATTCTAGGATGGGGGTTCTCCCTCCCCCATTTATCATGGGGGGAAAATCTCTTCTTAGAATCAAGTATGGGACGGGGAGCAGGCAGCTGCTGTGGCTTGGGCTTTAGCCCAGGGTCATGGTCATAGCTACGGTTGCTGCCTGGGAGAGTGTGGGAAAGCTGGGGGAAAGGGGAAGCAGAAGCTGAGGAGAGGGGAGAGGTGGGAGCAGAGGCTGGGGAAGGGGCAGGAGAAGGAGCTGAGGCAGAGCAGGAAGTGGGGCCTGGGGCTGCAGTGTGGGAGGCAGAGGAACAGGCACAAGCAGGCGGAAGCTGCTTGACCTCTCCATACCACCTGCCCCCCCCCCCATCTGCCCCCTGCAGTGGTGGGAAGGATGAATTAAAGATGACCCTCCAATAAATAGATTCTATACATGGCAATTTACAACAAATATATAAATTGTCCATACACAGAATATAATTATTGGGGGGTCATCTTAGATTCAGGGTCATCTTAGATTTGAATAAATGCAGTAGTTAACCTATTGAGAGACATGGGGGTTATCAAAGCTAATCCAGATAATGTGATAAGAATCCTTGGTTTATACAAAATACTTAACAAAATCCAGATTTGGAAAAGGAATCAGTAATAGTGACATGACCTTTCCTTTGAAAAACCCAAAGGGGACTCAACAGTGAAACAGAGTGTCCCCCTCAGAGTGAAAAGGGTTAATAATTTAAATTCCAGCCCCTTATCCTTTCCCACTGCCCCGTTCCCAAAACTAGAAGTGTTGGCAAAGACCAAGAAAAAAGATTAAAAGTACAAGGAAGCAAGGTGAACACTCATTTTAAATGTAATATGCTAGTCAGCTCCTACCAAAAGAAATGTAGTGTATTCAATGGAACAGACAGGGATGTTCCAGCAGGATCTATTGAAGAAATTGCCTGGAAGATTTTGAAGCCTGTTATCCTCCACTTTCTGTGGTAAAACAAATCTAGTGGAATTAGGTTTTTGTAACACAAGGAAAATGACAGCACTGCTATAAAATAACCTCTTCTCATGGCAGCCTTTCTATGAAAGTATAGCATGGGGTTAGGACACTGTAGATCACAAGGGGTTGGGAAGGAATGAATGGGCTGGAAGGGGATGGGAATGGGTAGCTGTACAAATCTTTTATAATTTCCCTCTGTAAAATGGTGACATGGGAATCATTCTTAGTTTATTAAGTATGCTTAACCACACAAACTCTCCTATGTGGGGAATACATGGCAGACACCACAAAGAACTATCTGGGAACAAGACTTCTGTGAGGGTAGTGCAGGGTGTAACATGAAAACTCGGCCCAAAAGATCACAAAACATATTGAAATGGAAAAGCTGTGTTTTATTCTAGCTACAGAATACATTGAGGAAAATCTGAAAGAAATTTTATAAGTGGACCTTGAAAACTCTTTGGAAGACAATTTCCTTCTTCAGGTGTCACTGCAGAAGAAGATAATATGGCCCATTATATTGAGAGAAACAGTTACCTAAGTATGTGGAAAGGGAAATAAATAAATTATTCTGAAAGTACCCCCAGAATGTTTTCTTTTACCGGCTTTTGTTATGGTAATTACCATATCTTTTTTAATACAACCCACATCTTTCCCCACAAACCAGCTCTTAGAAATTAGGGTGAATACTATATGCCAAAAAAATGGATCCATATGGCTCTGTTGCTACTGCTCCCTGGCTGCAGAATTTCTAGACCTATGAGGAGGCCCTTGTCCAAGTTTCAGGGCCCTGCCATGAAAAAATGAAAAATGAAAAAAAGGACAGAGAGTCAACATAGCTCAGTTCTTGCAAATCTGCAGGGTTAATCAAGAGGCCTCAGTTCCGTCTGTAATTCTACAGATGCTTTCCTATATAAGTTTGGATATATCACTTTGCCCATTTGCACATCTGTAAACTAAGGATGCATATCTACTTTTTAACCCTCAAATGAAAAGCAAATGAAAAAGTCAAGTTATTCTTATTATTTTATCTTTATTATTGCTATTTCTGAAATAGTATCTGTCTACTACTATTTTAATAGGTTACATTTTAATATAAATACTATTTCTTAAAAATTACAATAAATATGTTCATAAGAAGCATTTGTTTTATTCCTAAGTGCTAATCAAATGTGCTTGCAGAAAATAAACTTGAAAAATAAACTAATTTGAAAAAGAAGAATGAAAATCCCTATTGTACATGATACTAGACATGAAGCTTCCATTAAGTGTAATGAGAATGACACCACTAAAACTCATTGCAATTATTTGAAAAAAATTAGAAAGAGAGTTTAAAATGATTGGTTAGTACCCAGCTTTCATATATTGTAAAGAATTTTAGACAAAAGTAAATCACATATTTGTACATAAGTTAAAAAATTCTCACGTTTGTTATGATATTTGTATTGCTGGGTGGGAAAACTTATAGCAGAATTGGCTAAGTACAATTTCTAAGCTCAATTAGTGAAGGAAGGTGCTCTCAGACTTCCTTTACGTATGATTTAGATGGAATTTAATCAAAACAACCTTCACAGGTCTTTTAGAATTGGGTTTAACATTTGCTTCATAAAAACACCTCTGACTAAAAGACAAAGGCATAACATTTTTTTTTAAAGCATTAAGACTTTTTAATCAAAACTTAATAGTCACTTTTGCCTACTGGTAGATTTGGAGACTGTCTGTTCTAACTTTGGAATCATGAGTGGAACAACAGATATGAATATTGCCTGTGGCACAATAGTAGTAATTAAGATCTCAGTTATGAATGACATTTTAGGTTGAATTATATAATTGGAAATGAGAAAAAAAATCAGGAATTTTAGAACAGTAAAGCTAGATCAGGAGTCATAATAATTAACTGTAACTTAACTGTAACAGATGCATGTTTCAGATTGATCTAATATAAAGAATCAAAGTCCCAGATAATAAGTGAATTTCCTAGGAGAAGCTTTGCCTATCTTTTCAAATTTCCTTGCTGTTTGCATATTGGCTCACGCTATTGTCATTATCTGTCTGACAATAATGCACCATTACCAACATGATGCATGGTATAAATGTGATCATATTTTTAGTCATTCTTTTAAAGTGGGGGTTATTATCTTTGGTTTTGTTCATTTTTGCTAAACTGAAACAGGTAATAGATACAGCATAAAGGAAAATTGAAGTTCAATAACCATCTTATAGGAGATAAATGGTTCCAAGTGCTCTTACCATTATATTATGCTAAACTATGTAATCCAATTGCCATTTTCTAGATTACAAGTGATTTAACTGCCAAAGGAACCTAAATCATTTTTTTTGTCCCAATAGGTCAAATTTTCTTTATTGCCCCAGTAACGCTTTTTTATAAAGGGGGAAAACAACAAACCCAAATCTCTTATTATGTGGTACATGCAAGAACTTTCAAATTCATAGGATTGGGATCAACAAAGCTGTTACCACCACTCCAGTGAAAAGGTACAGATCATACTGAAAAAAAAGTGCAAGCTTTAACAGATTCTGCAGTAGGGTTTCTCAAAGTAAAAAGGTTTGTAGTGAGATCAAGGTTTTCATAATTCCTTTGGTTTCCTCTACTTGTTCTTACATGCTAAACATTATGTGGCTGAACCCATGTTATATGAGATACTATATCACCTGCACTGAATACCAAATCCATTCCAAAGCTTGATTTTTATCATGTAAATTGAAGTTGCAAAGATAAACAATAATGTGTACAGGAAAGAATGTCATAGGGCTATTGACCAAGGGTAATATGTAATATGTTCTGAATTTTTTAGCCAGAATTCAGGTGTGAATGTCAATTATTTAAGCATAATGAAAAGTCAGATAGGGAAAAGCATGAGACCTATTCTGCAAATAAATTCAGGGCTCAGAGCTGAACATCTCAGGGAGGGGTGGCACAAGGGTTTCCATGGAAAGATATTACATTTAGGTATGGGGGGTTATGTCTTAAGCCCGCCCACAATTATTTTATACACACAGGGTGTCTCTACACATGCATTTACACCAGTTTAAATTTACTGCATATTGAGTGGGAATAGGCCAGCATCTACACATGCAGGCATCAAAGCACATTAATGCTGTGTGTGGACTGATTTGGGACTACAGTTAGTCCCAGGCCAATCCACACACACAGTGTTATTGCGCAGCAAGGCATCTACATGTGTGTTACTGCACAGTAACTAATCAGGCATAAATTTGATACCTGCATGATGCCTCAATCAAATTTACACTCATGTTGGAGTAAGACACCATATTTACTATGCAGCATGGGCATTCATGTGTAGATGTGCACCCATACTGCGCAATAATTTCAGTTACCATGCAATGAATGTGCATGTGTAGATGCAGCCAAAGGGGATGTGCAGATGAGCCTGCATGTGCCTCTTGCCACATCTCAAAGCAGTTTAGGATATGGCAAGAGGCACACTGGAAACAAAAAAATGTTCCCCGTGCTGCAAATTTGCAGCGTGGGCTCAAAATTTGATACCTGAATATCCAGGTATGAAAATAAAAGAAAGGGGAAAAAAGCAGGGCAGGGCACAGTCCCTGACTATGCCCTGAGGTAACCCAGGAGCCGGTCCTCCAGAGAGATGCTCTGGTTTCTGACAAGAGTGGCTTTATGGTGATCCTGCTGCTCCAGTATGTGGGGCATGAACCCTTAGCATGCTGGGGCAAGTTGAAGCGCGGCAAGGATCAGGATCCAGGCACTATCACGGGTAAGTAGGGACATGGGGCTGGGGGGAGGTTTATGGGTGTGGGTGGGTGTGGTGTGAGGAGTGTCGGGGGGATGGGAGGGTGAGGAGTGGGAAGGTGAGGAGTGGTGGGGGGGGAACATGCAGTCTGTGTGTGGGTTTGTGGAGGGACTTGAGCAGGGGCTGCCAGACACCTGCCTCCCCCAACCCTCTGCAGTGCTGGTGGCAGCAGCCAGCGCAGCTGTGGCCTGGCTGCAGGTACAGCCAGTGGTGACATGGTGCTATGTGACCTGGGCTTTGTACATGCTGAATGGACCTGGCCCGGCCCGGCCCAGCCCACTAGCACACAACTTTGGACAGGACTGGGAAAGCCATGCACTAGTGGGTCAGGCTGGGCCGGGTCCATTCAGCATGTACAGAGCCCAAGTCACAAAGCGCTGTGTTGCTGCTGGCTGTGCCTCCAACTGGGCCACAGCCATGCTGGCTGCTGCCACCAGTGCCATGCAGGGGGAGGCAGGCATACAGTGGCCTCCGCTTGAGCCCCTCCACAAAGCATGCAGCCCACTAGTGCATGTTTGCACAGGACCAGGAGGTGCGGCTCTGGGATGTGCAGCTCCTGTGCCTAGGCTGGGTTGACTCAGGTCGGGAACGTTTTCCATGAGGCTCAGGCTGCAACGCATGATCACCTGAGCCTCATGGAAAATGTACCTGGCCTGCCTGACCTGACCTGGCCAAGGCCACGCAGCTAGAGCACCTTTGCACAGAAGCCGTGTGTCCCAGAGCTGCACCTCCTGGTCCACTGCAAAGGCACACTAGTGGGCTGTGCCAGGATGGATCCCACCATGCACTTCCTCCCCCCACACACTGTGGGTCCAGCAGCACTGCCGCTGGAGGCAGGACCTGGCTTGACATGACATCTGGTCCCTGTGAGTGGCGCAGGGCCCCAGGTGACAGCTCAAGCAGCCCAGCACTGCCTGAAGGCACAGCTCCATGCCACACTGTACTGTGATGAGCTGGACCCGTGATGAGTGGCACAGGCAGTGTCATGTCTGAGGTGGCCAGGGCTGCGCCACACCATGCCACTGGGGGCTCTGGCTGCAGTGGGCACTGAGCGCCCGACAGCTTCTGTGAGGGTGAGCTGTGGGCCTTGTGTGGGGGGGGTGGGCTGGGACACTTCAGGGAGTCTGGGGTCCTGTGGGGCAGGGATGGTGCCCAGTGTGGGGGGCAGTCCATATGCTGTTTGAGGGGGTGCTGCACCATGTGATGGGGCAGGGGACCCACCCCTCCTGAACAGCTCCCCCACACAGTCCCCCCACTCCCCACATCCCTCCACACTCACCCACACATTCACATTCCCCACACCTCTTTCCACCCCCCACCTGCAAACCCCACATCCCCCCATTATGCATTCATTGTGCCCAGCTGCCAGACAGGATGAGACCTCCTGGCAGGAGCTGTGGCTGCAGGGGCAGCTGTCTGCACATCCTAGTTAGTGAAGGGCCCAGGGGAACTCTAATTGTTCTATGATAAGAAAACTAAAAGCAAACATCAAAACATATAGATATTTAGAATTCATTTTATTATGATGATAAAGAAACACTGGTATGCTTCCAAATTGCTTTAGAACTGTTGCCCAACTGATTGGCCTCTCTCGCTCTGTGTGTGTGTGTGTGTGTGTGTGTGTGTGTGTGTGTGTATATATATATCAGTCTTTTGTTTTCATTGTGGAAGAACATGGATTTTGGGGTATTTTAAAGAGTGAATTTGGGATTTTCTATCAGAGATTTTGCAGTTTTTAAATAGGGAACACCAGAATTCCTGCTAGTGAGGCAAGTGGCAGGACCCAGGCAGAGATGTCTGCTCAGGGCTGGCACCTGGGACACAGATGGAGGTGGCTGACCTCCTTGCCACTTGGGGCCAGGAGGACGTGCTTTGACAGTTCAAAGCAGGCCACCCTACTGCAAACATCTTCCAGGCAATAGCTGTCGAGATGGCAGGGGGGCAACACACATGGCAGTAGTGCCACACAAAGGCCAACTGTGCAGCCACAGCCCACTGGCAGCTGGCAGTCCCCATGCAGCCATGCAGTCCCCATCTGGGTCTGGCAGGTGTGTAGCCTTGGAGCCACATACTATTGCAGGTGGCAGCAGGTCATAGCCAGGCAGCAGCCCCCACTGTCTGACTGCTGCAGCGGGTAGATGGTACATGAAAGTCTCCTGAGAGCAATTAGCCCTGAGCTACTTGCCAGGGCAGCTTTTTATACTGCTGGAGACAGCACAGGTGCTGGCCCCAGGCTCTAGCTCCCCCCTGGCTGCAGATCCGGGAGGAGTTGCGCAGGATTATTTTGACCCAAGTGACACAACGTGCCCCACACCAAAGTGCTTGTCTGGGCATGTCCACTGAGGCAAAAATCCCTTATTCAAATTTGTGTCATTCCTATTCAAGCTGCTGCAAGCACACATGCCTGCATGTGTGGATGCACCCACAGAGTCTTTTAGATGCACTTAGTATGCACTGTATATGGTCCACCACATCACAGAACCTTCCTTTGCCACCTACTAACTCCCTATCAGCCTACGTCTCCCTACTCAGAAACCCCGCAAAGAGTTAAGTTCTGTATAGTGCCCTTCGGAAAGCACAGCACAACAAGATCAGTATTAGAACAGAGAGCATAAAAGTAGTCTTTAAAATAGAAAAATCTGACCTTTTGCCCTCAAATCTTTGAACTCAATTTTCATTTGTGGTAAGGCCTTTAGCACTAGCAGGGGATAGTGGTGGGAAATTAAAAATGCATTATATTACATCAATCTGCATTAAAGCTATTTAATATTGACAGAGCAGCATACGGGGGTGTCCATGTAAATGAAAATCAGGTCTTTTATTCTCTGTTCTCAGGTGTCTTTCTCTTCCTGCATCAGCAGATCTTTCCTGTTTCTGCCATACATACATCTCATATTGCTTTTTCTTTAGCAGTAATGTAACTATGGAAGGGTGATCAGGATAGCAGCATGAGCTGCAGACATGGTGAGGAAGGGTGGGCAGAAAACTAATAGCACCCAGCTACCCTTTAGTATTTTATTGTAATCTCCTGCACTTATCTTTAGTCCCTGCCAGGTTCTGTCTTTCCTTGTGATTCATTTGCTTAATTTCCATGCTTCCTGCAGTCCTTCTCATATGATCTTCCTAATGCCAAAGACCTCTTTGTTATGTTGCCAACACTTGCCTAGGTGTAGCACAACAAAAGGTTTGACTATTCCCTGATTCCTGCCACTTCCAAGCCATGTATATCTGCAGGCAAGCTTCAAACCTGACCAGTCTCTTATGGGCAGACATGGGTGGGGTAAGCATGGACTTGTCCCGACTAGGATATTCTGCTTCTGCATAGGCAAATTGTGACAGCCAGAACCAGAGGGATTAATAAGCAATAAATATGTGCTTCTTAGAGGCAGTTGGTATTTTGCCTAAACAGGTAATATTAGTTAATATAAAGCTTGTAAGTTTGTAAACCGCAAATGTAACTTGTCTGTCATAAATTTAACCAAAATGATAAAATTAACTGTTCGTGGAACTGACTGGGCCCCATAGGCAAAGCTGTAGATGCAAGATTAGCTGACCTAACGGTTTCTGCTCAGGGTTCAGCTTTAATGATAAAAAAATGGATCCAACTGCCTGGCACACCCAAAACATTCCAGGAAAGCATATTCAAAGAAAACCTAAAAGGGGTTGGGGCTTAGGCGGAGCAATGTTAATTTCAAACCTAAAGGTGCTGCATTGTAATTTGCTTGTTGGATAAACCCGAGTCTAGGTAGTAACCTTTTATGATAATTTTTAACACCTTTCAATCCCATAGGGTAAAAGCTATAGGGCAACATTGTGAGTGGCTCTAAAGCCAACAGATTAGCATAAGACTAGGTATAAAAAGCGCATGCATCAGGTGACCAGCAGGAAGGAGGGAACAGAATGGTCATTTCTGTTCCATGCCTGGACCCTGGACTCCCGATGTCAGTGAGGATCAGATCCTGATCAAGGGATCTTCCCCGGTAATCCCTCTGAAAGCATCGATCGGGGATGCCTGACTTCGCTGGAATCACTTGACGCATACCTGGCATTGAGGGACTATTGATAAGTTGCCAACCCATGTCTGTCTATCTGTTGTTTTGAACAGCCCAGTGGCTAATACCCTCACAGTGCCCAGTTGGCCTGCAACAGAATTGATTTATCTGTTGTTATATATATCTGTTATTATTTACTATTAGCTCTTAAATACTGCATTATCTGCTTATCGCATTTATCTTTCTGTTAACTGTTGTGTATGTGCAAGCTATAATAAATTTACCTTTACTTCACTCCCAACTTTGCCTCCTTGATCTGAAACTGAACCAAACAGCCCAGCTGGCCTATGATAAAATCGATACGCTCATAGTGCCCAGCTGGCCTGTGACAGCAAATGCAAGAGAAATGAGTGTTGAATGACTGACAAATTCATGAAAGAGATCAAATTAAAACATATTAATTGTGTAGGATGTCATAACCCAAGGGTATGATTTTGTGTGTGCTTCGGCACTAGAATTATCCCCGCCAAATTACAGCTTCGTTGCATGGTAGAGTTTTCTGCTGCAGAGGAGAACCCCGGTGCAAGGAAGTTTCCCGCCAATTTGTGGCTTCCTTTGCAGAGTGCATTGCTCAAGTTGCAAGAGAAATGCACGGTGCAAAGGAGTTCCCGCCACCCACATGCAAATTGGTTCCCCGTTATTGGCTAGTTCTAAATTATTCCCACATGGCGGCTAACGATTGGCCTGTTAGCCGTATAAGAGGCTTAAGCGGTTTCCGCCCAAGCCGAAGAGGACTCCACATCCATCTTGTGGGGACTCTGGGTACACGGCAGGGAATTAAAGACCCCTGTGTGAGATTCAGAGGAGCTTGGCGACCTGATCCAACGCCCACCTCTTCCCGTCTTCGAGCGACAAAAAATTATAAGACGTATCTACGAGTCCGATTTTGGTGGCGCACTCACCCAGAGCATCTGGAGCTCTGTTTCCGTGGAGCCTAGCAAACTCCACGTGACCGTTCGTGTTGTCTGTGTCTGTAACCGCAACTCAAGCAAGTTTTCCAGCCTACACCACGACCATCTCTGGTGTAAGTAAACAATCTTTAAAACTACCGCTACGAGTCTGTGCCTAATTCTAGCTTGTCGCGCCCCTCTCTCTGACCCCGCGTGCCCGGGCTGCTGGCCACAGCCTGCGTGCAGCATGAAAAAGGGCCCGGCTCGCACCCGGCCCGCACATAGAAAACATTAAGAAGAGCAAGACTGGTACAACAAAAAACACCAGTATCTAGATTTGCAGGAACACTTTGGCTTCTTTTGACAGTTTTCTGATGAAACAGGTAAACAACCATAACTTATAACAATGTGATTCCACTTGACTGAAACATTTGGTGCTGGCCATTGTTAGAGATAGGATTCTAAGTTAGAGGGTTCCTGATCTGATCTAGTATGGCAATCCTAACTGTTCCTACAGCAGAGACAGCAAATAGCAAAGGTAAGCATCCACCATAAAAAAAAACTGATGGTCAAAGCCATGAAGCGAGGGATATCCTTGATGTGGAAACAAGGTCATAACAGGCTGCTCTAGCTGTCACCTGCCATTCTAAGCTACAACTCTATAAAGCATAACTGGTTACTACACATGCTCTGGCAACATAGCCTGCACCTCTTGTCTCCTCCCCCTCTTCCTACCTCAAATCACATAAACTAGTTTGAATTAGGGAGTTTCTAATTCCCTTCTGGCCCCCTCTATACATTTTAGGTATTGTGCAATTAATGGGTTCATTGCACAATTACCTGGAGACCAGCAACACATGCAAAGTAACTACCATACAATAAAATACTCCAACTAGCTATGCAGTTAGACCTTTAAAATGTGTACTAACTTTACCGCTGGTTGCTAATGAGCTTTAATATGCACATGTAGCAGGGTCTTCCTGCACTTGCAGTAAGGCATGATGGGATCTAATGTGCAATTGTATGAATTGCGCATTACATCCCATCAAACCTTTAGACCTGTACATGTAAAGGGGATCTCTGATTCACACTAGTGGAAGTGAACAGGTGTATAGGGGGCCCCTGATTTACACCTTTTCATCTTAATATACCAATGTACTAGGCCCTGTAAAGTAAGAGGCAGCCCATGACCTGGACTGTCTAAATAGAATATCTAAATATTCAACTCTGACAAAAATAGATGGGAGAGGAAACCAAGAGCATAACAATTTACCTAAGGTTAAAAATCATGTCAGTAGCAGATCCAGAAATTGAAGCCTAGAACCCTATCTATAAGATCATGTAGCCCACTGACTTGCTTTTAGGATTGTATCCTAGCTTTTCTTGTAATAGAATAATCTGAAAGTTTTATATATGGGTTTTCAGTTTATTGAAATATAGTCCAAGACAAAAACATTGATAAAAGTAGCGTAAAAATGCTTACCATCCATTAGACACCCACCCAGCGCATAAGACATTCAAATAAGTTCAATCATGCCAATTTGCATACAGTGCACACAATAAGGGCATGCAATTTGCACATTTTATTATAAAGTAAAAGCACTTCTCATGTCAGCATTCAAAGCCTTTTAAAGCGAAGTTCCATGCACAGTGAGTATTTCACAGGAAAGACTGTAGGATAGATAGTATTCATAAAATACATTTTACCTAAATTGGTACTGTCTTTAGTAATAAACGCGTCTGGAATAGATGTTGACAAGTGGAAATTATATTAAAAACCATGCATGAATTCAACATATTCATGGCCATGTTACTGTCATTTCTATTTCTTATTATATCTTAGCCACCTAAATAAAGCACATTTGCCCTAAATTGAAATTTAAAATATTGAACCCAACTCAACCCATTTTACTCATCTGCTTCTCCCAGTGACTTAAATGGGAATCTTATCTTAGAAAGGGTAGTAGGATTATGCTATTATTTATTTAGGTATACAGCCAGCAAATGTCAAAGTCTTTGCCTCAATTTGAACATGTTTTCATACAAAAAATCCCCTAATTTTATGTTTGTCAGGAGCTG
This sequence comes from Alligator sinensis, assembly GCF_000455745.1. Taxonomy (NCBI): domain Eukaryota; kingdom Metazoa; phylum Chordata; order Crocodylia; family Alligatoridae; genus Alligator; species Alligator sinensis. The sequence continues at coordinate 796,173 of NW_005841966.1, read as the reverse complement.
GTAGAGCTACTGTTTCTAAGCTTCAACCCTATTTACCTTTTAAAGAAATAATATTGAAGCACAGAAGCACATTAAGGGTCAGATACTCAGAGCACACTCTCATAGTTCTATTGAAGTCAAGATAACTATGACAATTTAAACCAATCAAAGACTTACCCTAACAGCTAATTACATGAGTGCATGTGCATGGATGTATACTTGGACACACACATGCACATACACGTGTGAGCGTGTGAGCACAGACACACAATTCACACCTGAATTAAACACATTTTCCTCAAGTGCATCATTGTTCTGGAATGCAAAGTTTGAAAAGCTTGCCATAGAGAGAACAAGTTTTCCTCATAATATTTGTGCTTATCATTCTGCAAATATATGTAAATATAGAATCTGTGTTTGTGTGTTACACTAAGTTATTAATGTTGAATCTGTCTTAAATTCCGGGTGTGTCTACAGGACATAATGGGTATTATTTAAGGGGCATTAAGGGCACGTGTCTACACGTGTGCACCCTTAATGTACCTTAAAAATGGTGAATTTAGGCTAATCCCACCTAAATTCAATATTTGCATAAAGCAAGTATCAAATTTGGATGCAATTACAGTCCCGATTTCTTCTGCCACAAAATCCTGTCCCCAGCCAGTTTGTTCAGAGAGTTCTTGTCCCTGTCCCCTCCTGGAACCTCTACCTATTAGTCCTTCTCTCTCAACCTGACTTCCACCTGCTTTTCCCTATGCTTACAATACTTGTCCCACAAGGCCCATTTGCTAATCATTGGGTACATCTACCTAAGCCATTAATGCACAGCAATAAACTGAAGACCTTATTGTTCCACAGTTTATTGCTCCTAAGAAGCTCCTGGGCACACTGTTTACACATGTACCCAGACAGCAGTACATTGAGCCAGGTCACATCAACCCTATGTAGCAGGGAACCCCCGGGGGTCAGCCTGCCAGCCTGGGGCTGCTCTGACAGGGCTCAATGTGCTGTGGAGGGGCTGGCTGGGGCACAAGGATGTTTCCATGAGGGGCTAGCCAGCAGGCACCCTCCTCACTGAAGCACCCTCATGTCTCAGCCACCTGGGTCAGTATCTACATGTGCACTGCTAAGCACAAAAAAACTCTGCATCAGGGTAGGATTTGTATTTACAAGTCCTACCGTGTTGCGGAGTTTATTAGCTTCTTGTACCCAGATAATTCTGTTTCTCCCTCTGTATCTTCTTTCCTCATTAAATTAGCGTTCTCTCCTTCCTCAGTTCCTTGTCACAGCCCTGCTAATTTTCCATGCCTCTTGCTCAATTTCTGCTATGGCTTCTCATATGGAGAATGAGCCATCTTGTTCCCAGACCCAATCTCTCCCTGCCCCAACTTCAAGCCCCAGATTCCCTCTCTCTCCCACCACTCTCCAGACCCAGTTTCCATTCTCCCTCTTCAGGATCCTTGTCCTCAGTTCCTATGAGATACTGCTTCGCTGCATATGTATTGCACAAACCAAATTAAGCACTATGGGTGTTTTTACACATGCTCCTTGGAGGGGAACAGGGGGGGGGGGACTTTAGGTTAGAGCAGCTCTGACTAAAGCACCTGGAGCATCTCATGTATCAGCATATCTATGCTTCAAAATGGTGGCAGCGGCACTTTATCTAAAACTCATCAAACAAGCTTTAGTTAAAGTGCCCCCACTGCCATTTTGACGTGTGGGGATACTGATGCATGAGATGTAGAGGCTGGCTGGAGCACATTAATTGGCATGCTTCAGCAGACTCAATCAATCACCCCATTACTTTAGGTGAAAAGGAAAATAGGAATTTACAAAATAACTCCAGATTCAAGCCATTAAGATGCATCACAGAAGAATAATTCATAGAAAAATTCAGGGGTTTTGACACAAAATCATTAGACATTTGAATAGGAATTTATTTAATCCTATGTATTTTCTGGGAAAACTTAGAGGCCAAGTTCATTTAGGAATGAATTTTTAAGGGAAATGTTTAGCTTACTTTTTATGGAGGTCAGTGGCACTGGAATTTTGGAATGGATATAATTTTAATTATAGTGGCAGGAGAGGGCAGTGCCATAACAAATGAACAAATGGGAATGATGCCAAGGATGAGGGCCAAATGGTTTGCCTCCCTCAGGAATCTTAAAGTGGAACAGTGTTTGCTGTGAAAATAGGATACATGACAGTAATTAGGGCTGTTGATAGGAAGCTTTTTGGAGCTTTTTCCTCCCAAAACATTTCGCAATTTTAGTCAAGGCTATGCTGGAGAATTCTAAATACTGTAGACTGTCAGTCTGTTTATAAATTCCTCCAGGCTTTTTTTGACAGCTCATTCAGTAGTGCTGACCAACACAAATTATGTACATTTTTAAGCCATTCAACTACTTGGCAATGTTTTATCAAGGAGGTTTGTCTGATGAAACTGAAGTATTAACAACTAGCCAGTTTGGTTTATCTGTGTCATTATAAAGAGAAGAGCTTCAAAGAACCTTATGTGGCAGTAGAACAGGAAAATAAAAGCCTGGAAGCATTCATGTATATTCTTGGCGCTCCCACTGTCTCTCATAGTTTCAGGCAACCCATTCAATTTCTTTGTGCCACAACTTTCTTCATCTGCAAAACAAATCTAATACTGCATATCATGGGAAAGATATGCATGATAACAAGACACCATCCTTTCCATCCAAATGGAGAGGAAACAGGATGATTCTTTAGGAAGTTGGGCTGGATCATGGCCCTTGCTAAAACAGTGTAAAGTTGCCATAACATCAGCTTAACAGGTTACTGGAAGATTTAGCCATTGTGAAGGTCTTCACAATGTAGAATAGACTACCAAAGTGATCTCATCCTTTGGAAACTGGTACAGGTAGTATGCCCAGGGAGAAAGGATATGAGTGGAATATCTCTATGCCCAAAAGTGCACTTTTGGGTCCATGCATTGCTGCAGTGAAGAATTAGTCCAGCTCCTGGGCAGGCCCAGAATCAAAGGCAATGGAAGTTAAGAAAGTACCCTTGCTTCATGGATTTGAGCTGTGTTGGGTACTACTCAGATGCTGATCTAGACAGGGACAGTTATATAACATACAATTTTGCTAAGAAGGTTCTTTCATTGTAGATACCATTGGTAGAACATTTAACTATGGAAGCCAAGGGAGAATGTAATTTAATTTAATAGAAACCACCCTTGCTTTAAAAAGTTATAGGGGAAGACAATTCTATTTAATAGAGGTTATAGCTTACAAATATCCATCGTATTTCACAAATAAAAATACTTTGAAAAAGACAACGTATTCAACACAAATGCACCTGCTTTCTATGCAGTCCCCCATGCTATGGTGTGACAGAAAGGAAACTAAAATCCTGCTGTTAGGACCCACTTGCTTTTCTCCCTCTTCCTCTCCATTGGATATGCATAGCCATCTTCAATAGCTCTGGTAGTAGTTACCGGCATGCTCCACTCCCCACTTCACCATGTAATGATCCTCAGCCCGGTTGTCAAACACAATTATTTCTCCGGGTAACAATATGAAAGGCAGCTGCAGCAAGTGTGGAGGTCAGGCAAAGCAGGCCACGGACGCTATGGCACCTGCCTCTTGCACGCAAAGACAGAACAAATTACAACATTTGTCGCCAAGGAACTAAGCTGCAGCACCATGTGGGATGGTCTCACAAGCACCATTTTCATCATGTGCATGGGTATATCTTTTCAAATCTAGAGCAGGGAACAGATGTTTCATCAAAAGACACATTTAAAATAAAGATAATTATGCAGTAAGAAGCTTAATTACATAGGATTATTCAGGTCCACTTAATTGCCTGACAGTCTGAGAGCCTCCCACATATTTGTGACAGAGGCACCCATCTCTTATTGGGTTACCAAACTCCTTGATTGCTTCAGGACAAATGTAGTTACTTAGTAATTCAGTTAATATCAATTCCTGATATCCAGCTGGAAGGAGGAAATGTAAGTAATCTTAGCAAGCAATAACATATTGTCTTATTCCTATAGGCATTGTATTCTGTTCCATAAAATATTAATAAGTTGAACTACAAAAACGGAAGCAAAACTGAATGCTATTATTGTAATAAACTTAGCTGAGCATTAATCATACTTGAAACATTTCAGATATATTAAACAATAGAAAATCCTTTGATTGGGTTGACCAAATACCAAGGAAACCTGGGGATCACCTATTTTAAGGCCTTTATCTTGATCTTGCACTTGGCTTTCCATAAGTTGTTATCTCTTTCATCCCTGTCTCCATATACTCTCACATTCTGCTTGACTCATGACCAAAAGAATTGCAGTACCATAAAAAAGTACTGTTTTTTTTCTTCCTGTTACCAGGAAAAGTGTCTTTAAAAATCTGGTCACATCATCTCTGACTAAACCATAATGGCCGCATCTACATGAGGTGCCTAAATGCGCAGTAGCCTAGTTTACTGCACAGTAAGAGCACACATTTACACATGTGCATGCTTACTGAGCAGTGAAAACCCTTAATTGTATGTAAATTTGCTACCTGTAGGTAGCAAATTTACACAGGATTAGTTACTGCACAGTAACAAATGTGTAGACGTGACCTGGGAGCAAGATTGCTCTCAGGTCTGCCCTGCCACTAGGGGGCTGGCCTCAAGCTAGCCCCAGGGCTCCAGGCTGTCAGCCTCTCCTGGCCCAGAGCTGGGCTGCCTCTATGGCAGGCCCTGTGTCAGGCTTTAAAAGCCTGCAGACATTTTGAGCTACAGCATTTTGAGCCCTGGGGAATACCACCAGGGAGCCTGAGGGCACTCCAGGCCCCTGTGTCCCCCCTGGGCAGGCCACAGCTTAGCTGTGCCAGCCTGCCTGCACCCCCATGAAGCTGCCAGGACCATGCCATCCAGGCCCACAGGGTGCTGCAGGCTGCCGTAGCCTCTGGCTAGGCCTGTCAGTCCCCCAGGCCCAGCTTCAGGCAACTTCTGGGTAGTAGGTGCCAGTTTCACCTGCCCACAGTGCACATCCAGCAGCCTGTCTGGAGTCTGCAGGTGCTGTGGGGCATTGCCTCTCCCACATGGCTGCCAGTCCCATGCCATTCCCCTGCACTGGGCACTGAGGCCTGGCAGCACTGGGACAGCCACACAGAGAGCCAGTGCAGAATCCCAGATGGCATCCTTCCCACTCAGGCCTGTGCCCATACCTGTGCTTACCACCCAGGATCCCAACTGGTCCAAAGAGGAGACTAGCAACCTCATGGTGCAATGGGGTGAGGTGGAGGTGCAGTGCCAGTTCAAGTGGGGCGGGCACTCCAATGCCCACATCTATGGGGTGCTATCAAGCCAGATGCCGGAGCACAGACACAACTGGTCAGCACATCAGTGCCGCATAAAGGTCAAGGGCTTGCAGGCATAGTGGGTCACCGTGACTGACCACTACTGCCAGTCCAGTGGTACCCATAAGTCCATGCCTTTTATGCGGCAACTATACACCATCCTTATGCCCTGGGACACAGGCCACAGCCATGCTGTCTACAGCACCATGGGTGGCCTGCCTGAGTCCCTGCCCCAGCCTTGAACCTCCAGTGACACATGACCAGAGGAGGGCCCCTTGGACGTCCAGCAGCCCATCCTGCTGAGCTCCCTGGCTGTAGTCTCCAGCCAGTCAGTGCGGTAGGCCAGCAGTGCCAGCACAGTGGGAGCATGGGGCAGTGGTCATCACTTCTAGGGGCAGGGGCTGGAGCAGCCGTAGTGCAGGGAGGCAGAGGTGGTGAAGAGAGTGCTGCCATGTGCTGTTCTTGTGCTGGGCACACTGCTCCTGGCCAGGGAAGTGGCTGGCCAAAAAGCAGTGAGCAGGGCTGTCTGTTGAAGAGGCTGCCAGCTGCCAGCAGCTGCGGCCAGAGCCGGGAGCTCCCCCAGTGGTGGCAGGGGCCCATTGCAGGGTGGCAGGAAGTTGGGTGCTAAAAGCAGCAGATTTTCTGCCTAGTCCTTGCATGAGTAGAAGCCTGTCTTGGAGCACTTCATCTGCAGAGGTTTACACCTGAGTAAACAGAGCCAAGATCAAATGCACACGTAGACATGCCCATTGTGTATTTCACATCTACCTATGACACAACTATTTTAAACCATTAAAGAGTAAAGATGGTCAGGAATTTTTACAGCAAATGCTGATTTGTCAAAAACAAATGGTTTCTCCCCTTCCTCCTCCCCGCCTTTTAGTTTAAATTAACTTATCTTGAAAGACAGGCAGGTTCCTATGGGAGTTTTAGGGAGCCTGAGCTTCCAGAGCCCACAGCTTTGGGGAAGTTGTAACATGCAGGCTACCTTGAAACCAGAGAATCCAGTGCTTCTGTAACTTTAGGATAGCTCTGCCATACCAGTTGCCCCAGAGTTAGGGCCCCAAAAAACTGACAGGTTCCCCACCATGAACCCAGCTTAAATTGGCATGACTTCTATGCTTTTTTCTATGCTGTGGGGAGCTTGGTAGCTCTGAAAGCCCTGTCTGTGATCTCACTGATTCTAGACACCCTGGAGCATAGTGAGTGGCTGTTTGATGCAGAGACTGCCTAGGCTGCTTCAGAGTTGGGTGTCATTTAGGGAATCGGGGATAGTGTGAGAAGCCCCAGAAATCACAGTAACCAGCAGGTTTGTTTTGTTTTGGAAAAAACTGGAAAAAAAATGAATTTTCCAAAAAATGAAAACTGTGGGAAATTTTGCAATCTCTAGTTTTTGGTTTGATTCAGTAAGAAAACTCTCAAAATATTGGCATCTCTCATATATTTCAATTCTGAGTTTTTCACAGCTCCAGTAAAGAATACATTTTATTTTTGCTCTTTACAATTTTCAATAGACAGTTCAACCCAAGGCTGAAAAGAACCACACTATTATATTGTTCCTTGCACATCACATTTCTTAATCATCTTATTGTAGAGCCCTAGCAAACCCAACTGCAAAATTTGTAAGGCTGGAATATAAAAGTGATATTAAAAACCCAAAGGTTAAAATATTCTGTCCTACATTCTATCAAAGAAAGAACTATGCTCTGTGTAACTGACAAGCCACTGCAGATTTGTCTTTATGTAGACAAGCTAGGAATGATTTCATTGTATATTACTAAAAAAAAAATCTGCATTAGAATTAAGTTTATAAGAAGTTAAAGCCTGTCATTAAAAAAAAAATCTTAGTTCAGAGGAAGCTGCTAAATGTAACTTAAAGCTGGGGAAAGACGATTACCCTATAATGGCTCCATTCACATTCACAAAGTTGGGGTCATTTTAAACTACTGCTAAGTTTTGGAAAGCTGCCCAGAAAACTTTTGGTGTGAAAAATCTGCTGAATGCCTTTGTACAACATTAACTAACGGTATGTAAGGTCAATAATGCAGGTGTGGACCTTCCCATATGCAAGTTGCATTGTAAGACCCTTAAAATCTTTCCACTCCATGAGCCTAAAATTTTGCTTGAAAATAGTTTTTCCTTGAGTCATTAGAAAGCAGCACCACAAAATTCCCATTTTGTTGCTGTCAGAGGGGAACAAAAGGGGAAGACTGCTAGTGGATGATAAGCCAAGGATCTAGATCTCAGATTGGTTTTTTTTGTATCCACTAAAACTAATTTCACTTGTGTAAACATGGATCAATGCTAAGTGCAACTTACTAAGAAAACCACTGGGACTTATACCTACCTTCTACACTAATGGTTACAAGGTAGGCAAAATGCTTCCCCTCTGCAGTTTGAGTGATACTGTAGAGGCCTTTGGCTGAGCTCATGTCCTAGTTCTATTGCAGTTATCATATGCTACAGCGACACTATGACTGATTACACTCAGGCACTGCTTCTGTCTGTAAATGGGCTTTCAGTTATAATGGAAATGTTTAGTTTAAAGCAGTGTATACATTACACATGTTATTAATGGCTGAAACAGATGCTTCCTTCTAGCGAAAGGGGTTTGTTTTTCTATAAAGTGAATCCTCCTGTAAATCTGAATCTTTTATTTGGTCACACATCAGTTTGAGGGATAATAATATAAAAAGCCCTTCATACTCTGCCTTATATTACAGAGACATTTACATTTTTAATTTGTTACGTATAAACAACTTTATATACATACACACATTTTATTACTCATTAAATACGACTCCATTTGTTTCTATTGTAAATTGCACAGTTTCTTAATCACTGCTAAGCATAAAATACCCTATCAGTAAATTATTCCTACAATGAAATACATGATGTGGTCTACAAATGACAGTTATTAATTTCAAGACTAAACTGTTGCATTTATGGTGTGGTTTATATTCAATTAACACATGACTGGATTAATGCAGAACCTCTGTTTATCCCTGCACCAGATATTAAAGGAAAACAAAGTACCCTAAAAGGGAATTACTGAATTGAATAAGCTTATTACTTATTTGAATTTGAATTACTTATTGAATAAGCAGCAATTTATTTGGGTTTTACTTGTACAGCATCACCTGAGATACTCATGAGGAATTCCAAATGTGCGGCTCACGTTTCAGAAAGGAAATAAATTGATTGCTTTACCTTTGGCGCACTTTTTGTGGAAAGAATTGTGTCTCTGCACATGATAGATCAATGGCTCTGAAGCTGGTGCAGCTGCAGCTCATGAAAACCAGATTATTAGCAGAGGGAAGACATCTTTAAAAATAAGTCACCCATTTCTTTCATTAACTACAAACAAGCTTGTTTTGAGGGCTAAGCAGCTCGTGTGAGTGAGCACATGAGGAGTCACAGTGGAAACAGTGATCATGATTCTTTTTGATGCAAAACATATAACTACAGTGAAATGTACTAGCTGCTATTTTGCTAGATGTACAAAGCTTCCTATGAGTGAAATTTGCTAGAACAGGGTAGAACTAGACTGGTTTGAAGCTGAAATGCTGAATCAGCCTATTTTGTTAACAGCATAGCCTTGTATGAAGTTATTGCTTGTATATTTTGAATTTGAGTGCTTTGTAGGTGAAAACTAGCTCTGACTGAAAAACATGTGGGCCTGAATACCCTTCTTTGAACCCGTGCTTGATCTGACCTTTAATTTTCTGTTCTCAACCAGAAAGGATCTTACTATTCTTTTGTCCTTGAATAAAAATCTGCACAATTACAGCCTAGCTGTAAAATATTTGTGTTTGATATTAATAGGTTAGTATTATGAAATAGATCCTGGACTCCAGTATTGCTGAAATAATTTTAATATCAGAAGACCAAATTATTAGTGTTCTCCTTTTGTACACCATAGGGCTGTACAATTTTAGCAAAAACCCCACATCATCTACTTGGCAAACCTCACAAAAAGCTCTGTGAGCCACTAAATCTCATCATGTGGATTTTATATTAGGACTTGTGTGTTTGTAAAGGAACTTAAAGAGTCCAGCTGGTGAAAAATGACTTCGTAAAACTGGCACTGTGGTACTAAATAAATTGTATAAACTCCCTCTGAGATTTACATTTCATTTCACATGGATTACATTTACTTAATCATATTGGCCCAGAGCACCCCTCTCCCACAGAAAAAAATGCCTGGGAAGAGGATTTGGAAAAAGGAAATTTCTACACAATTCCTCTCACAGAGCTTCTCCCACGTTGTTCCATGTGAAGGGAAAAGGAGGGAGGGTAGGTTTTGCTCCTTCATGGAATAGGTCACAGGTCCCAAATCCCTCACCAGATTTGGACCATCTGTACCAAGTCCCTGTGTCTTTGCACCAATGTTGGCCCTTTGCCCTTTACTTCTAGTGGCATGACTCCATTTTATTCTATTTATTTTCTGGGAATCTCTGCATAGGGGTAGATAGATTGGAAGGACAATGTCATTTCCCCGTAATGGTTCCAAACCTAGTCTATACACATTCGTGCATGGACCTTAAACATGTAGATGATCCTCTGTAGTGTGCGGATGGGTATGGAATGGTGCTGTAGAGATAGCTCCACCTCCCCTCTTCTTTCTGGCAGGGTCTATCTATGCCAAGACATGGTGGGGGCCGTGGGAATCTATCTATTACCGTGCGTCTCTCAGGATTATGGAAACTGTTTTTGAGGTGGAGGGAAGGCAGAGGAAGGGTTTTGTTGTTGGTGCCATTTCCCTCCAGTCTTCATTAGTTGTGTGGATTGTTAATCAATACTTTTTGCAGAACGCTGATCAAACCATTTTTTAAACCTCCAGTTTTGTGAGGTCAGCTTATGTGTATAGTCAAGGAACATGTACTAGCACACAGATGCGAACTATTAAGAAAATTTAACTTGGCATTTTAGTGTTTGTGACAGGGGGCCTCCTGGGGCCGAACTCTGTGGCCCGCCCACCTGTCACCGTGACAGGAGGCCTACTCAGGGCCGAGCTCTTCATGGCCCGCCCACCTGTCTCTGGGCAACCGCCCGCTTATCTCGCCCCCCACGCCTTTGATGATAATTGATTCGTATATCGATGTCAATTAAGCGGGAGGCTGCCCATTGTAGTGCCCCGATGCCAGGGGGTGCTCTGCGGCTCCGC
>NW_005841966.1:765926-785181 GCF_000455745.1 Alligator sinensis | reverse complement strand
GCAGGGTGCAGTTTCAGGTCATGCCCAGGACCAGGAGCCTCCTGCCAACCGCTTGCAGCTCCCCCTTACCTCCGGGACATTCACAGCAGCCCTACAGCCAGGCAATGTTGTTGCCTCCTCCTTCAGCCAAACTGCCCTGTTTATATAGGCAGCCCCTGTCTCCACCTGCCAGCTCCAGGCCCTTAAAGTGGCAGACACACCCTGTGCTCTGCCACACACCTCCCCTCCTTAAATCATCACCGCCTCCTCGCCGGGGCCTCCCCCTCACACAGGGGTTCCTCATCGCTGCCCCCTCACACTGGGGCTCCCCATGTTCTCGAGCCTCCGGTCTTTTAGGCCCCATGCACTGCTATCCTCTCAACTGGGCTCACCGTCCTGCTATCCCCTTTTCCCGAAGCTATCTTCCCCTCTCGGGTGTGGTTCCCCTGGAACCTTCGGCGTCTTGCCCTGGCCCACCTCAAGGCCAGTCGGGACCCCAGGCCCCCAGCTCTTGGGCGTCCCTCGCAGTGGGCCCCTGGCCCTTTTGACCCTCGTGGTCCTGGCCCCAGCATGGGCCAGTCGAGGGTACTCTCCCCTTCGGGCTGACCACCGCAGGACCCTGCCCCCTCGAGGCCTATTGTTGTGCTGGCCTTCTACCGGGCTCGATGTATGGCCCCTCTCGGGCTCCTCGTTGCTGGCCCCCTTCACACTGGGGCCCCTCACACTACCGCCCCCACACACCAGGGCTACGCAACCCACTGGTTGCAAGTGGCAGGCACACACAGTGCACTGCCACAGTGTTCAAGATACTTTGGTTCCAGGATGTTTAAAAGGGGTTGTCGGCAATGTCATACTTTCACTTGTGAAAGTCAGTGCAGACCTAGAAACTGAATCTTAGCATGCTAATCTGGGCATTTCTACAGAATCAGATTCTGGCTCGGTTGTGATGTAACACATAGTCAGTATGTGTTACATGTCACTCTTTCTGCCTTGTGTTGCTTTGTTTTAGAATGACCCAAAAGGGTTAATTGCTAAAACTCGTGAATCCTGAGAAGCAGCTAAAACTGTTTAACCTGGCAGTGCCCAATACCCTTACAAAAGATATGGTATGTTCACTTGATGGAATCAAAGCTTACAGACAAGACATTTGGGAAGCTTCTGTATCCTCTCCTTTTGCCAGACTTGGTCAGCTTCCACCCTCAGAAAATGACAAATATAAAGGGGATTTTATACTCGGGGCTGCAGCATTACTTCATGGAGGACACAGATATAATTCCTTGCCCACATAGCTATCTTGGATTATATATGGGTAGAACATAGGCCAAATTCATCCCTGTTATAATTCTTCTGAATCAGTTTAGATGCATCTGGGAAGAATGTAGCCAAGAGATTCTAGTAGTTTAAGCAAAAGATTGAGAACTGGAACTCAAGGTTTCTAGTTTCAGCTTTGCCACAAACTCCTGTCCTATGTGTTTTTATGGAAGTCCTTTAACTTCTGTGTGCCTCACCTAAACCATTGGTAAAATGGACAAATTATATTAATACAGGATGGACATAAATTTAAGTGGGAGATATGTATTTTTTTCTGTTTTTTTACTTACCTCATAGTGGTATTGTAAAATATCTATATTCCATAAAGGAGGGTTCTTTAACCATGATTATATTATAGTTGAAGCCAACTTGATCTGGAAGATATACAAGATTAAAATCAGGGGATTCATCATTTTAATCCTGGCCCTATGAATGACTTGCTGTTTGGCTTGAACAACACACTTTGTTTTTTTCTGTCTCAGTTCCCTAGTTGTACATATTGTCATGGTGTGGGGTCCCCAGGGATGGTCATGATGGCCCTAGGGCTCCATGACCATGCCAGTTCTGCTCCTAGGGTGCCTTCTAATCTCACCAGCCATGTATTGTTGGTAAAAATAATAAGTAGGGAGGCTGCCCATGAGTTTTTGTGCAGCCACAGTCCTATTGAACACTACTAGACCCTGCAAGAGTCTGCTCAGCCCTCGAAACAAGCTTGTTTCTAGTCAATGAAAAAAATGGATAACTTATTTTTAAAGATGTCTTCCTTAGACCCCTTGCCAGGTCCTGCTCCAAGTCGGTGCCTCATGGGACACCTTCAGCCTTATGGGCTAATTGCATGGCTCCAAACCTCCCCTTATACCACTCCCTGTGTCTCACAGGTGTTGCTTGAATATTGTTCCCTCTGTTGGTGTCTCAGCCTACTCAGCCTCCTCCCGTTTAAGGTAGCTAAGCTTTCTAGCCGAGACCCACTATGACAGGCCCAGCTTTGTAGCACTAGCTCCAATCAATCTCCTCTAGTTATTGGGCTCTCCAGCCCCTGTAGCTGTGCTGGGGCTCTACATAATCATATGCCCACCTGGGCACTAATGAGGCATCCACCTCCCCTAATCGCCTCATTCCAAACCACCGGTGCAAATGACAACACAAACATAGGCCCCTGGGCTATAACATAACAATAATGACGGAGTCACGCTCTGCCCCTCTAAGAAGTCAGACGTCTTCCCCAGTCTAGGGTGCCAGTTAGCCCAAGGCACCTTCTAAGCTCCAGGAACCATAGGAGTCCTGCAGGTAGCAGACCAGGCAACCAAACATCTCAGGGCAGCTCTTGGATGCTGGTGCTCCTTCCCCTGGTGGCTGCCAGTGAACTAACCCCTGCCAGCTCCAGCTCCGGGGCTTATATGTACCCAGGGCCCTGCCTCCTTCCAGTCAACTGACCGCATACAGAGTGGCGATGTGACTCCTGAGAGTGCCGGTGTACCCCCTGACCAGCTCCGCTTGCCGCTTAAGCAACAGGCAGAGGGGGCAGGTGGGAGCACTGGTGCCCACCCCCTATGATCGGCCATGAGGGGATCCCCCGGGTTGCTGACAGGTCTCTGACTAAGGTGGCACCAGACAGCCATGCACATGCAGGTACCAGCTAAATCCCTCATTAGCTTGTTGCTCAGGCAACCTGCAGCTGTGGAGCATTGTCTAGCCTGCAGGGCTCTCTGGCTAGGCTGCTTCTGCCCTTAAAGGAGCAGGCAGGCCTTAGTGCCCTGCAGCACATATATTATAATATGAATCCACCTTTGTCTTGGGGATATTTGAGATCTAAATTATTAGGGTGAAATTCTGCCCTCGCTGAAATCAATGGGAGTTTTCTATTCACTTCAGTGGGATCAGGCTCTCACCATTAATATTTAACAGAGATGGTCACACTTTTTTGGATTTTGAAATTAAAGGGGGAAAAAAAGTGCAATTCAGTAGATTTTTTAATGAAAAAATGCCAGCTGCTTTATTTGCTATAAAGGTGGACCAACTTTTTAAAATATTCAAAACCTTTTTTTTTTAAAAAGGTAAAATTTCCTTCTGCATTTCCCAATCAGATTTGCTGCCCAGTGTCTATTCAGCACTCAGGACAATGAACCTCCAAGTCCAGACTGGGGTCTGCAAGTGCTACCATAAAGCCCGTTAAAAAAATAATGTGCATACAGTGAACTCAACACAGAAAGTGCACTTTGGAAGAATTTTATTAATCATTAGATATTAACAAAGCACTGTGCTATATTCAGATGAAAGACAAGTTAGTGATTTGTGACAAATTGTGAAGATGATTACTATAACGCTGACATATTCTTATATGGTCTAACATTAGCAGATTCTGAATTACACCAGTCTTATGCCAGTATAATTCCACTGAAATTGTAGCTGTGTTCCTAGTTTGCTATGGGCTATATGATGCTATACTATGGCATATGTATGCTAAAGCACAGGGTGCCTAACTCTTTGGATTATTACCAGTGTAATTTAGGAACAATTCAAAAGAGTTACATCTGTGTAAAACTGGTGCAAGAGCAGAATTAAACTCTCTTGAAAACTTGAGATACATTGAAATTACAGCTACTGGGCAAAGAGTTTGCCCCTTTTCTGAGACTTAAATTAATCTAGTTTCTAAAAACAAAACCACTTTGACTGCTACAATTTCCTGTTGCATGGTACATATTTTACTTCTAATTTACTGTATGGTATATATTTATGTTCTTATAGGGTATATTATAGTGTTGTACATCATAGTTTATTGCTATTATGCTGTTGTTAAGAACAAGTCCTAAATCAGGATTTGTTTTCCATTTTCTTCTTATTGATAATATTGCTCAAGGAAAATAGCTTGTTTTACAAGCTGTGCTTGCCCCACAGGACTTTGAGCAGCAGATAATAAAACTTACTTTGACAGAAAACTGACCAGACATGATGAAGGAAGGAGGGTGAAGAGGAGTGGGAGGAAGGAGAGCGTTAGGGAGGGACTGAATGCTTGTGCATTCCACACCATGATTTTTATTTTTATTTTTACAAATTACTTTTTCATAAGAAGCACACAAAAAGTATGGTCCTCCTTGGCAGCCAGGAGGCAGAAAATAAATTCGCTGAAATTTCTACTTTGTTTATAGATGAACCCCCAGGAATAAACTGAAATAATTTTGCCCTCCAGGGAAGAGATGGCAGGCTGGACCTGGCAGGAGGCTGCATACCTATTGGTTCCCCATGACTCCATGTTTCATGTTATTAGGTAAGTGTTACCCCCAGGTTAATATTACAGTTTTGTAACAGTTTTGTTGCAAGAGTGACTGACTGGGCCTGAGGAGGAAGAGCGAGGCTCTGAGAAATCTGGGCAGACGTAGTCTCTGGAAAAATGGAGAGGAAGTCCCAAGGGGAATGGAGTGGCAAGTGTCAGGGAGAACAGAGTAGAGTCCAAGGAATGACAGAGGGAACTGCAGTAATACAATAAAGACTGTTTGTCTAGAAGCAGTCTGCTGTGCTGTTTGGGACATCAGCACTCAGACCCTCCCGTGAAGAGAGAAAACACCTCCCTTCCCAGGAGGTGACCAGAAAAAATGGAGCTCTCTAAGGAACTACAGATCACCATGGAAGCCAGGGACAGAGATGGGCCAGGGTCTTGAGCCAGAGGCTTGCCCTCAAGAAGCCACACCAAGGCTGACTTCAGGGGGGCCTTCAGAAGAGGAAGACAAAATAGGGCTTCTTCTTGAGGAGCTCCAAGGCACAGCTTCCCCCTGAAAGTGACATTGATCTGTGACAATCACCCACATCTGTTCAGTGTACTGAGAATTTAGGAAAGGGTTTTTTTTTGCCAATGTTACCTGAACTCATGGATTCCACTATAGGTTTTTCTCTCCCATCCTCTGTGACCTCTAGATGCAATATTAGTTGCCATATTTTTCTCCCTCTATCAGTGCTCAACATTGGCCTGTTTCAGAGTCATCACCAGCAGATGAGCAGATGTCCTCTCCTTTCAAAAATCACTTCTGGTCCCAAGTGTCTTATGTGACAAGACAGAGCCTGTGCATTTTAACAGTTTTATCATCCTGACCCAGAGAACATATACATTTGGGTTTGATTCAGGTCCTTTTTAAATCAGTGAAAACAGTTCTACTGACTTCAGTAGGAGTTGGTCAGACTGGACATTTTATTCTGCTCTATACGGTCTCAGTCCTATGCACTGCACTGAAACAGAAGCTTAAACTGAGGTATGTGATAATGAAATCAATGTCCCTATTCAAATGTGCAGTGAAGTCCAGGCTTAAATACTTTCCTGGCTTTGGGACCTATGCATGTAAGTTGTATTAAAAATTTGAGGGCTGTGCAGCTTATAGATGTTAGGGTTGGAAAGGACCACAATAGATCATCGAGTCTGACCCCCGAAATTTACATTTATGGAAATGTAAGAGTGCTTGGTATTTTTAAGACTGACTTCATGTTGTGGAACATGCATTTTTCAGTCAGGCCTTAATTTCAAAGCTGAATGACCTCACTGTGCATTTATTAACTATGATGAGTGATAAAATATCAACCAGAAATTTCCACAGCACGATGAGTAAGTGCAAAGTGTTATGACTAGAATAAGTCTTTGAAGACCAAGAAGGAATGAAAACAAAAGAGCAATAATGGTTTCAATATATGACAGAAGGCAGGGTAGTTATAGACTTTACAAACTAACTAAATAATATATATGTGGAACTTTGTCTGATGAAGATCAGATTTTTCTGATGAAGTGAGCTCAAGTTCCCAAAAGCTTGTGCTTTATATATATCTTATTTAGTTAGTCTATAAAGTGCATATCTATCTTTCTGTCTCCCCAATGTCAGACTAATGTATCTAACTACCTCTCTCAGTTTAAAATATCCCAAGATTAATTAACAGAGAAATTAAAGATACAAGGGAAAACTAAAGGAGATTTTAAAAATAACGATATCACATACATAATAATGACGTTCATTCACAAAGAAATGTTTAAACAATAAATGGATGGATTTTCAAAGATGAACATCACCAAAACTCGGACCAATGACAGATGAGCCCTGTATCTGCTTACCAGCTGTGAAACCTGGGTTCTACACACACATGCATGCACATACATCCCTTCCTCCACCATTGGCCACCACTTGATATTTAGCCATCGCTGTGGTTGGATATTACAAACAATTACAAGCACAAAAAACATATAAAGAAAACAAATATGAATGCCATATCAAACTGAGATTAGAGAGAGATTTTTAGGTAAGGCAAATACAATCAACCAAATCAGAATATTATAATCTCTACCACCTATCACATGGGTCTGAGGATTTTTTTCCCCTTGCAAATATTTTACTTACCAAAAAATATTGCTTGGGTCAACTAAAATATTCATGAATCCAAGTCAATTTGGGAAATAGTTTCAGCTAGAAAAATTCAAGGACACTGAATGTCCTTGTATTAATGCCTTTTTCAAAATGAAAATGTGTTAACTTCCAGTTGTTGACAAACACAACAAAACGTATTTTATAAAACTAAAAGCACCCCTGCAAAAAAACAAAAAATGTTGCTTGGGTCAGACAAAATGTTTTATTTAAACCATTTTTGTTTGTTTTTATTCTGTTTATAAAAACAAAATGTAATCCTTTGGGGATTGGTGTAAAAATCCCTTGATTTTTGGTGCACCAAATGGAAAAATCAGTTATTTTCACAACCTGACATATATATCTTGACACTTTTATAGATAAAGATGAATGCTAGACACATGCAAGTATTATATTTTGAATGCAAATGAGGATTTATGTGTGCACATTGATAGTTGGGTAACCCACTAACTGATATTTTGTGCAAATGAAGTAATTACATTTGGTATTAGTGGGATGTAAATGTGGTCTTTAATGATCAGAAGCGTGTCTGTTTTATCTATATTTCAAAAGTTAGAAAGATCTGCCAACATTAATCTCTTCTGACAAGGTTAACATAGTACCTGATTGAGTCATTCACTGGAAATAAATTAGTAACAACATTTAGTCATTTTTCTCTACTCAAATTGTTTGTAAATCAGACCCAATTTCTGATTTCTGCCTCATTCATAAGTAATACCAAAATAGCAGAAATATTCAAACACTTTTAGCCCTATCTGCTGTTCATTTTTGGGTCTGATTAGTCACTTAAGTCATATATATTGTCTCTGATCATTGACTGAATGACTGAAACTTTAAAACTAGAGAACAATGAATATCCTTGTTTATACATAAATACCTTAGTATGAAGAGGAATACAGGTGCAAATATGAAGAAAAGCAATTCCTTTATGTTTAATTAAACTTTATCTTTAATTAAAACCCCCCATAAAAACCCTCAAAATAACTTTGTGTAAAATGCTGATAACATTCTTGTTTTTTTGAAGTATAGACAGCTTAGGGTAACATTGTCAGCATCCTTTATCTGACTTATGTGAAGTACTGTTTGAGAGTTTGGTTCACCCACTCTGTCTGTCAATTGTTTTGGGGTGGTAGGCTGAGGAATAATAGGGTTCTATACCCAGAGTCTTGCAGAATTCATGCTAAACACATGAGATGAACTGAGGGCCATGGTCTGAAATCACCTGAGTGGGCCATTCATGGAACCGGAAAATATGTTTCAGGAAAAATCGCATGGTTTCACTGGCAGTAGGAGTAGCACAGGCAGGGACAAAGTGGACCATTTTAGTCAATAGGTTGGCCACCACCATAATTGTAGAGCAACCTGTAGAGCATGGGAGGTCCACAATAAAATCTATGGAAACCATGTACCAAAGCAGTGAGGGAGTGGTAAGGGCTGGAGATGCCCAACTGCTTTGGTCCATAGCTTCTTGGTTTGGGTGCAAGAGTGAACGTATCATTTAATGTCAACATTCATCTGAGGCCACCATAACTGTCAAGAGACTAATGCTTGTGCCCCTGACAAGTAGTAGATTCACAGGTAGACTGAGCCAAGGAATAAAAGGCAAGGCTATTAATAATGTAATTAGCAGCACTTGGCTCTTGAGTGCAAGGGATCCCATTCCATGGCCAGAAGAAGGCTGGGTTTGGGCATATAAACACAGTCCCTGACCCAATAGGGAGGCAGTCTGGCCCTGGCAGCAGGAGGACAAGAAGCTCCCAAAGACAGCTGACTGCAGTGAGAAGCCAAGATAGCTTCAACCATGGGCTGGAAGGATGGAAACAAGCCAACCTGAGAAGCAGGGCTCAAGTCCTGGAGGGGTTTTTGTTTGGGTCTGGTCAGCTCGCTATTTTGTGTTGGAGTTCTTCTACCAAAGGACTGGATTGTGACTACAGAGAAGGACGAGGCCATGGATGGGGGTGCCTGGGTTGCATTCCCTGCCATCAGCAACAGGAGCTAGCATCAAGCTAGGAAGGCTTAGGCTAGTGGGGTAAAACTGGTGCCCCAGGAGGGACTGCTGCCAAGTCAAGGCTGATGCCTAGGAACTGAGGTCTTAGCAGACCACATCTGAGGGTGCAGTCAGAGAGAAAGGGGGCCAAGGCAAGGATGGCTGAAGCCCCAACAAGTGCTCAGAAATATGAGGGGGTGCTCCCTTAAAGGGAAGCTTTCGAGGGGAGAACATACTCCTCAGGTGTGGGGACATACCCGAGAAGGCAGAGCTGACTGTCAAGCAAACCAGTGAGGCTACTCCCAGTCCCAGGGACTGCCTCCCCAACAAATCCCAAAGATAACATCAAAGTTGTGCTGGGTGAGCAAATGGAGGTGAAGTGGGGCCAGAAAAGAGCCGATAGTCAGGTCAGGCCACAGGCAGGGGCACTAGGTGCCTGGCTGATGGACCCCTGAGTCCTGCTACACTGACCTACTGATATTTTATCCTCCAGTATTAAAATGTAAATTAAAAAAATGAGAATTCCATCCTTACTTTGCCTTGCTAGTCACAAACTTCACTTGCATGTGTTATTCTATAAATAGTTTTTTAAAATGTTACTACAAAAGTATCTTTTATCTGAAACAGTCAAGAAGTCAGGACATCCCATATAAAAAATATTAACACAAATGGATATAACATGATGAAGGGACTTTTGTGTTCTTCAGCCTTTAATTAACTGCACCACTTAAATCATAGAGCATGCCCAAATGGAAAAACGTAAAATAGAAAAAAAAAATCTAACAGAAAGGCACAAATCTGATACAAGACTAGGTATTAAATATTAAAGGGACTAAACAGATATACACAAACACATTATATATACATACATACATACATACACACACACACATACTATATATATTCAGTGTGTGTGTGTGTGTGTGTGTAAATGGCTTTCATCCATACCTAGGTGCTTGGGTCTGGCATAATTCCAGGTAAATAAAAAAAAAAAATCTGAAGAAGCACAACAAACAAACAAAATCTACCCTGAAATAACAAAATGAAAAACAGTTCACAAGGAGCAGTCAGTTAATTTAGAATATTATTATAAAAGGGACTGAGTTGGACATAGTGATAGTTAAATCATATATACCCTTGTGATTGATTACAATTTTGTATGCTCTATTTGGGACTTGAAAATAATCACGGGACAGGAAAGAGACTGGGAAAAAAACTTAAATTAGAAATGAATGTCACAGGAACAAAAGCCTGCAGACTAAAGAGCAGTGACCTAGTGACTTAGTGACTTAGTGACAGTAGATAAAATTCTAGTCTTAGTATTACCTGGAAATCCACTTCTGGAGCCTTGTGAAAGAGTTTGATGGCATCAGACCAGTTCCTAGGGAAAATAATCCACATGACTTTGTAGGTTTGGAGACCAAGTTAGCTCTCACCCTTACAAAAAATGGTCTTTTTAGGTCAAGGTTCAGGTCAATGAAACGTCATTGTGAAGAGGCTTAACACTGCATCTGCTTGTCTCCTATCTGCCCTTGAGATGAGAAAGAAAAGCTTTAATGTCAAGTCTTACCACTGCTTTAACCTTCAGGGTCAAACATATTTCACTCCCCCACCTCTCCAAATCTGCGCAATTTCATAATTGAATTACATGGTCAACAGAGTGATAAATTAGCCTCCCCTCCCCCACAAAGGATAAAATCCTGAGGTCCCAAGCTCTTGCTGAGCGCCCAGGACTCCCATTGAAGTCAATGAAATGGGAGCCCTGACATTTCAGCTAGTGCTTCTAGCTCTTAAGATTTGGCCCAAAGAGATTCAGAGGCTATTTTCCCAGCTATATCAAATGAGGTTTGCATTCAATTAAGAGAAATGTACTGTAACATTCTCTTCTAACAAAAAAGGTTTTGTAAGTAAAAATCTAATCAGGCTTTCCAGCTGGGGCTTTCAAATGTACAGGCAGCCACCTATCAGTAAATTTGATAATAGAAACATCACATTTTTATACTGCACTTACCATTTCAGCAAATATTTGCCTGTTCCACTATCCTTGTTGCATTATAGTGATGAGTCATTTATGCTTACATGGGTCAAATAACATTATGTTGCATATTATATCAAAGTACAGCTCCTGATTAACTGATAGGACTCAGTGCTAACCCCTACACCAGATAAGAGATTTGAAATATTTTTTAAAGTGAGGGGGAAAGAGGTCTGAAGTTGCACTTAAACATTTAGATAAAATATGCACCCCCCCCGCCCATCTACCATTTGAAAATATTCTAAGAGAATACATTCCCAATCAAATCAATGGGTCTGTTTGTGCTTTTCATGTTCAATGAGTTGTGAAGTAGAATAATTGATTAGGAAGAGACATCTGTTTGTAGCACAAAAGTATAAGCAATTCAAAACACATAGGGTAATCCATCTTTCTTCTTGCATCCCAATGCTGAGATGCAAAGAGACATTATGCAGTTATACAAAAATGCATGGGGATTGACCGCAAGATGGAAAATAGATATTTTCCGCATGGACAGATATAGATTCAGTAATAGAAAGACAGATCAGAATCTTTCCTACAGTAAGATTCATGCTAAATACTATGAGGTGTGTAAGTTAAACCCAAAAGACTTACAGTGCTGCTACCAGATCAGTTTTTGCTCATATGCAACCTAAGCTCAAATAATTGTTTTTTTCTCTGTTATTGGAAGTATCATTGTGTATATGGAACAAAACCACCCAAAGAGGCAATTTTTAAATCTTTTCCTCTGAAGCAGAGCATAATGCCAAATATTGTCACCAGATTATATTTTAGACATCTCCAAAAATGACACAATTGCAGCAAACCTACACTTTGCCAGTGAAAGCCCCATAGCATGCTCATGGAAATCTTGTTGGTAATAATACAGGGTCTTCATAAAGTCCTTGTGCACTTTTAAACTTTAATAACTTAGGCTGTAGGTATGATAGAAACAATCTGCGAATGGCATTTAAAAGCAAATTTATTAAAGTTTTAGGACAACTAGAGTACACAATGCTAGACTTCAACATAACGACCATCTATCATGATACAGTGCTCAATCCGATCTTCCAACTCCTTGAAAATGTTTCCCAGTTGCTCTTGAGTTACTGCACTAATTGCATTGGTGATCCTAGCCCTAAGTTCCACCAAAGAGTGTGGTTTTGAAAAGTAAACTACACTTTTAACATGTCCCCATAAAAAGAAGTCCAATGGCAACAGGTCAGGTAAATGCGGAGGCCAAGCTATTGGTCCACCTGTGCCTATCCACTTCTCTGGGATAACATCATTTAGGAACAGTCATACATTCAGAGCATAGTGGCACAGAGCTCCATCTTATTTAAGAATAAATTCATTATTACTTATGAAGTCTAGCATTGTGTAGTCTATGTTAATAAATGTTAATAAATTTGCTTTTAAAATGCTGTTTACAGATTGTTTCTATCATACCTAGAACTTAAGTTATTAAAGTTTAAAAGTGCACAAGGACTTTATGAAGACCCTGTAAAAGCTGAACCGACTTCCATTTTCTGTTTAGCACTATACAGTTTCTTTTGTCTGTTACAAACTTGGTAAACTAGACTCATTGAATCTTTCAGTATTGATATTGGGTTCATTTAGTTTCTACTTCAAATTGCTAGACTATTTGGTAGGGCTGTGCAAAGCTTTAGTCATTGATTCAATTCGGTGAAGATTCAGCTTGATTTGGCTGCCGAATCTCCAAATCCAAATCAAATCAGGAGACCCTTTAATCTTTCTGTATCGAATCAGAACCCTCCAAATCAATTCGGAGAGATTCAGTGATTCAGACATAGACACAGCTTTATATGTTTTTTCTAAATACCTCAAGGTACCAGGTGGCTTGTGAACACTGAGATGGTGGAGTGGATGAAGTGTCCCACAGGAGTGTAGGAGGGTCCCTGGTGTGCTTGGTGGCTGACCTGGAAATGGACCAGAAGCACTTCTGGTCCACTTCTGGGTCTACTGCGGAGTGCACAGGCCCCACCCCCTCCCCTCAACTCAATGACTGATGCCATTTGGGTCTGGGGGGGCACCCGGAGTTCCCCCATGGCCAATCACCAAGTTGGGGGGGTATCCACCGAGCACGTGGGGGGCCACCCCACACTCCTGGGATGCTCCATCCAGCCCACTATCTCAGTGTTCACAAGCCGCGCCTGGTACCTTGAGGTATGTAGAAAAAACATTTAAAGCTGTGTCTATGGCCGAATCATGGATTCTCTGAATCGGCATTGAATCTTCAGATTCAGATACAGCTGAATCAAATCAGGACAGTGATCTGAATCAACGAATTGAATCACTGTCCCGTGAATGGTGCCGAATCCAAATCCAAATTGAATACTGCCCACTTCACACACCTCTACTATTTGGCCCTTGTTGATATACCTTAATATTATTACTATATGGTATGGTGAATTAACATGAAATATTAATTCTATATATATATATAAAGGGCTTAATCCATCTGTCTGTGTATCTGTCTGTAATGCTCTTGGAGCACTTGGATTGATTGTCTCAGCATCCAATCACAACGCTTACTGAAACAACCAATTAGAGTGCTCTGCACAGACAGACACACAAACAGATGGCCAGACACAGTGACCGGGGCGGGGGGGGCATGTAACAGGGCTGGACGTGGAGATGGGGTAGGGAGGGTGCTGTGGTTGAACTCGGAGTGGTGGCTGGCAGCAGTGGCTACTGCATGAAAGCTTTCCTGCCCCCCACCCCCCCACTCCTAAGAGGCAACAGTGGCATGGTGTGGTAGTATGCAGCACTCCATCCCGCTCCCTCTCCCGTTATTCTTGATGGGCAGTTCACTAGTATATTAATAATAGTTAGTAAGAGCCAGATAGTTTATTTTGAAGAAACAGAAGCTAAATGAGCCTAATATATTTTTTAATGATCTATACACACACAGACAGTTATTTTAATATATACTATTTAATGTATATTATTTATTTAGGTACATAAATGTGCATGGCAGATAGAAAGATATTTGGCCCAATTCAGATTTCACTTACACTAGTGTAAATCAGAAATAATTCCACTAGACAGTTACACTGATTTGACTGATGCACGATAGAGCAGTAACAGACCTGTGTTCCCTAACATGTTAACAAGTCAATAAGATTCTAATACCCCTTGTACTAATATAATGGAAAACAGAATTTTCCAGCACAGATCTGTGGAATTTTCTCTAGATGGATGATAGTGCAACTTAGCTTAGAACATGGCTCATCCTTTCCAATTATTTAACTCACATGGTAGCTTATACCAGTGTAAGGAAAGGGTCAGATTCAAAATATGCAATGTTCTCTTAGGTAGTGAAATATTAAAATATATTTTGCTTACACACTTAGAAATCATTTAAAAATAAAATGCTTCCTATTTAAAAAAATAACACTGGAATGGGTCTCATAACAAAATATATAACTTATTGAATGATAACTAATGGAAACAAATATAATTGGTTCTTCAATATCCCAACATTTGGTTTAATTTACAGCTATGATTTCAACAAACACTTATTACTTTCAAACCAGGTTGCCATTACACTGCAGAAAGCTTATTTTATTGTTGCCTTAATTAGTATTATTGTTTTGACATGTTAATTTTTGCAAAAGATTTGCACTGGAATTTTGAGTACAATATTTCATTGCAGCAAAACACAGTCTAATGGATGCTTACTGTACTACTAAATTGGTAATAAGATTTATTTTTTTTTAAAGGCCATATAGATATAAACAGTGCAGCTGCTTCTACATTACCAACTATTAAATTGCAGCAAAATGTGATTATTAAATCTTTTATTTGTAGTAAATCTAATTTTAATGCAGCCTTTTCTCCAGAGTGACTATTTTCTTTGTTCTCTAGGAGGAAGCTTTAAAAGATCTCTGCTATAAAAGGCTGTATTTTCTTCACCTGAAAAGCTCTACATAATTTGGCTCATGAACAATCAGTTTGTCACAGCCAAACTGTCTTGGACTTTGCTTTGGAGTGCTGACATATCCTGAAATGATGCTGCCATGCATTACACAGCAGGATTTCAACTACAAGTGCATGGTAAACAATTAAGCTTCATTTACATTCTGCAATTAGGTTTCACTTACATTTTACTGTGATTTTAACACGCATCAAAGATTTTATTTCACATCTTTACTAAATCCACAAACTGTGAATTTAAGCATCCCATATTTTTGACATGTTATTCCACATGCTAAATGTCAGTAGTCTACATTTGGTTGAACAAAGACTAAGAATTATACAAGAGTGAGCCCAAATTGAAATGAAATGATTCTGAAATCTAAAAGCTAAGCTTAAATCATTTGCAGCAGCTCCGTAAAAGGCTGAGAGATGAAATGCAAATTTTCTCTGGTGTTAAATAAAATATATTTAACTCATGTCATGTATTATAAAGGTCTCTGCTGGTAGAATTTTGAGGGCCTGTCATTTTATTGGAGCACAGATGATATCCATCAATTGGAAATCGATATGCAGTGCTGGATTCTAATTTTAAGTAGTTGGGTAAATGCAGGTGGTAAATAAATAGAGAACTGCATGATAACAGCCTTAACTACAAAAGATATAATTTTCGCTGTGCAATCTGAAGTAATTTTTCTTAATCTTAAATTGTATTTTCAGATTCTAATAGTTAAAAGGGAAAGAATTTTTTATTTATGAAAGAATTACCAGTGGATGTTTGCCTTTCTAAATTCTAGAAAACAACACTCTGTAGGATATACTTCAACATTTTATTGTTCTCAAACAATATTTTCCCATCTTCAGGTTATTTTGTTTCATAGTCATTTTAGAAAAAAGTATTATACCTACTGCAGTGTGTATATTTACTGTTCATCTATATATAACATTTTTCTTGTATCACAGCATTTCAATTTTGCCAGGCCTCTAATCCTTTTACATTGTCAACACAGAGATCTATAAATGTGACTTTGCTTATATCACTAACAGGGAAACTACTTGTTAGTTGCAATATTGTATGCACAGTTGTGATGCAGTATCTATCCTCCATGGTACTGTGACATTTGTGTCATGATCTTGGTTCAGGAGTCTTCAGAACTAGTGCTAAGAGCAGGAAATTGGGAGGCAGTGGGTGTGTCTACACGTTCATTAACAGCAGTTAAGGCGCATGAAATTTAGTACTTGTATAATCAAGTACTAAATGCGCAGTAACTGCCATTACTGTACAGTGGTGCTGGTGCATGCCTTTTTAATGATGCTACTGCACCCTAATACCCTAATAATGCTGTGCGGTAGTGTATTAGCATTATTTGTGCTGTGACACGCAACTGTGCAGTATTATTAGGCTACTGTGCAGTTAGCGTCTCCCAGTGATGTCTACACAAGGCATTTACTGTGGAGTTGCCTAATTAGCTCTGCAGTAAATGTCATGTGTTTACACATGTGGCTGTATTAGGCTAGAGTAAACTAATTAACTCTGCAGCAGGGTAGTACTTGTAATTACAAGTAGTATTAGTACTTGTAGTACTACCCTGCTGTGGAGTTTTTTATTCCTCAGCAGCACACATGTAGATGCTGTCCTCGTTGGCTGGGGCATATGGGTGCTTCAGTGTGGGAGCCGCTTGCCAGCTAGCCCCACACTAATGCACCCTTGTGTCCCAGCCAGCCCCTCCAGAGCACACTGAGTCAGGGGAAGCAGCCCTGGGCTGGCAGGCTGACTCCCAAGGGCCCTGCTAGTAGGGTCTGCTCTGACCTGGCTCAGCATACTGCAGTCCCAGGAGGTGCACATTCAAATCGCACACCCAGAAGCAATAAACTTGAGCAATAAGCTCTGGAGTTTATTGCTTTGTGTTAATTGCACATGTAGACACACCCAGTATCCTTGTGCCGTTCCTGACTGTGCCATTATTCTGTGCATAATGCTGGGCAAATAATTTCCTCTTTCAGTTCCGTTTTACAGTTCTTTAAAATGGGGATAATGCTTCTCTACCTCACACAGTGGTTGTGTACACAAATTCATATCATCCTTCTTTACAAAATGACACCTCATCTCAGCAGAAGTAGACATCATCTCCTCAAAGCCAAAGTTCAAAGTAGGATCTAGGAAATCACGCCAGGAGATTCAGCTCTATGCCAACAAAGATGATATACATAGTTTCTTTGAGGCAATAAAAGCCATCTATGGTCCAACCTCCCCTGGTCCTACTTTCCTTTGATTAAGGAGTACTGAACTATCCTGCAAAGTTAATAAAACTATCCAAGCTAGATGGAAAGAACACTTTGAGGCACTCCTGAGCCATACGTTAATTGTGATAGGTGCCACCACTGATTCTGTCCTCCAATACCCTGAATGGGGATCCCTTGCCAACCCTATCATAGAAGTCTGGCTTGCCATGAAGGAAACCAAAAACAACAAGGCTACTGGGCCACATGGAATACCTGCTGAAACCTTCCACACTGGCAGTGAAGAAATGGTACTGAAACTCCAGAAATGTATTCTCCAAATTTGGAACAATGAAGAGATCCCTTGAAGGCAGCATTCCCTCTAAGCTGTGTGGTGTGCGCAGCAACACAGGTGTGCCTAGCAGCATGGCATGAATGTGCCTGCATGGCCACACATGCCACACAGCTTAGAGGGAATGCTGCTTGAGGGACCCAAGGAATGTCAACATTGTGACTATCTTCAAGAAATAGCATAAGTCTATGTGTAGGAACTATTGAGGTATTGCTGTCCTTTCCAAAGCAATGAAAATCTTTGCCCGCATCCTCCTGAATTGCCTTCTACCTCCTGCTGAGGAAGTCCTGAAAGAAGCTCATGTGGTTTCAGACAATCCTATGCATCAATATGAATGAACTTTCTTCCCTGCCAAGTCCAAGAAAGGTGTCAGGAACAACAACAGGATCTGCATATAGCCTTCATGACCTCATCAAGGTTTTTGACTCCATCAATCCATCAAGTGTAACCTCTCTCCTCAAATTACCATCAAGGGAGAGATCCTAAAGGTAGTCGAGGACTTTCCTTACCTCAATGGCCACCTCTCAGAGAGGGAAGGTTGATGAGGAGGTCCAGCACAGGATCCAGTGCACAAGCACTTCCTTGGGGTAATTGCTTAGGCATGTTTTTAAGGATCACAATTTCTTGAAAGACATCAAGATCCAGGTCTACAATACAGTCATTATCCCCACTCTCCTCTATGAATTTGAAATGTGGGTGACCTACTGTTGTCATCTAAAGAGCCAATTCTCTATATCAAATGGGAAGATTGCCACATAAACACCAGCATCCTTGCAGAAGCCAATGTTACCAGCACTGAATTAGTGATCCTCAAATACCAATTTTGTTGGACCAGAAATTATATGCAGATGCCTAACTCTTGACTCCCAAAATAAGTGCTCTATTTTCAGCTTAGTTACAGCCTGAGATCTTACAGCATAGGAAACACTATGGGTGCGGACAAAAGTGTAGCTCCCAACTGCAACTCAGAACAATGGGAAGTCTGATAGGGTCAGATGATCCCAGCAAGATAAGCATCCAAACACCTTTTGAATGAGTCCAGAGTAGGTGCTTGTACCACCTCTGGGAGGAGTCTGTTCCAGACCCTGGACGCTTGGACTATAAAGAAGTTTCTCCTTATGTCCAATGTAAATCAGCCTTCCAGAAGTTTGTGACTGTTAGAGATTGTTATCCCTTGGGGAGCCCTGGTGAACAGGTGTTCAGATCCCAGATCCTCCTCCCAGATCCTGGTGCACACCCCTTATATACTTATAGACTACCACCAACTCCCCCCTGAGCCTTCCCCTCTCCAGGCTGAAGAGTCCCACATCCTTCAGCCTCTCTTCATAAGGCTTGCTCTCTTGGCCTTTGATCATGCAGGTGGCTCTCCTCTGGACTCTCTCAAGCTTATCCACATCCCTCTTGAAGTGGGGGGCCCAAAACTGGATTCAGTACTCCAGCTGAGGCCTCACTAAGGCCAAGTAAAGTGGGAGGATGACGTTCCTCATTTTGCTTGAGATGCATTGGTGGATGCATGCCAGAGTTGGCTTGCTTTGATGGCATCACACTGGTGGCTCATGTTCATGTTGTGGCCAATCCATGTTGTGGAGGAGGAGAAAGTAGAAGGATTGTGGGTTAGGTTACACTGAGGTCAAGGAGAAAGGGATTTGATGGTAGGGGTCTGCTACAGACCCCCACACCAAGGGGAAGAACTAGATTAGGGGCTCCTGAGGCAGCTCTCGGAGACCATAAAAACTAGGGAGGTGGTAGTCATGGGGGACCTAAACTACCCAGATGTCTGCTGGGAGACACAGACAGCAAAGTCCCACCGTTCACGCAGGTTCCTATTCTGTGTAGAGGACCTCCATCTGATGCAGGAGGTACATGGTCCCACTAGGGGGAAGGCCTTACTGGACCTGGTATTGGCAATGGGGGATGACATGGTAGGAGACCTACAGATCAGTGGTCACCTGGGGGACAGTGATCACCAAATAATAGAATTCACCATAAGACGTCGAGTGGGTAAGGTAACTAGTAGGGTGAAAGTGCTAGACTTTAGGAAAGCTGATTTCAATGAACTC
>NW_005841966.1:759794-764690 GCF_000455745.1 Alligator sinensis | reverse complement strand
GATGACACAAAACTGTGGGGAGAAGTGGACACGCCGGAGGACAGGGAACAACTACAAGCAGACCTGGACAGGTTGGACATATGGGCACAAAACAACAGAATGCAATTCAACAAGGAGAAATGCAAAGTGCTGCACCTAGGGAGGAAAAGTGTCCAGCATACCTACTGCCTAGGAAATGACCTGCTTGGAGGCACGGAAGCGGAAAGGGATCTTGGAGTCCTTGTGGACTCTGTGTGGGCTGGGAGCAGTCCGAGGCCCTCGGGGGGTTTTTCTCCGTGCGACGGGCTGTGGCCAGCAGCCCGGACACGCCGGGTCGGGGAAGACAGGCAGCACGCTAGAATTAGGCACGGATGCTTAGTGGTTGATTTAAGATTATTTTACTTACACCGAAGATGGTCGCGGTGCAGGCAGGAAAACTTGCTTGAGTTGCGGTTACAAAACAAAACAAAAAACTCGAACCTGCAGAACGTAAGGGTATGTCGCAATGGGGTTTCGGCGACGGGAAGAAAAAAACTGCAGGACTCGAACCCCGGGTAGAGCTCTGGATTCACTCACACGAAATTTGCTAGGCTCTGTGGAACTTGCGCGCAGGGAAGAGTACGTTGAGGGATCAGGCAGCGACAGGGAGAGGCGGGAGGCTGATCAGACCCTAATCAAGTAGTTATAGCGTTGTTGTTTTCCTGACAAACTCAGTGAAGGACTCAATTGCATTCCCATCTTCTAGCGCACCTAGTTCACTCTTGAGTCAGTTGCACGAAGACTGAGAAATCCATTACAGGTATATGGCATACACAATAGTTAGTCACTGATGTAATACTGGCGCCAGCAAGCTTTATTTTATTTTTAAAAAAATACCACTTTCCATCTACTTTAAAATAGTATAGACATAAAATATTTTTTAAAAAAACAGAAGCTCTGTGTGTGTAATTTGATGCTGAGCCTTAGCAAAACAGGCAAAGATCCAAATATTTTTCTCTGCTCAAATGATTTAAAATATGTTTCCAAGGGTGATTTGGCTAGAGAGGCTGCCACTTGGGAATTACAACTGAAAAGTTTTATTTTTTGGGGAAGATCTGCTTTTCTGTGAAAGAACCACAACTGCTTTTAGGGCTGGCTGGGAGCCAGAAGTAAGGTATGCTCAAAAACATTCCTCCAAATGAATCTCCTCAATAAACCCAAAAGGAGAAAAATCACATTTTATTTAAAACTTCAAAGAATTGGAAGATAAAACCATACCAGATACAATTATTGCCCCCTGGATGGCCACATGCATTTGTTTAAACTTCTGTACCCGCAGAATTAAGGGAGCAATCCCTGGGTAAGTGACTGCAGGACTGGGGCCTACATTTCTACTGCAATTACTATGTGATACACTCAGTAGGAAGCAGAATCAAATGGAGGCTATGGTTAGTGCTTAGCACAATTTTGCTTTGCTAAGGCAGGTGCACTTTACAACTACATTAGTGCCCAAATGTTACTTTGGGCAAAAATAAAGTTTACAATTTTGTTTCAACAAATTATGCTATTCAGCCTGATCTAGTACATTTTGGAAGGTGAGGGAAAGTGCCTCTTGTGTTCAGTAAAAAGAATCAGGCCTCTGTTTCTCCTTCTGTCTAGAGCTGGGTGGACCGCTGGAAAAGTTACCATATTTTCTGGACTATATAATTTGCCTGTTTATAAGATCCACCCACCACAAAAAGATAAAATCATGGGGGTCCCTTCCGACCCTAACATCTATGAATCTATTAATCAAGACCCCTGAGTCTCTTTTTGTCATGGTGCTAGCAAGCATAGCACTGGCAAGACTATAAGTATGGTGCTGGTTTTTCCTCCAAAAAGTACACTTATCTACGTCGAATGCCTTCAGGTTTTGGTCCACCCACCTTGCGAGCCTGTCCAGGTCAGTCTGTATCCCCAGGCTGTCCTCCAGTGTGACTGCCTTCCCCCATAGTTTAGTGTCATCTGCAAACTTTGTCAGTCTGCATCTGATTCCCGAATCCAGATCATTAATGAAGATGTTGAAGAGTACTAGCCCGAGTACTGAGCCTTGAGGACACCACTGGTCATCTTGCATCAGGCTGATTTGCTCCCATCAACTAATAGTCTTTGGGTCCAACCCCAGAGCCAGTTCCCCAGCCATCAGACCATGAGATGATTGAGGCCACAGTTCTCCAGCGTAACCATAAGGACATCATGGGAGATCCGGTCAAAGGCTTTTTTGAAATCCAGATATATGACATCAACTTCATTTCACTTGTCCAGGCAATTCATCACCTGGTCATAGAACGAGATGAGGCTGGTCAGGCAAGACCTTCCAGTAACAAAGCTGTGTTGGCTGGCACTCAGAAAGTTGCCTTCCATTAGACTGCTGCTGATGGAACCCTAATAATTTTCTCCAGGATCTTTTCAGGGGCAGATGTCAGACTGATTGACCTGTAATTCCCTGGATCTTCCTTCCTTCCTTTCTTGACGATTGGGACCACATTGGCTCTTTTCAAGTCTTCTGACACCTTCCTGAGATCCATGAGTTCTGAAATATTTTCACCATAGGGCAGTGCTATGATGTCCGTGAGCTCCTTCAGGATTCTTGCGTGCATTCCATCTGGGCCCAGGATGTTGAGTCTCTCGAGGTGTTCCCTCACTTTATCTATGTCAATTGTGGGTCCATCTTCCATCCCCTGAATGGTTTGAATTCTGTCCAACAGGGTGACCCCCTTGGATGGGTGGAAGACCGTTGCAAAGTAGTCACTTAGGAGATTGGCATTTTCCTGAGTGTCCGACATCAGCTGCCCCATTTGATCTAGCAGGGGTCCAATGTTGCCTTTGTTCTTTCTCTAACCTCCCAAATATCTGAAAAAGGACTTTTTGTTGTCCTTGATTCTCATGGCTAGCCTGAGTTAAGTTTCTGCCTTGGCTTTTCTGGTTCACTCTCTACAGATGTAGGCTAGTGC
Source organism: Alligator sinensis (assembly GCF_000455745.1). Lineage (NCBI taxonomy): Eukaryota > Metazoa > Chordata > Crocodylia > Alligatoridae > Alligator > Alligator sinensis. Next base: position 761,739 of record NW_005841966.1, on the reverse strand, counting down.
CATGTAGACCTCCTTGGTGATTCCAATTTTCCATTTGGTGTAAGCTTCTTTTTTTAGTTTCAGGAGGTCCAAAAGTTCCCTATTGAGACAAGGGGGTTCCCCAGCCCACTGACTGCATTTCCTGTGGGATGAAATGGACTTCCCTTGTGGTTCAAGGATTGCATTCTTAAAAAACAACCATTCCTTGTGGACTCCCCTTTCTAAGGGGCTATAATCTCATAGTGCCTGGCTGACCAGTCTCCTGAGCTTGTGAAATTCAGCCTTCCCAAAGTTGAATATTTCTGTTTTACTGAGAGATTTGCCCACCCTGCATTGGACTGAGAAAATGATCTTCCCTACTTGGCCCGTAGACCTCTTACTCATCAATGCAAATGAGGAAGCTACACAACCAGTCAGATTTGGCCATGTGCTCTTCCAATGAGCTTTTGGGAAGGTTGAAGTCCCCCATGACAAACATGCATCAAAAGCATTCAGCCACACCCAGTTCCCTATTGAACTCACAATGCAGCTCTTCCTCTTGGTTTGGAGGTCTGTAATAGACTCCTACAATTATATCCTCTTCCCCTTGCTCTCCCCATATTTTAACCCAGAGGGTCACAAAACACACTCCTTGGTTGCTAAATTTGGTTTGAAGGACAGTGTACTGCTCCTTCATGTAGAGAGGTACACCTCCACCCCTGTTCCCAACATGGTCTCTCCTGTACAAGGTATAGAGCCTTCTATAACTATGGACCAGTTGTGGGTGGAGTCCTACCAAGTCTCCATTATCCCGACAAGTTCATAATCTTTGTTGCTCAGGAGAATGGCCAGTTCCTTTTGCTTGTTTCCCAAAATCCTGATGTTTGTGTACCAGCAGCTAAGGCTGCCATGGGAAACCTTAAGCTTCCCTGTGCACTGGGACATGATCTTCCCTTAGACTGTCATCGGAGTAGGTTCCCTTGGGCTACCTAACCTGTTAATACCGTGTTTGACATGACCTGGACTAGAACTGTTAATTGACCACCCATCCCCCAGAAATCCTAGTTTAAAGGCCTGTCAAGTAGTTCAGCCATTTTGGCTGAGAAGAGCTTTTTCCCTTTCAGGGTGAGGTGGAGGCCATTCCTTCCCAACAAGATGCTGCTTCTCTCCCTGAAGTGTGGACCATAGTCAAAGAAGCCAAACCCCTTGTGATGGCACCATCACCAGAATTGGACCCCCCCCCACTTCAGGGGGTCTCTAATATACCTGCCCTACCCTCCAGGGGAAGAGGGGGCCTGAAAAAACCTCAGACTAAACTCCTTCCATTCCCTTTCCCCGCCTCCCATTCTAAAAAAAAGCAAGAGGCAGGGAGCTCCAGAGACACAAGTTACAAAAGATGCTATATTTTGAAACATTTTTATCGATCATATTTTCACTCGATCAGCTATTTTTGAAGCTGTGTGCATTCATGCACTTGTGTTTGGTCACAGCTGTAAACTGCTTTCTGTGGCCAGATTGGGTGAATATTTTCACTCCTATCTGCACCCTATAAGGACAAACTGAAGGCATACCTCACAAAAACATGCTGAGATCAAAAGCTGACAGGAGATGGCTGCTAAATGACTCCAGTGACACCTCAGCCTCAACCTCAACCACACAGAAGCCCACTTTCAGATAAAGTATCTTGCCCTTGAAGCAAAGAAAGACTGTGGAAAAAAGGAGAGAAATCCTGGCTTACTTTCCCATGTAGAGAGACCTGCAACTTCTGCAGATGGATCTGTGGCTCAAGGATTCATCTTCTAAGTCACCTCAAGACCCATCATTGAGTCATGGTAGAGATCATCCTCTAATTAAGTGATTCCTAATGTGATGATGACATAGATTCAAATAACCTGGGAGACTTCTCTTATCCTGCTACAAAAACTTACCTGGGGACACCTGAGCAGATATTTGATTGCTAAGCCACTGACAAGCAGAGAGCTTGCAA
>NW_005841966.1:757921-759784 GCF_000455745.1 Alligator sinensis | reverse complement strand
GGGGGGGGGGGGGGGGGGGGGAAGGAGGGGGCTGTGCACACATCTCAGCATGCTCTTTTGGCTCCCTCAGACTATCTAGCAACAGATGGGAAAAGTACACAGGGTGGTCCTGATTGGCTGACCCAGACTGCTCAGAGTCAGCCTGTGCTCCCTACAGCAAATGTAGACTACTGACAGTGTGGAATTCTGAAGGGGGTGCATTCTGCTCCCTGTTCTACTGGAGTTGCAGGGCCTTTGTATATGCCACATTTTTTGTCCTTTTTTGTGCTGCAACTGCATGACTTATTGCACGAGCGGGTTTTCCAGATGCTTTAAAAGTCTTTCTGGTGCATTACACTAAAACTCCTTGGATGTAGTTTAATTCAGCTTGCCAGAAATTAAAGTGTCACATCCACGGATCCGTTGTGTGCAAACACAAAGGCACTCAAAGATGTGTAATGAGGCTCTTTGTCCACCAGATGGCGCTGCAATTTTTTTGTAGTTCACCCCTTTGAATTGCTTTCACTTTTGAATTGCTGTTTTGTTTTGTTTTTTCTTGTGCAGTTTGCTGGCTGGGCAATGAGCATGGCATGGGTGAGGGGGCAGCACTGGACTGTCCCCCTCTCTTGTGGTGGCAGCTGAGAACCAGGCTTAATTCTTTCAAAAACCTAGTGCGTCCATATACAGATGTGATGCTCCAAAATAAACAAGTTTAAATTTTATAAACTTTTTAATTTAATGAGAATTAAAACCCATAGTATGTATAGGCACCCATTGAGTTGAACCTGAGTCAATCTCGGTGGGGAAAAAGGTGGGGAAAAAGCACCTTGGGATGCTGGAGGACTGTACTATGCCTTCTCTCAGAAGGAAACCTGTACAGACATTTGCTTTCCCAGGAGAGTTTCTCCTGAGAGTTGATTTAATCCTAATTGTTTCCAGGTTATTTTTTATCCTGGTGTGGCCATTTTTGCTCTGAGAGAAAAAATCCTGAACATCTGTACACTCATAGTTTCTTCTGGAAGAGCAGTGACTCTCCCAGGAGAAACTGAATGTCTCTTCATGGCCAGTGTTAGAAAGCTTACCTCAGTGTAATTTGACAGGTAATTTCTGGACCTCCATAAAAGCTGACATTAAAGGTACAAATTACTTCTATGATGCCATCTTGTGGTGCCAGATCCCAAGGTATTTCAAGGTTGTTTCTATATGGAATGTAAGACGTTGCTTTGTATGTCAGTAGAGCTTAAACCAGGGGTGGACAAAATCCAGCCCACAGGCCAAATCCAGCCCACCAGGCCATTCTATCTGGCCCACAGAGCCCCTAAAAATGTAGTAAATTAATATTTATTTGCCCTTGGTTCCCTGTCAAAGCTGACAGGAGCCAGGGGCAGTAGGACCCAGAGGCAGCCCTCAGCAAGCTTGCAATCTTGAGCAGCCCAGCCCAGCCCAGCCCAGCCCTGCCCTGCCCACCCCCAGCCAGTTCCTTGCTTTCCTGACCCCACCCTGCTCAGACACCATGTGGCTGTGGCTCCTGACTACATCCTCCAGACTGTGGAGCATGGGGCCGTGATGGTAGGGGGTGAGTGTGTGTGTGCGCATGTGCACACACGTGTCTGCAGGCCCAGGGGCAGAGTATGTGTCTGTGTGTCTGCAGGCATGGGGCAGAGTGTGTGTCTGCGTGTCTGCAGGCACAGGGGCAGAGTGAGTGTCTGTGTCCACAGGCACAGGGAAGAACGTGTGTGTGTGTGTGTGTGTGTGTGTGTGTGTGTGTGTGTGTGTGTGTCTCTGCAGGCACAGGGCAGAGTGTGTTCATAGGGTGATTCCCACATGCACACCCCACCACACACATGCACCCAAACCTCCACTTGCACTGCCATGCACAACACC
>NW_005841966.1:747455-755251 GCF_000455745.1 Alligator sinensis | reverse complement strand
GGAGCCAAGGAACCGGCTGTGCACACATCTCAGCATGCTCTTTTGGCTCCCTCAGACTATCTAGCAACAGATGGGAAAAGTACACAGGGTGGTCCTGATTGGCTGACCCAGACTGCTCAGAGTCAGCCTGTGCTCCCTACAGCAAATGTAGACTACTGACAGTGTGGAATTCTGAAGGGGGTGCATTCTGCTCCCTGTTCTACTGGAGTTGCAGGGCCTTTGTATATGCCACATTTTTTGTCCTTTTTTGTGCTGCAACTGCATGACTTATTGCACGAGCGGGTTTTCCAGATGCTTTAAAAGTCTTTCTGGTGCATTACACTAAAACTCCTTGGATGTAGTTTAATTCAGCTTGCCAGAAATTAAAGTGTCACATCCACGGATCCGTTGTGTGCAAACACAAAGGCACTCAAAGATGTGTAATGAGGCTCTTTGTCCACCAGATGGCGCTGCAATTTTTTTGTAGTTCACCCCTTTGAATTGCTTTCACTTTTGAATTGCTGTTTTGTTTTGTTTTTTCTTGTGCAGTTTGCTGGCTGGGCAATGAGCATGGCATGGGTGAGGGGGCAGCACTGGACTGTCCCCCTCTCTTGTGGTGGCAGCTGAGAACCAGGCTTAATTCTTTCAAAAACCTAGTGCGTCCATATACAGATGTGATGCTCCAAAATAAACAAGTTTAAATTTTATAAACTTTTTAATTTAATGAGAATTAAAACCCATAGTATGTATAGGCACCCATTGAGTTGAACCTGAGTCAATCTCGGTGGGGAAAAAGGTGGGGAAAAAGCACCTTGGGATGCTGGAGGACTGTACTATGCCTTCTCTCAGAAGGAAACCTGTACAGACATTTGCTTTCCCAGGAGAGTTTCTCCTGAGAGTTGATTTAATCCTAATTGTTTCCAGGTTATTTTTTATCCTGGTGTGGCCATTTTTGCTCTGAGAGAAAAAATCCTGAACATCTGTACACTCATAGTTTCTTCTGGAAGAGCAGTGACTCTCCCAGGAGAAACTGAATGTCTCTTCATGGCCAGTGTTAGAAAGCTTACCTCAGTGTAATTTGACAGGTAATTTCTGGACCTCCATAAAAGCTGACATTAAAGGTACAAATTACTTCTATGATGCCATCTTGTGGTGCCAGATCCCAAGGTATTTCAAGGTTGTTTCTATATGGAATGTAAGACGTTGCTTTGTATGTCAGTAGAGCTTAAACCAGGGGTGGACAAAATCCAGCCCACAGGCCAAATCCAGCCCACCAGGCCATTCTATCTGGCCCACAGAGCCCCTAAAAATGTAGTAAATTAATATTTATTTGCCCTTGGTTCCCTGTCAAAGCTGACAGGAGCCAGGGGCAGTAGGACCCAGAGGCAGCCCTCAGCAAGCTTGCAATCTTGAGCAGCCCAGCCCAGCCCAGCCCAGCCCTGCCCTGCCCACCCCCAGCCAGTTCCTTGCTTTCCTGACCCCACCCTGCTCAGACACCATGTGGCTGTGGCTCCTGACTACATCCTCCAGACTGTGGAGCATGGGGCCGTGATGGTAGGGGGTGAGTGTGTGTGTGCGCATGTGCACACACGTGTCTGCAGGCCCAGGGGCAGAGTATGTGTCTGTGTGTCTGCAGGCATGGGGCAGAGTGTGTGTCTGCGTGTCTGCAGGCACAGGGGCAGAGTGAGTGTCTGTGTCCACAGGCACAGGGAAGAACGTGTGTGTGTGTGTGTGTGTGTGTGTGTGTGTGTGTGTGTGTGTAGGGCAGAGTGTGTTCATAGGGTGATTCCCACATGCACACCCCACCACACACATGCACCCAAACCTCCACTTGCACTGCCATGCACAAACCCCAGCCACCCTCCCCCCCATACCCACCCACACCCCACATACCCACACACCCACAAATCTATACCCACCCCCCACAGTATACAAGAACAAGACTTCATTTTAAGCTATTGTGCAGTCACCTCTGCGTACACTACATGAACACATGTAAATCAAGACCAAAATATTTTTTTAAATCAAATTAATGAACAGTGTAGATGTTTGATTTTTAGAATATAAGTTGGTATTTTTCTGGTCCTCAGATGGCAAAACCTCTTGCTGTAAGGAGTACTTCCGGGGGCAAGGGGAGGGACTTCTGGTGGCAAAGGTCAGGGGTTAGGGGACAGGACTTCTGGTCACAAGATGGTGAAGAGGGGGCAGGGCACCTGTCAAGGGGCGGGGCTACCCATGCGGCCCTCAACAGTTTGTCAAAGCTCTGTAAGCATCCCTCTGCCCAAAATAATTGCCTGCCCCTGGCTAAAACAGTGTGGTTTCCTGTCCTCCTCTAACAGCAACCCACAGAGGTTTGTTAAAACCCTTGCAAGGTTATTTAACTCCAGTAACAAAAGTTGTGAACTTTTCTTTTCTTTTTTCTTTTTTGAAATCCAGAAATCCTGAGTTCAGTTACCAGTCTTGACATTCCACATACAATCAGTGTGTTATACTTGCAAAAATGAGTTGCAACTATAGATGCATACCCAAAGATACCAAATTTGAAAATATGGCTAGGAGTAGTCGACTTAATGCTTCCAAAATCTGTCCCAGAAGCTAACTTCAATTACCCTATCACCAATAGTTTAAATTTTCTCCACATATGTTGTTGATCCAGTTGTCTTTAAAAGTATTCCTCATGGAAGTTTCTAAGCACTATAGCAATTTTACCAATCCCACATCAATTTTTCCTTTATTAAACTACTTCCAATATGTCCATGAAAAGGAGACTGTATTATTTTGGACAAAGATTCTGAACAACATTACACTACTTGCCTAGTTTTCATTGATTTGCTCATCACAAGCTATTCTTGCTGACCAACAATGAAAATATCCCGTTTTTTTTCCACTGGCAGCAAATAGTTATAAATTTATCATGCTACCTTCTTACTGCTTGGAATTGTATCATATTTAATTACCGTTAATAAAGTTATATTTGTTGAATGACTTTTCATTCATTCAGTTTCTTCACCATTTCATTTTCACTTGTATAAAACAAATACTATGAAACGCCTACCCTGGAGATCTTCAAAATGAGACTGGATATAACCTTGCTAAGGTTATTTGACGCCAGCAGTCTTTCTTGCCCAGAGAAGAGGGACTGGACCTGATGATCTCACAAGGTCCCTTCCAAAACTAAACTTCTGTGAATCTGTGAAACAGGGGGAAAGAGAAAAAAAGACAGCTTCAGGGTTAATATAAGGTAAAGTCTTCTCTTGCCTGTTATTTGACTAAGATACAATTGTTACAATGTTATGGGAAGTAAGGGCAAATGTGGCTATATTTAGAGTCAGTGACAGATTTGGGGTGAGAGAGGCGCAAGAAGGAGGAGATGATCCAGGGAGGCTAATGAATGGACCCTCCCATCCACTTTATATCACATGACCAAAGAGAGGTCTCACTTCCTAGAAGTCTTTCCTACTTTCCACCTGAATAAGTTGACTTGGTTATGATCTCACACATATCATAGTAAACTATTATGATTATACTGAAGTTAATGAAGATTCACCAATGCACATGAGATCAGAATTGAGCACCCTTTATGAGGAATAGGAAATGCAATATGAAAAATGAATGGGCATAGATCTTTCAAAATTTGGTGACGATTTAAACCTAGGGCCAAAAAGCCAATGCTTTTGGTAATCAATAGGCACATATTCTGTTCTGTCTATGAATGAATGTTGACTTCATTGACTTCAAAATACCTTTCAGCAACATGACTGCCAAACAATCTTGGAAGGATGGCACAGAACATTATGATTTACTGGAGTTACTCTCATTGTCTTAACAAAATCTGACTTGCGTGGCTGTAGAAAACCTGTTCAGTTTTCCTGACTGACTGATTCTTGTTGACTAAATAGATTGGCAGAACCATCATTACTTTTTCAAAGAGTTTTTCTTTCTCCCCCTATTCTGCTGTATGGTTTTAGCTCACTTCCTTAATTTAAACTCTAAAACCATGTCTATATGGCAGAGGCATACCTAACAATTTTGGTGCCCTAGGTAGAAAAGGGAGTGCTGAGCACTGAACAGCAAAAGAGGATGGATGGAGTGCTGGAACTGGTACCCCCTCTAAATTGGCATCTAGGGTTGATGCCTCACTTGCCACACCATAGCTATATTACTGTGAATAGAATATCCACAGAATAGGCAGAGGATATGTTTTGGGAGAGAAGATTCTATAACTGATCCATAACAGCAGAGGAATTATCTACTTGATCTACCTTTAGCCATGACCACTTAACTAAAAACAGATATTTATCATTTGGTGGCTGAAGTAAACCAGGTAAGCTATTTCTGGTCAGGGAGGCAGTATATTTAGAGTGGGAACAAAACATTTCCACAGTGCTGTACTGGGGCAGTGTAGATATGCCTTTAGCCCCTGTTTCCCATCTGTTAAATGGGGAAGAAAGCACATCCTCACATCACAGGGTACTGTGAGGAAAATATATCAGAGATTGTAAAGCACTCAAGTACTGTGAGCCACCTAAGTACCACAGATAGTTGGAATATTTTTATGATGCAAATAACATGGTTTGATGCTATATGTGGAAGAAATTTCTTCTTCCATCTCTTTTCCAAGCATCTGCAGCAAGCACCATTTCTATTTGTAAGGTTTCGGTTTGCACACCGACAAACGAAGCTAAAGGTCATAAGCCTGGATCTTCATATTACAGCTACATACCCAATCTTGGTTAAGTGCATAATAGGAAAGTGCCTTTGCATTTTTATATGCAAATATTAAATTTGCATGATAATTTACTTCTGCCTAAGTATATTTCCTTTTTCAGGCATGAGCTGAGATGACAGTTTTGAAATTGTGGCCTTCTTAGTCTTAATAACATCCTGCTGTACTACAGTGCATTCTTTTGAGTTTAAAAAAAAAAAGTATATAATTTAATGGAGATGCTTGTGCTTCCATATATTTTTCCTCAGTTTTTTCCCTTAGTTTGTGCAACAGGAGAAGCAATTTTCCCCCAGCAGAAGACAGAAGGATGCATACATTAGCTCTTTTTCTCCCAGAGCAAAAATGGCCACCTGAGGAAAAAAAATAGCCCAGGAACCACCAGGATTACATGACTCCTCAGGGAGTATTTCCTGGGAGAGTGAATATTTGTACACTTCTCCTCTTCCCCACCCCTCCCCAGCATGAATAACAGCTGCCCCCTTCTCCTGTAGACAGGAGGGGAGGAGTAGCCCTAGCTGTTCCTCACCTGTTTCTCACATCAGAATTACTGGTGTAAGAAGCAAGCAGGGTTTTGCTACATCGCTTCCTGCGCAAGGCTCCTGGACCTGTTTCCCCTTGCCGCTACTCACTCAGTTGAGTGGTGAGGGCAACAAGCCTGCCACACCAGCTTCCCTCTGCCTCCTTCTGCTGCTTAGCTGAGCAATGCGGGTAGAGACTGAAAAGCCAGCAAGGACAGGAGCCTGGCATTCATAGACAAGCCCGACTCCCAGCCCTGGCCAGCTTGCCCTTGGTGCCCAGCTGCCCAGCAGAGTGAGGTGAAGCAGGCTGCTATGGTGTGGGAGACTTGTTGCTGCAGTGAAATACTGCCACCTCACCCTGCACTGCTCCAGGCCAGCCCAGAGCAGTGCAGGGTAAGGTAGACTGCTGTATCTGTGTGGCAAGGCTCCCAGAGCCATGCTGTGGTGACTGAGTGCTCCCTCCTGCACTCCTCTGGGTCAGCCAGGAGAAGTGTAAAGAGTGGTGTTACTCTCCTGCAGGGGAGAACCAGGAGGGTTCCCAACACAGGGCAATGCCCCTCTCTTGCCAATGACTTGATTGATGGGATGCAGGGCATTCCCCCAAGACTGAACCCACCCTGGCTGTCTGTGGCAGCTGCTGCTTTTCAGCAGCTGCCAACTGACACTTGACAACCTGCCCCCTTCCCAGGCATGGGAAAGGACAGGCTGTCAATTAATGGGCTCTCCTAAGGGAAGGGGTTGTCCAGCAGCCCTCTAGTGCTTCCTGGCTGAGAGCTTGCAAGTGAAGCTCTCCGGCCATGGGGCTGGAGGAATGTCTGTACAGTCAAGCTTCAGAGCTATTTTTCTACTGAAAGAAATTTCCTCCAGTACAAACAAACTTCTGTAGGCAGCCTAAAACTGGTCCGTATAAAAAAGTATTACTCAGAAAATCCAGTAGAAAAAATGTACTTCTGGTCCATGAACCTGGAGAGCTTAATATTGTTTCAAGTGCATTAATCAAGCACATGTAAACCATGAAAGCAAATGTTACAGGCAGTGTAATTCCTTTTAGTGCAAAATCTGCTCTTATATTTTGTTGAAGGCTCACTCCTTATACATGAACTTTATTTAGTACTATATTTCCAATGTAGTTTTTCACAGCATTAGCACCTTTCACACTGTGATTTTCTATATCTATTGCAAATGTTCAACAATTTACGGAAGAAATTTAGTCCATGATTTTTTTTTCCTTTTCTTTTTTTTTTTTTTTTTTTAGCTTTTAGCTTTAAATGTAGGAAGATGAAAAAATGAATGTGCAATCAACATGCATACAAAACAACCCCTGCTAAAATAATATGGATAGTTCAGCTGCTTAAACCCCAGTGGAATTCATAACATATATATTCACTGCTACCTCTCTTTTGTGTACTCCTTTCTACTAAATAGGCTCCCCAGAGGTATGAATTGGTAAACTAGAATGTACATTGGTAACACATTATTTCCCTCTCTAGCAGACATGGGCACTGTCAGAGTATTTGTTTCCAATACCAAATTTAACACATTCTACATGGTTATAATTTTCATTGTATTTTATATTCCATAAAAGCTAACTATTGGCCCACCCTTATATAAATTCAAGCTTCATGACAAAGAAACAGAAACCTATGGTAACATTGAAAAGATTTATCATGTGAAATACATCATTTCCTGAAAGTTTTAATGATTTGTCCATGTTTTGATGTGCAATATCTATTTATTTCAATTATATTCAAATTGGGTAGAAATCTTTTGTTTATATGTGTGTACACACTATGACCTGCATTTTCAAAGGGGTTCAGAACGCAGAACTACAGGTAAGCACCAGGTAGGATTTTCCCAAATGTTTAAACAGATTAAAACTCTGAACTTCCACACCTTTGAAAACTGTCATTTGAAACTAACTACATCTCCTACAACAAAAAAGACAACGTTGTGCAAGAGATGTAGGAACTCCTTTTCATGACTGCTAAACTCACTGGGCCATTAAGAAGAGAGAACTGACCCTATTATGGGCAGCTGATATTTTTGCCTGACCTCTCAGTCAGGGTTCAAGGGTGCATATATGCATGTGGGCAAAGACAGTTTTAAATCCAACATAAAACACATCTGAACAATGATTTGAGATGTTATCATTTAATTAAATATATCTGCACATATACTTTCATGCACATCCTATAGATACATGCTATGTTATACAGACTTATGAAGAAAAGCTGAAAAGGCTAGGGTTATTTAGCCTGGAGAAGAGGAGACTGGGTGAGGATTTGATATCAGCCTTCAAATAACTGAAGGACAATTATAGAGAGGATGCAGATGGGCATTTCCCTGTGGCCACAGAGGATAGCTTGAGGCAATGATTTCAGGCTGCAGCAGAGGAAATTTAGGTTGGAGACTAGGAAGAGCTTTCTGACTATGAGAGTGGTCAAGTATTGGAAAAGGCTACTGTCACGGCGGGGTCCTCGCGGAGGGCCGTGTGCTCCTTAAGGTCCCTCGCTCCGTGTCAGGCCGGCCCAAGGCACCCTCTAATTCTCGCCCGCCACGTCTTGATGGAATAT
>NW_005841966.1:741648-746309 GCF_000455745.1 Alligator sinensis | reverse complement strand
ACTGGTTGCGCTCAGGGGCCCCACACCTCTGGGGTCCCTATGAGGCCTCCTCCAACCCCTACAGCCTCACCCAAGCCTCCGGTGTAAGTGACGCCCTTGCTGGCGTCTGCTGCGCCCGTCCTGGGCTCCCCACCCAATATGGCGCTCCCCCTCTTCGGGGCTCGCCGCATACGACCCGGGGTCTGTTCCCCGCCCGCAACCCACTGGTTGCGCTCAGGGGCCCCACAACTCTGGGGTCCCTATGAGGCCTTCTCCAACCCCTACAGCCTCACCCAAGCCTCCGGTGTAATATGCAAACCTGAACATAAACTAGAGCCTCCTGGCTAAACCATAGTGCCCCATCCTCTCAGGGCTATCGTGAGCTGTACTTGCAAGTCAGGCCTCTTGCCACATCTCGGCCGAGGGAGCTCCTGCCTCTCCGACTGCTGGCAGGGAACTGCCGGCCTGGTCTCAGCCCTGGGCTTTATAAGGGCCAGGCCCTGCCTCCTACAGGCAGCTGGCTCCCCTTAGCTGCCCCGGCAACCCTCAGCTGGGCTCGTTACCCTGGCAACCCTCAGCTGGGCTCATTATGATCTGCCAGGGCTCTGTCTCTCTACCTGGCAGTTTCTCTCCTCTAGGAGCAGAGCACCGGGGTGCTCTGCGACAGCTACCTAAAGAAATGTGGAATCTCTGCTCTTGGAAATTTTCAAGAGCAGGTTGGACAGACACTTCCCTGGAATGATTTCATAAGGGATAATCCAGCCTTGAGCAAGGGTCTGGACTATATAACCTTGTCAGGTCCTTTCCAGCCCTACTTTCCTATGATCCTGTATTAACCTAAAAGAGCTATTGCACCTGCTATTTAAATTATGAAAGTATTAAAAAATTTCAATCTCTGGTTAGAAAGTCCTACAGAAATGATACTTGGGTAGATTTTGATCCAAACTGCCATTATGACAACTCCATTTTCTGACAAAAAAGCTAACCTTTTTTCTGAACCTTCTATTCTGAAATATATTAGAACAATTCACATTATTTGCTATGCATAAATGTATATTGGTTTATTTATTATAGTATTTCATTATAAATACTCCTCCCAGTTTTGAGAGTTATAAGATCAATAAATATTGTTTAAGCATCCCAATAATATTCCATATGCTTATTCAAACATATGGCTTTGGTACTAAGACTACATGAAATCTTCATTAGAAATGGGCATGAATTAAACCCATAGATCTACACACCCATTAGCTTTGCATCTCAGGCCCATCAGTTATATTAATATATTTTAACTGAAAAAGATTTTCCAATACTGTAGACCAGTGGTCACCAACCAGTGGATCTTGATCCACTGGTAGATCTCGGAGCCTCTTGTGGTAGATCTTGGAGCCTCTTGGAGTTGATCTGAGGCTAGGGTTGGGAGCTGAGTGCCCACATGCATGCGTACACACCCCAGACCAGCAGGTCAGTCCATGGGGGGTGGGGGGAGGGGGAAAGGGATAGTGGCTAGATTGAGGCCCCTGCAGTGAAGGTCAGTGCTGCAGAGGCAGGAGCAGGGGTAAGTTGAGTGGGGTCCCAGCCGGGTTGAACTTACCTGGTGGGAGGAGTGCCCCAAATAATTTTTTCTCCCTCTGCCTCAATCTGCTCCCCCCCCACGCCTTTCCCTCCCCACAGACTTACCTGCTGGGGGGGTGGAGGGGAGGAGGTGGTGGCGATGCATGGTAGATCTTGGGTTGCTTTTAAGTGCCAAAGATGATCTTGTACTTAAAAAGGTTGGAGGCCACTGCTGTAGAGTGATCAGTTGAGGAAAAACTATGCTACCATATCTGGTAGATTATATATTGTGGATATATTTATACTATATCACTGATATACCTAATATTTTTATATAAATATATAGCCATTATTAGAAAGGGGAGCAACTAGCTCAGAAGTAAAGGATAAAGAAACTGGGAAATAAAAAGAAAACATAGAAAAATCAATGGAAGCCAATACAATCGGTAAAATTCTCTCTCGTAACCAGTAAAAAACCAAATAACTGATGGTCCCATCAGGACATTGTTTAAATGTCTTTAAGCATTTTATAATGAAAATACTGCCTTATAATGCAAAACCTGCCAAGAAACATGCTACGAGACCAATTTATAATATTGGAAAGGGAGATAGTGGACAAATATAAATAAGAATGAGATCAGAGTTGGTGACCTTGTTTCTAATGAGCTGTCCAGAGTTCAGTTAGTAAAAGCTAGATGTTCCCACTATGCTCATGTGCTGGACTGTTAAGATTATAAAGCAAGTTCAGGACTGCAGTTAAAAAATAGAGAGATCAATTATGAAGCAGGCCCTCCTATCTAGGACAGGCACGTTCACATTACAGTGCTATCTCATCAGGGAAGCAATTCCATCCAGGAGCCTTTCGGAAGAAAGATGTAGGAACATGTTTGCTCCTATTTGGGGAATGATACAAGGGGGTTATTTTTGAATGATTAATTAAAGGGAATCAATCTTCATTGCATTACTCCTGACATGAAAAGCAGCATAGCTGTGCAATAATCGCATGCAATTATTCAACTACCCCTTTGGCAAGGACAACGTAATTAGTCCTGGTGGTGTCAAGAGATTTTCTTTATACCCAACAAATTGGCAGTTTTAATCAAGTGTTGCTGAAAATTTATCATAACATAGGGAAAACAATAGGTGAAGGTACAAGGCCCCAAGCTGTGCGACTCCCAGCTACAATGGTACAAATTTACAATACTAACAACATGATGAATACTACCAGTCCCTGAATAAGCTGATTATAATTGCATATCAGCATCAAGCCACAATAGTGCTTACTTGTTTAGAATCATGGACATAACCCTTTTCATGCCTTGTTACTAGAGCTGCTTCAAGTCATTAGCCAGGGGCTCAAGCTCTGATATCCTGCTCCATGCACCTGTTATTATGGCTATGGAAAACAAGCCTGAAACTGCCTCTCAGAGAGCTGCCGAGCCATCAGGAAATGTCAAATAGCTCTAAGTCTAAAAGCCTGTGAAAACATATGGGAAAGTTAAAAGGGAGATCACTCCGTCATGCTCTATTGCTTCACCATGGAACATAATACATAGTGGGTACTGTTTATAGATAACAGTAAACTGGAAACCTTTTGAGCATAAAACCAGCATACACCGGTATTTTACAAGTCAACTAATCCATTAAGTTATATTCAGAGCCTACATACCACATTGTTGAGTTTTGAAAGATGAAGCGGGTGGACTTTGTCTCAAGCAGTCCTAAGCCTCACTATAATACTTTTGTTTCAGTTTGTGTTTGGTTCAATGCATCTTGCTGTCCAAAATTGTACCCTTGTGGTAATACATAGGACCAAATCTACCTTTGGTGTAACCCTATTGATTACAATGCATTTACACGCCGTGTTGAATACAGTGATTCACAGCAAGCATCTTTCACCTCTGTAGCCCAAGAGATATATTATCCAGATTCCCAGAGAAGCATTTTACAGAAGATGAGTTGAGTAGGTATGCAGTACTGACAAGAGAGAAGTCAGACTTACAAGAGTTGCCATTAAAAAAGGCAGCAAATACCAGAAGTGATGACCTAGAGATATCTGAGATACTGCAACAGTTTCTGTTCTAAATACAGAGAGATTCTGCAATATTTTACATACCAAAGTGTGCATTACATTTTCCTCCCTCTCTCTTCAAAAGGTATTTGCATATTTATAAAATGCTACATTGTCAATAAGTCTGGACCACCTATTCTAGAATCTAAGGCATAGAAAGTCATTCATCAATAGTAAACATGGACCCCAACTGTAAATTGTAAATTTGCCGCATAACAACATAATTTGTATTGTGTTATCTGTCATTTTTTCAGTAGCCACATCCATTTTAGCCACTTTGCAGAATAAGTAAAAGAAAAGCCCTTTTCCCAAATAGCTCACATTCTGGAACACAAGTACTATTCTGCAAACCAAATACTGGTACATTTGACTGATTTCTCACCAAGCAACTGTTGCTATTTTTTGGGGTAGTGGTTCTCCCTTCCCCACCCAAAAGACAAGGAGAGAAGAAATGTAAACGTGATATGGGGAATAAAGACTTTAAGATCTTCTCTCTCAAGCCTCTGATGAGAGAATGAAGAAAATACTTTATGCCCTGTAATGTGGCCCATTCCCTGTTCCAAAGGAGTAAGAGAGAGAATAAAAGCTCTCATTTCCTCCATTTCCATGCCAGCAGGCTCTGTACAGCATTAAGCACAACTGGGATTGCTGCCACTGTGCTCCACCACAATACAATAAAATAAAAAAAACCCATGATGATTAAGACAGCAGGAAGAACTCTACACTCTAGGTTCCTCACAGGCACTTAGATTCTTTTTTTTCCCTTGGATGCGTGCTCACATGAGTTTGTACCTTCTACTTTTATATGTCTTTAGGTTGCAACTGACTGTCACCACTCGACATTTCAAATGTTCGTGCAGGGCTAGCTAGAAGAACCACAGCCTCTTTCTGCCTGAGCAGCAGGCAGGCTTTCCATCAAGCAGGCAATTGCTGCTGGCAGTGCTACTCTGAACAGGGGACCTTAGATACCCTCAGGCAAGATGGTAAATATCCTAATAAACTAGTTCAGCAACAACAGGAGCAGATACTTGTCCTGCAGCTGCAGAAAAGGGACAGG
>NW_005841966.1:723419-741638 GCF_000455745.1 Alligator sinensis | reverse complement strand
AGAAGACCTGAAGGAAGAGCACTATAGTAGAGAGGTGAAGGAGAGGGGGAAAATCTACATAATCCTAACAGAGTCCTTTTAAATCTGTTATTGTCTTCCTATTTTTGTTAAACTTGTCTACAAAAACATTTGGTCATATTTATTTAAGATACATCGCTGTTACCCCAAACTATATAACCCTTAATAGTTATTATTTAATGTCAACCTGTTGGGGTTTTTTTAGCTTCAATAAATGGATTGAGAGAAACTTACTAGACATATTATGGGGGGAGTTTAAAATTATGCCAATAGGTATCTATGCCTTTAAAGTGTCCCAGAACCTGAAATGTACTCACAAGATATATGAAAATAGGAAAGAAAAAAAAAATGATAACATCGCTGAACACTGGAGAAGTCATGAGCAATGAAAAAGTCCTGGATCATGAACTTGACTACGGCATAATTCTGTTCTTTGTTAATATTGGTAGATAAATTAATGGCTTGGGAACCTCTCAAAACTGAGGTAGAAAAAAAGGTTTATATCTATACAAATATGCAGAACCATCTACTCAATAGCTTAATAACCACATATATGCTTGCTTTTGTTTTAAATTGCCAAGCCTCTTTTCAGGAAAAATAATAAGGACACGTACAAAGGTAATATCTTGATTAATATTTTTTTATAATGTTACTGTTCACAAGAGCTTTAAAGTAAACATGCATATTAATATGTTACATTTACTTAACATATTATAACATTATTGCTACTGGCCATTCCCAAACAAATATCAAGACACAGGCTTTGCCCCAAACAGTGTCTCAAATTAAGCAATCTGAAACTGTTATTCTCTAATGCAAATTGCCTAGAAAGATGCACTGAATATTTTTTCATACTATGAACATCATCTGATTATTCCCTTCTGGAAATATAGAAATACTGGAAATACTGTGATCTGTCTAACATGCCCAGGTAACAACAGGAAGTTTATGTTCAGTCTGAGTAACCATGTGGGCAAACAGGTTGGTAAACACCAAACTAGCTATTTGCATTTGCTTTTATACAACAGAAGGAGTAAATAATTATCTTAGCTCAAGTAACCTTAAGATTCAAAAAGCTTTCAAGCCAGCTCTTTTTTCTTGTGTTCTGGAATATAAGCTTTTATTTAAAAAAATGTCTCTGGCCTATTTGCAAAGATATCCTCAGGAACATGAAACAATTTTGAAGTGATTCCATGTTATCTCCCTGAGCCTGAAATAACAGCTCTCAGGTGTTAACTTCCCCTACATCCTACCTCTGGTCTTATTATTAAAAGTTAAATATCATATTTAAAACTATACTTGACTCCCAATAATTAGATTCTATATGTGGGAAATTTATAAATTTGTTATCGTTTCCCAGGTATAGAATTTAATTATTGGAGGTTTGCCTTCCGTTTGTCCCTTTCCCACTGTTACAGCAGGAAAAATAAATCTGAGGGGTCAGGTGACCCCTTTGCCCTCTGCCCCTCCAACTTTTTCTCTCTATAGCCCCTCTCCCCCTTACTGTCTAACCCTGCTTTCGCATAGCACATGGGAGTGAGGGGAAAATTTGAAAACATAGGGCACATCTACACATGCCCCTGACTATGTAGTTGGTACTGTGCTGTCATTTAGTACTTGCTAAAGCACAGTACTGCACAGTCCCAGTGGTGCATGGGTCATTTCTGACCCTACATCACTATAGCAATGAGCTACTCTGCAGTAGCTCATTGTTATGGCAACATAGCAGCAGTGTTATGGTTAGTGCCCGCCAATGCTACGTTGTCATAACTCATCACTACAGTGACGCAGGATCTTGTGTAGAAATGCCCATTGACTTTGAAATCAATGTATATGGCACTATAGCAGGAGCTTGTGTTAAGCCTCTGCTATGGACCTGAGGAGCCAGCCAGGCTGGGAAGGAACTCCCTTGAGCATGCCCAGGAGAATCACATGGCCACAGAAGCACCAGGGAAAAAGGTCCAGGGAGAACATGGACGTTCATGGAACAGGGGCACAGGATCATGTGCCAGGAAGAGCCAGTCCTTTTTTTCCCAGTGAGCTAACAGGGCAATGTAAAGAAGAGCCAGAAAATGGACCAGAGACAGGAAAGTATAGCAGAAGTAGAGAGCTGTATGCCCCATGTGTAGATGTAGGGCCCTGGGGAACATGACCAGGACTGAGCAAGGATCCAGATGACCCTGGGAAAGAGAACTAAGTGAAGTTGGCAGCTGGGTTGGCAAGGGGCTGGTCTAGCAATTTCAGGGGTTGGAGGAGACGGGATCCATACCTGAGCACTCAGTGAGCAGATTCCAACAGGTGGTTAGAAGGCCAGATGTGACTGAATCTGGGGGACTTTCCAAAGGAATTGCCAAGATTAGATAAGAAATTAGAAGGAAATTAATTTATGGACTATGAATGAATTTATAGAAGTGATCAAGAAGCAAGAAGGGAATTAATTTATGAATTGTGAATAAATTTATAGGAGTGATTAGGAAGCACAAAGTAATTAATTTATAGATTTTGAATAAATTTGTGGAGGTGAGCGGGCAACCCATAAGTGAGTTAACTCCACTTTATGGAATAAAAGTAATATTAATTAAAAGAAAAAGGAGTGAACTCATTTTGGGGCTCCATGAGTGAATGTGCATAACATTATGTTTATGAATAACCAATCAACTTAACACCCAGATATTGATGTTATAAGAGAACGGACAAGAGAAATTAACCAACGATGTAAGGAATATGGAGGGAACCCAGATAGGTTCCAGACAGGAACCCTATTGTAGGACTGTTGAGAATCTTTCACCACAGACTTGAGAGGAAAGGGACAGGGTGTAGAGGAGGTGGAGCCCTGGAGAAGAACCATCAATTCAGCCAGCCAGACCTTCACCCAAGGAGTCATCCAACCTCCCTAAGAAAATCAAGTCATCAAGGCATGGCAGATGAACAAGAGTGGGGAAGACAAAGATCAGGTGTGTTCCAACATAGTAATAGCTTGAAAGTCCACATGCACTCACAGACACCCATAGACTTTGATTTACCATGTAGTTCATTGGGCTGTGTCCCCACAGAGTCAGTATTTCAAGCCATGATGACCCTATAGCTCAGCACTGCTCATTAGGTATATGTACTCCAGATACCCTCAACAAAGGATCCATGTGCTAATTAACCGTCCACTCACAACTGGAACTGAGTTTTCTTGTCACAAATCCTAGGATCCTCCAAAAATTTATATACAGATGAGGCTCAGAACAACCTGGTCTGGCTCCACCTCATGAAGGGTGGGGCCACACTAATCATGTGTGACAGGCTGACAGAAGGGGCAACAGGAGGATTCTGGGTGAGCTGTTTGGGGCCCTAGTTGATGATGTTTGCCAGACATTTAAGGCCGGTAAAAAAAACAGGAATCATTGAAAATGGGAAAGAAAGGCAAAGAAAAAGGTTAAATGTATTCAGTGTAGTAGATCACCATGACCTGAAAAGGAGTTTGTGCTGAGAGAGACTGAGTGTAATGGGAACTACCACTTATCTCATTCAGATGGGCTGCACTAACCTATCCTCGTGGTAGGTTCCCAGCAGTGACATATCTTCTTCATTGCTGCTTGGCCAAAATCAAGTATAGTGGTTGGGCAAAGGCCCAGTTTGCCACTTTGATCAATGCCAAGAGTGCTGGGGGATACTAATGGAGCACCAGGATGGAGCAGGAGAAGGAAGGCTCAGAGCACAGAACAGCACCAATGGCAGTTTCAGAGAGCAGAATGGCAGTTAGGGACGGAAAGCAGATCAAGAGTTGAACAGAAAATCAGAGAACAAAAGTGAAGATCAAGAGTCTGATGGATGATAGATGAAGGTGGGGAAGACGGGATGAAAGAAGGTAGGAAAAAAAGGTGTGGTGGGATTGGTGGTTTTGGAGCAGGCTTTATTGAAGGAAGCAATGAGGGAAGAGTACAGTTAGAAGGAAGAATAAGAAAAGAGGAGAAGAGGGAAACAGAGACAAATGAGGAAGGAAACAGTGTTTGAAGGGAAGAAGACTAGTGGGAAGAATAAGCCAGACCTACAAAGAGAAAGGAGATGGGAGGAAGCGAGACATGGAGTGGCAGGTAATCTACACCTGACCAGTGCTAACAGGGAAAGGAAAAGTTGGACAATGAATAGATATGAATTTATAGAGAAAATATTGTTTGAAATTTTGGATGTTAAAGTGGAATATCTGAATAACCTCGCCACCTTTCCTATCCAGAAGCCTTGGGAAATTTCATATTGGAGCTGAGAAGGTTATGAGGATTTTTGGAAGATGTATATTGCAGTATGTGAGACAGAAGAACTTAAGGGGATAAGATTAATTGCAGGAGAAAGACAAGAGAAAGGGAAATAATTAGTTGAATATACTTGAAATAGGAGAGATATAAAAATGGTTGAAGAATTATGTACAAAAAGTGTGTTGAGAAGGTACACAATAAATATGGTATATGGGTGGGATTATGGAACGCTTGAGTGATAAAGAGGGCAGATGAGAGGAGTTCTTGTAGGATAATGCACTTACCATCAGTAATCCAAGTAGGGCCACACCAAAGGCTTCCAATGAGTGGAAGATGGTGCCCAAATCTAGAGCTGCTAGGCGGAGAGAGGTGGAAGCCCCCCAGGTTCAGCTGGGGAACAGGTTTGATGCCTTGGCAGCGGCGACGGATGAGGGCAGAGGAGTCGGCCCTGCAGGGGACGATGCCGCTCCACGCAAGACAGAGACTGGGAGGAGAGAGAACACCAGGAGGAAGAAACGCCAGGTCCTAGTCATCAGGGACTCCCTCCTGCGAGGGCTGGAAGGTCCGATCTGCAGGCCCGACCCCATGTCACGGCAGGTCTGCGTCATGCCTGGGGCTCGGGTCAGGGACATCACGGAGAGGATCCAGGCCTGCATCCGGCCTGCAGACCGGTACCCCATGGTTGTCGTCCATGTGGGTACGAACGACGCGGCAAGAGGCAACCCTGCCCGTGTTGTGAGGGACTTCGAGGCTCTGGGGACCAGGCTGAAGGAGACGGGGGCGCAGGTGGTTTTTTCCTCTCTCCTTCCGGTGAGGGGGAGGGGACAGAGGCATGGGGCCTGCATTGGTGAGGTCAACCAGCGCTTACGCAGCTGGTGCCGCCAGGCAGGCCTTACCGTGTGTGCTTAGCACTGCTACAGGTATCATTAAAGCTCTCCCTGAGTAGCACCAAGGGCCTAGAATGGTATAAACTCAAGTATATGCTCTGAGAACCTAATCAGCATGTGCATGCTGGTTTTGTCATTTGGATATTTGCATTGTAGGTATTTGCACAAGTGAATATTAAATTTGGTGGCATCACTTCTATAAGTTTGGTCAGACTTTCAGGTAACTACATGTAACCACATATAAAAAGTTACTTGTATGTAGTATACTATAGTTACTTTTTCTTCCTGTACATTACCTCTTCACTTAAAGCCATGTTCCTTATTCTGGCATGCCTGTGGGTATCAGGGGGGGGGGTGGGACTTTATGTCAAGGAGCACTACACATCCTCTGCCAGCAGTATGGGGTCAGGGGAAGGGCGAGCTGAAGTGCTCTGGGTCAAGATCCAGGGGGGGCAAGGCGAGAGGGATTTGACGGTGGGGGTCTATTACAGACCCCCCAATCAGGAGGAGGAGCTGGACAGGGAATTTTCAGGCCAGCTTGCGGAGACACTAAAAGCAAGGGATGTAGTTGTCATGGGCGATTTTAATTACCCGGACATCTGCTGGGAGGAGCAGTCAGCCGGGACGGACCGCTCCAGGAGGTTCTTGGCCGAGTTGCAGGACCTCCACTTGATTCAGGAGGTGCACAGTCCCACCAGAGGAGATGCTCTGCTGGACCTGGTCCTGGCCGCAGGCGACGACCTGGTAAGAGGCCTCCAGGTTCTTGACCACCTGGGCAATAGTGATCATCGCGTGCTGGAATTCACCATCCAGCGTAGAGTGTCAAGGGCCCGCAGCAAGGTGGTGGCCCTAGACTTCAGGAGGGCCAACTTCAGTGAGATGAGGAGATTAGTGGGAGAGGAACTGGGGTCCTTGAGGGCAGAGGAACTCAGCGTCCAAGAGGAGTGGTCGTTCCTTAAGGAAACGATACTCGGGGCCCAAGGGGTGTCCATCCCGACAAGAAGCAAGGCGGGCAGGAGTGTCCAAAAGCCCCCCTGGCTCACCAAGGGTGTCCGGGAATGCCTGCTTGCCAAAAGGGTGGCGTACGCCCGGTGGAAGGGGGGTGTAATCTCCAAAGAGGAGTATACCTCCTCTGCTCGGGCCTGCAGGCGGGCTGTTAGGAAGGCCAAGGCGGAGATAGAGCTCGGATTAGCGTCCAGGATTAAGGATAACAAAAAGTCCTTTTTCAAATATATTGGGAGGATGAAGAAGGCGCCGGGTAATGTGGGGCCCCTGCAGGATATGCGGGGCAATCTGGTGGTTGCGTCAGAGGATAAAGCGGACCTCTTTAACCAATTCTTCACCTCCGTTTTCTTGTGCAGGGACCGGGACTTCCCTGCTGTGATAGAAGCCGGACGCGAGGGGATCGCCTTCAGACCTCAGGTTGGGGAGGACCGGGTTAGAGAGCTTCTGGAGGGGCTGGACGCGTTCAAGTCAGCGGGTCCGGATGCTCTCCACCCCAGGGTGCTGAGGGAGCTGGCTGGGGTTATTGCAGGGCCCCTGGCACGGCTCTACGAGCGATCGTGGTGCTTGGGCCAGGTGCCAGACGATTGGAAGGTAGCTAATGTGGTCCCCATCTTCAAAAAAGGGAAAAGGGAGGACCCGGGCAATTATAGGCCCGTCAGTCTTACCTCAATCCTGGGGAAGCTCTTTGAGAAGATCATCAAGGAGCACATTTGTGATGGGCCGGCATCAGAAATGATGCTCAGGGGCAATCAGCATGGATTTATTAGGGGGAGATCATGTCAGACCAACCTGATTGCCTTTTATGATCAGGTCACAAAGGCCATGGACGCAGGTGTCGCGGTGGATGTAGTCTTTCTGGACTTCAGCAAGGCCTTTGACACCGTCTCTCACCCCATCCTAATTAATAAACTAGGCGACTGTGGCATAGATGCCTACACAGTCAGATGGATTGCAGATTGGCTGAAGGGTCGCACTCAGAGGGTGGTGGTGGATGGATCATACTCGACTTGGGGGGAGGTGGGTAGTGGAGTCCCCCAGGGCTCGGTCCTGGGGCCTGCGCTGTTCAATTTCTTCATCAGCGATCTTGATGTTGGGGTGGAAAGCAACCTGTTTAAATTCGCTGATGACACCAAAATTTGGGGGGAGGTGAGCACGCTAGCAGGGAGAGAGAGATTGCAGAAGGATCTGGATAGGTTACAGGGGTGGGCAAACAGGAACAGGATGTGTTTCAATACGGACAAGTGCAGGGTGCTGCACTTGGGTAGTAGGAACCAGCAGCACACTTATACGATGGGGAGCTCCCTACTTGAGAGCACGGAGGCGGAAAGGGATCTTGGTGTCATTATTGACTCCAAGATGAACATGGGCCGACAATGCGAGGTCATGGTTGGCAGGGCTAACCGGACCTTGTCGTGCATCCACAGGTGCATCTCGAGTAGAGCCAGGGAGGTGATCCTCCCCCTCTATGCGACGCTGGTCAGGCCGCAGCTGGAGTATTGTGTCCAGTTCTGTGCGCCCCATTTCAGGAGGGATGTGGACAACATGGAGAGGGTCCAGAGGAGGGCCACCCGCATGATCCGGGGACAACAGGGCAGACCCTACAGTGAGAGACTGCGGGACTTGAACCTATTCAGCCTCCACAAGAGAAGGCTGAGGGGGGACCTGGTGACCGTCTATAAACTCACTAGGGGGAACCAGAAGGGTTTGGGGGAGACGCTGTTTCCCCTAGCCCCCGCTGGCATAACAAGGAGTAATGGGCACAAGTTGATGGAGAGGAGGTACAGATTGGACATCCGAAAAAACTACTTCACAGTTAGGGCGGCTAGGAGCTGGAACCAACTTCCAAGGGAGGTGGTGCTGGCCCCTACCCTGGGGATCTTTAAGAAGAGGCTGGATACTTACCTGGCTGGACTCATTTGAGTCCCGTTTTTGTTTTTAGGGTGAGTGTTTGTTTGTGGTTTTTTTTGTTTGTTTTTTTTTGGGTTGTTCTCCCGCCCTGGCGGGGGGGCGGGCTAGAAGATCTATTAGGTCCCTTCCGACCCTGAAACTATGAAACTATAATGTATTTTAGGCAGCCTAAACTCTGTAGCAGGTGTGGGCAAGAAGGGCATCTGGATGCATACTGTCAATACACAATATGCTATGGATATGAAGGGAAAGACAGAGAAGCAGAGTGCCAAGAAGTACAGAAGTGTGTTATTTGTGGAGAGGAGGGACACTTACAGTGGCAGTGCCCATGGGCCCTCTCATATAAAGCTAGATCTACAGAGGAGCAGCAGAGACAGGAATGGGAAAGTTGGGAAGAAGATGATATTGAGGCAGAATGTAAGACAATTGAGGATATGCAACAAGAAGGAAGAACTGGGGAGGAAGAGAGCAAAATCTCAGTACTCATAACAACACAGATAACAACAGAGATGGGAAAAGGAGGAAAGATAAGTGACTGAGAGGAGCGGAAAGAGGAGAGAACACTACAGGAAGAAGGAAGAGGAATGAGGACAGAGCTGGAGAAAGAAGTTTGACTGCCCTTGCAAGGCCAGTCAAACTTCGGCCTGCTCTCCTGTCTAGGGCAGTCAGCCCTGCCTCTCCTGCCATGACTTGCTGTTTAATAAGTTTGATATAAATATGCAGGAGGCTGCCCATTTAATGCTCTAATGCCTGGAGCATTATACATGGCTCTGACCTCCCCTACACCGTCCCCCATGTCTCACAGATGGCATCATAAGTCGTTCATAACTCCAGCCTGAGGCTGGACCAAATTCTGCCCCTTGCTGGACCTCTCACATTCTGCCCTTCACTGGGCCTCATACATACTGCCCCCTCTCACAGGGCCTTTCATACTGCCCCCTCTCACTGGGCCACTTGCAACCCACCCTACTCCATGAGCAGCCCACTCGAGCCATCAGGCTTACCTACTCACACTCCAGTGGGTTGACATGCAGCCCTTTGGGTCACTCGAGCAACCCTACTCTATGTAGCACCAGGCTTATGCCTCACACTCGGCTGAGCTCCTCCCCTAGCCCCTTGCCAGGCAACTTGTCCAAGTTTTCACTCTTGTGAGAGGTTGGCCCCTGTGCAGGCCTTTAGTTTTCCAGACCAACCCTACTCTACACACCTCCAGTGCAGCCCGTCAGGCCCACCTGTGCAAACTCTACACCCCAACCCACAGCCCTTCAGGTGCCACAACACACCCTACTCTGTACAGGCCTCCATACACACTTCCACCTCTACTGGGGCACCTTTCTGCCCCCTTACTTGCGCCAACTCATGCCCCTTCACTGGGGCTCAGGGTCTTACACCCCATGGGCTCAGGTGTCTGCAGATATGCTGGCCCTCACTGCCTGTTCCTGATCTAAAATTACCCACTTGGTAGTGGGAGCTGGGGTTATACGGTGCCCCTACCCACCTTTTACTGGGGAAGTAACTGGCTTGGCATTTTTGGGGAACTACCCCACCACAGGCAGTCCCACCAGGCCATCCTTCCCTAGCAGAGTGCAGTTTCAAGTCATACCCAGGACCAAGAGCCTCCTGACATCCCCATAACTCCTGCCCTTACCTCTACGATATTCCAAGCAGCTCTAGCCAGGCAATATTCTTTCCCTGGCTACTTACAGCAACTGCTGGCTAAGCCATAAGGGCCTGAGCTAAAATGGAGGCCACTCAGCCCTTGCCTCCAATCCCCTGGCTCTTCTGTGGTCATGTGCCTCATCAGGGCTGGCTTGCACCTACTGCCTGCTCTCAGCCCTTAAAGTGGCAGGCACCAAAGGTGCTCTGTCACAACAGCCAAGTTGGGAAAAGAAAGAAATCACATGCTATGAAGCTTAGGAAGAAGGCAAAGGACAAGAAGAGAGAAGGGGAGGGAGACGGGTTGATGAAAAACTGATTGGAGCTAATGTGGTCTGGGGCCAATGGAGAGTGGGGAGGGAGCAAAAGGGAACCCTTTCTTGAATATCAAAGCAATAAAATGACTGGCAGAGACTATGGGGATGTGAAGAGGGGGAGGATTAGAGCTGACTGCACCAAGCAGCAGCATAGAAGACTTGTAAAAATGGTACAGATATGTAATTTAAATGGACAAGTATGACTTTATGTATTGCATCTATAAACATCAGAAGTGTGTTATTGAGGAAGAAGTGAGATAAGATTATGCCAATACTGAGTGGGGTCAAAGCAGCATAAATGTTTACAGGAGTGTGGAATCCCATGGGAGAGGGATTACAAGTGTTTTGTAAAGAGATGGGGATGGGGACCATTGTGGTGGGCAGGGTTCGATATAAACAAATGGCTGGACTTGTGATTTTGCTCAAGACTGAGGAAGTGGAAGTGCAGCTAGTACAAGCAATTGTGAAAGGGAGACCACAACAGATGGTGGTGGAGTGTGAAAAGAAAGTGTTAGAGATTTAAAATATATACATGCCAGCTGAAAGAGAAGGAAGGATAGCCCTGTTTAAGAAATTAAAGGTGAATGTAGGTGGAGGTGGGCAATAAATTTCTGTGGGGGAATTTTAATTGCATTATCAAGAAGAGGGACAGGAGTGGGGCTAGAGGGTAGGGACAGCTAGACAGTTCATCAAAAGTAGTGATTAATATAATAAAAGAAGGAGGAGATTTAAAAGATGTATGGGCTGGCGATTATGAGGACAGAACCAAGTGGAAGATGTCAAGGACTGATTTTGTATTAATGTCAAATGAGCTAGGTATTGGAAAGAAGGAGATCTTAGATATGACTTTCATTGATCACTGAATGTTGAGAATGAAAGTGAGTTTAGCTAAAAGCAAAGGTAGGGGGAAAGGGTTGTAGAAGTTACATGTTTAATTTATTGCAAGATGTGAAGACCTGTCAAGACTATGTGGAACTGTATAAAGGATGGAGGATGCTCAAGAGATACTACAAAAACATTTGCAAGTGGTGGACAATGATCAAGAAAATGATCAAGAACATTTTTCAGAAATATTGGTTGAAAAGAAGTGAAGAAGAGGGTGGAAGAGCTAGAAGAACAAGGCAAGGGAGCAGGAATTATTAAAGGAAGTGGTAAGTGGAGTATGAATGAAAGAAGAGCTGGAAGAAAAAGTGAGACTGAAGAATGGTTCAAAAAGAAAACAAATGACAACATCTTTCTGACTAGAGCACCTTGGGTAGAGAAGGGCAAAGGATGGTGTAAGTATTTTTCAGTGAAATTGAGGAGAAGGAAGAAATTGAAACTAGTGAGAACTGAAGAAGGAATTTAAGTAGAAGAGAAGGTGGAGGTGTTGGACATGGTGGCAGAGTTTTATAAAAAGCTGTACAAAAGAAGAAGAGTGGATGGAAGAAAAAAATGAAGATGTTCCTGGAGGGGATAAAGGAAGGGATAGAAGATGGAGAGAAACAAAAATTGGAGGAAAAGTTAAGTATGAGAGAGGTGGGGGACTGCATAAAATCTTGCAAGAGAGGGAAGGCACTGGGAAGAGACAGACTTCTGGTGGAATTCTCAATGGCTGGGGACAGATATAAGAGAGACGCACAAGGAAATAATGGAGGGTGAGGTGACAGGGGAGGATTTTGCAGAAGGTGTGGTAATTTTGATATTCAAAAAGGGGAAGAGACATGTTAGGCAACTGGAAGCCAATAACACTTTTAAATGTAGACTATAAATTGATGGCAAAAATACTGGCCAAAAGAATGTGTGACTGTTTAGCAGATGTAACAGAAGAGGAACAAATATGTGCCATTCCTGAAAGGAGGATATCTCAAGCCCTATGGTTAATGGGAGATATCATATCAGATGTGCAAGAGAGGAAAAGAAACAAGGTAATAATAAATTTAGACCTGGAAAAAGCTTATGATAGGGTTAAACATAATTTCATGTTTAAAGTATTGCAGAGGATAGGGGTTTCCTGTGAATATGATCAGATAGGTCAAAGTATTATCCCGTAAAGCAGGAAGTCACGTATTGGTAAATGGTTACTTGAGCAAAGCACTCACCATACAAACAGCAGTAAGACAGGGATGCCTGCTGTCCCCCTATCTTTTGGTGTGCACAATGCAACCATTGGCACAGAGAATTTGTGATGATAAGCTAGCAAGTGGTATGAAAATACCAGGAGAAGAAGTTAAATGTAAATTATATATGGATGACATGAACATAGTGGCTCAGGACAACATATCAATTGATAGGGTATTGAAACACACTGAGGGCTATGGTGAAGTGTCAGGGGCAAAATTAAATAAGATGAAAAGTATGTTGATGGGTGTGGGGAATTGGGAGAATTTACAGAAGTTGGGCTGCACATGGTAGAGGGTGTAATCAAAATCTTGGGAATCCTAATGGATGTGGAAGGGAAAGGAACAAAGGCATAAGAGAAGTTAGAGCTGAGAGAGAGGTAGATTTTGGAACTGGAGAGGTAGAACATTATCTTACAAGGGTAAAGTGGCTGTGATGAAAATGGTATTTTTGCTGATCCTCCTTTACACAGGACTGGCGGATCCATTGTCATGGCTGCAGATAAGGAGGATACAAATATGTGGTGGTTTCGGTTTTTTGTTTGTTTTTTGCGGGGGGGAGGGAAGGCAGGGAGTAAAAGAGAAAGGGCTGGTAGAACAGAGCTGGGGAATTTGGAGGTTGGGAAATGCCAGATTTAGAAAGCTTTGTGTATACTTACTTTATAAGTATGCTCTGTAAAGAGGTAATGGAGGGGTAGGGAAGACAGCGTGTTTCTGACATCACCTGACAGGAAGAATGTTAAGAAGATAGGGCATGTGTGGGGAAGACTGGAAAAAAAACCATGGGTGTGACAGCCACTGGCTCACTATGCAAAGATGGAGTTTTTTTAAGGATAAATAAACTAGAGGGAGTGGGATTACAGTGTTTGAAAGACCATAAGAAGGTGATTCATTGGATAGGAAAGAAAGATATCATAACAATATTTGGGGACCTGACAGAAGGCAAATAAGTGGAAAGAAGTGACAGATAATAAATTGAAAAGAGAACATATAGATATCATATGGATGATTATACAAAATATTTTTCATATGAGGGGTTATCACAGGGGTCCACCCCCATGCATGTTTAACAGAGGCCTGACCCTCTGTCTCTGGGCTATCCACCCACCTATCTTTCCTGCCATGCCTTGATGGAACAATAATTATGATGTTATTCAGGTAGGAGGCTGCCCTTTTAATACCCCCAACCCTAGGGGTTGCTATCCACCGCTCCAAACCTTCCCTACATGGTGACCCATGCCCCGCAAATTATATAAATGTTGACCTGAGCCCTAGGGCATTGGGTCAGCTCACTCTCTGTTGCTGTGCCTCTTGGCACTGGGGTTTGTGCTTTGTCTCTGTGCCACCTGACTTTGCACCCCGCTGGTGCTGGGGTCCAATCACTCCCTGACTCTGCACCCCCCTGGGTGGGGGCTCCCTGTTACAGGGGTATTCAGCACAAGTGGGGTTTGGTAAGATCAGCAGCATGCTCAAGAGAGGGATGTGGGGCTGAACAATCTGTATCACATGCATTTTAGGAATACCCTTTTGTGCAAGGGTTATAGGAAGGGGTGGATCAATTTTTTAGACTGATAGATATTAACTGTGACTTTGCATATGAAATGGTGGTGTATGGGTTATTGACCAAAAGACTGGAGACACAGAGACTGAGATCCATACTATTTTGTGTGACTGTAGCAATCTGGAAGGCGAGAAACCTACTGTTGGTCAAGGGACTAGCTTTCACCAAAAGAGAGTGTTTGTAGTTGGCAATATGTGAATTGAAATATAATCTGGATCAAGATGTGGATTAAATAGGAAAGGAGAAGTCTGAGAAGAGATGGAGGAAAGAAAAAGGATAGTGTTTCTTCGAAAAGGACAAAAGGAAGGAGTGAAAGTTGTTCTTTCCTTCTCAGTTGGGGGAATTTCGTGAGAGATTAGTGTGTTAATGGTAGAAGTGGTATAATAAGAACAAGGTAATTGTTGCAGTGGAGTTTGTCAAGTGTCATGGAAATGTAGTTTCTTTTAGTCATTTTGTAATATAAAAAAGGCTCCTCTCAGTAAGTTTGCTCAATATGGGTTATGTGTTTTATAGTCATGCTCAGTACATGCTGCTTTTGGTAGCAGTTTAATAACAGACAATATGTTTCATGAGGCTTCCTTTAATGCAAATGTAAGACAAAGAGCTTTTTCCCCCATGCTGACTGGAGAATAAAACCTTATCTTAAATTGAGTAAATACAGTATTATTCCATAACCATGCAAGGATGGGAATCAGAGCTTTAGGCCATGTAGCAGAAGATTCCCTGTATCTAATGCAGGGGTACTCAACTCCTGGCTTGCAGGCCTGATCCAGCCTGGGGCTCTGTGTCATGCAGCCTGCAGGGTGCCTCACAGGTCCACCACCACTGAATTTCTAGACTCATGGGGAGCCCTGGGCCTGGTGTGCTGAATCAGGCACCTGATCCCAGCATGGAGGGCCAGGCAGGGTCAGTGTCAGGCTCCTGAGACTTAGTTCTTCCATGTCCAGGTCAATCC
This sequence comes from Alligator sinensis, assembly GCF_000455745.1. Taxonomy (NCBI): domain Eukaryota; kingdom Metazoa; phylum Chordata; order Crocodylia; family Alligatoridae; genus Alligator; species Alligator sinensis. The sequence continues at coordinate 726,991 of NW_005841966.1, read as the reverse complement.
AGGTGTACAGAGGCAGGAGAGGGTGATGTTAGGCCCCCAAGGACCAATCCTGGTGTGCAGGGGTGATAGAAGGCAGTACTGGGCCGCAGGGCCTACTTCTGGCATGCAGGGTATGATCCAGCCTGCTGACTGGCCCCTGCCCCAATCATTTGGTCTGTGGGGCCAAAAGATTGAGCACCACTGATCTAATGACATCCTCTACTGCTTCCTAATCATTATAGAAAGGATCATAAATATTAAAATATAAAAAATTAGCATTTTTTTCATGAGACAATTAGTATAGGTTACCTTTAAGGGGTCTGAAGACTTCCTTTGAGTCCTCTCCCATGGGTTTGATATATCTACAGAACACTGACATACAGATCAAAGAACACCAAAAAGGTATTCTCAAATAACATTTGGAACAATCTCAAATAAGTTGCTCTGTAATATATGTGGCTTAGCTAGGTACCTAGCAGGGTGTGTGGCACAAAACTTTTATTATCCCACATTTGGTACATAATCACCAAATGCATAATTTTCCAATAGTTTGCCTTTCTTGAGTAATAGCTCAACTGACAGATACCTTCCTATCATACCACTACAATTATGTATATTTCCATTCTTTTGCTCTTTTTCACTTGGTCTCTCTCGCACATGCACTTGCACACCAGGAACTGCATACACTTTTGAAAATCAAATTCTTAGCTGTTAATTGCATGCAAATATTCTTAAAATTGCATCCCAGAGCATATATATTGACTCCATCAGTGGTCTGAGAATGTATGTTGTCTTTTTTACTATCCATTGTCTCTAAGATTACCTTTGAGCTTAGAATACAAAACTTTTCCTTAGGCTACATTTCCATGTTCAACGTTTTATAATTCTGTGAGTGGAACTGCTTTGCACAGTGACAGATGCATCCATTACTTGTGGCAACATGGTGATTTGTTACATTTTACTGCCTTCAGTTGAAGGGACAAAAAAGTAGGGGTGGGGGAGGAAGAGTGAAGGAGGAGGGAGAGAAAATCACAGTACATATACACAAGAGGTTTTGTATATAATCTGAATAACTTCCATCCCTGCAGAGGTCTCTTATCTTAATGACTTTGCTAAAGAAGTTGTCTTGTCAAACATATTTAAAAGCTTTTGCCTCATATGAATAATTTACAAATGGAAGCAATTTGGCAACAGCCTGAGTCAAGATAAAGAAACTCCTTGCCATGGCAGAAGCATGCAAATGTTAAGCAAACTATAACGTTACCAAATATTGAAGAATTTTGACTGTCATTTTTCAACATTAAATTTATTTAACTGCACCCCATTCTTCTTAGTGCTGCTGAAGCTTTACAGCTTTCCACTGGATTAGAGTCTGTTCTGTTCTCTTCCACAGTCCGATGTAATACAAATACAATACAATAGTATTCCAAACAAAATTGAATTGTTTTGCACAGATGGATAGAGCCCAGACAGATTAAATCCATCTCACAGAATGCTGGCTTCTGATTTTTTATTCTCACATGCTGTTTTCTGCTATTCTTGTATTGTATCAAAACTGCACAGGAGATGGGTAATTGAGGACAGGGAAGAGATATGATACCTGATAAATCCAAGATGAAGAGGGAGAAAGAGTATGTTGGTGGCTAGAAGAAAGATGATGGGAACCATGGAGAGCTGGGAGACGATGAAGGAAAGATAAGGATTTTTTTTGACATGGAAAGAAAGAGATTGGGAAACAGAGAGAGAGGAAAGAATGGGAATTTGAAGTTGAATCCTGTTCCTGTTGCAGTGCATGGCCAAATACGCCTTGAACTAAACAAGAGCAAAACTAGTTCCTTAGAGTATAAGGGGCAGGTGGAAAATGAGAAGCAACAGGGGAAGACAAATAAAAACAAATACGACTAGAACTGTGCAAACACATTGACAAATTCATTCAGTGAATCAGTCTTGGATCTGATTGAGGTAGTACCATATTTTGTGCATTTTTGCACTGTCTGTTTGTATTTCATGTGAATGCTTGGGGTGGTGCTTATCAACATGTACATATGTATATGCATATTTACATATGAACTAGTATATTAACATACAAACAAGAGTATGGATGCTGGAAGGGCTTACCTGGCTGCCCTATTATTTGTTAAGTATGTGACAAAAGAGAATTGAAAGTAAAGTCTTCCAGGCAGCCAATAAATCAGGTTTACATAATTCTCTCTCTGTCAGTCTGTTAGGAACCTAGTTATTTTCAAATTTGGGTTTCCAGCCAAAAAGGAGAGCAGGAAAAGAGCACAGGAAACAATTTTAAATGCCTTAAAAATTTCTTTGCCTACTTAATCTTTTAAGCTTTTCTCCTTTAAGTGCGCCACATTCCTTACTCAAGAGATACAGTACCCTTGTGATTTCTTCAAACCCTGCTCCTGTTCCAAAAGATTAAGTCATCTTCAGAAACTATGTCAAACAAATAAGGTAACCAGTCATAAAGGCAGCAAATCAAACACTTAAAGGCAAACATGCTGAACCATTCATGAAAACCCTGGGTCCCAAGTACATTAAAATTATTTGTCAATTAGCTGTAAACGAGGACAAACTCATAAAAGTCCATGTATGTAGGCAGAAACTATCATGTGCAGAGAAGAGGGTGAGGGGGAACATTTTCAAAAGGAACCAATTCCTTAGGAGCCTAAGTTCCTCTTTCAAAATTGAATTGGTAATATGAGTCAGATTTAGATAAGTTAATGAGTCCTGAATTAAATTGCAAGGCATCCCAAGATACTTTTAGATACTGGACTTGGGCTTCCAACTCACTTTGACCCTTCTGAAAACATTCCCCCAGATATCACAAATTGTTCATGAGTAGTTCAGTCAGCCTGAGATATGGTGAAAGGAGCAAGTGCAACAGGAAACATTAAAGAGTCTGGTTGCATTCCTGAGCTGAAATGGGAAGAAACAGGAGGCTTGAACGTGAAGGAAAACATGGACTGAGAATAATAATGGTACTGGTGTTTTCTTTCTTTCATTTTCCATGTTGATGTCTCACTTGGAATCCTTGGTTATATATGTAATTTTTTTTATAATGCTTGGCTTTACTGCACAATGATTTAGATTCTGTTCTGCAATTTGCCCCTTGTGGGAATCATGGGAGCAAAAGGGGATACCAACATGGTGTAGTTGGCAGGATTAAGCCTAAAAAAACCAAAGGGCCTTCACTTGTCTAATATTCTGCAGACTCGCTTGCTGTCAGAGAAGTACAGGTTAATTACAATAGGCAACATATTTTAGCCATAGTAATGTCAAAAGCATGATATTGTCATGAGGTTGCTACTTCACGATGTGACACTACATACTACATTACTGTAGAATAGGCAGCATCATTCGCAATGCCCCAAGCAATACCATGTGAGGACACAAACCCAGGTATATTGTGACTTGCTGTCAAGATGCAGTTTGGCTTCCCATATTAAACAAACTCCATTAAGGCCACACAGAAACATTCCAAGAAGGAATCAATCTAAGTTATGTGGTTTGCTGTAAGCAGCCTAGATTAGATTGATGAAGAACAGTATACACCTTCACCCTTAGGGAGGGAAGGCACACAG
>NW_005841966.1:717211-723409 GCF_000455745.1 Alligator sinensis | reverse complement strand
TTCCTGCACACTTCCCAGCATGCCTCAGGGGCTCCCTGGACTGCTGGAGACTGCCAAGCACCCAGGCTACCCTGATTGGCTGCTGACATGGGCAAGCAGGCCCCAACCCCCTGCCACATCACTGCAGCCCTTCCCCCATGCCAAGTACTAGGCTTCCAGAAAAGCCCCAGAGCAAGTGCCCTCCATCATGAACTGCATGTGCTTCTGTGCCCCGGCCTGTCTGTACCCCACCATGGAATCCCACAGCTCTCCCACAAGCAGAGACCCAGGAGCTGTGGTGTGTCCTGCTTGTTGCCCGAGGCTGAGGGACATCATGCAGCAGCTGGTCACCATTGGACTTGGCTTTGTGCCCCCAAGCCAGCAGCCAGACATCCCATACAGGGCCACCAATTACACCCTGCATCCACCAAGAGTCCTTGACTGGGCTACCACCTTTCACATGGCTGACAAGGACAAGGCCAGTTCTGGGCCAGACTCACCAGCACCAGCTTCCCTCCTCTTCCCTCCCCGTGACTCCCCCTCTTGGGGCACACACTGGGATGCAGGGAGAACGTGGTGTGAAGATGTGGTGTAAACTGTGCCTCAGTTTACAATGTTGCCGTTGCCAAACTTTTCTCATTTTTAATAAAGACAACCTGTTTAAAGTTGCATGTGGCAGAACTTAGCTACCCTTTCTATTAATGCAAACCAGCAAAGTTTCCATAGGCATCTGCCTGCTTGCCCCGGCTTGGATGCTCAGTGCCCCTGACCTGCCCTACTACCTTGGGATCTGATAGCTGTGGGCCAAAAAAGGCACATGACTCAAGTACCTGCTAGGAGTGGCTGAGCTGCAGAGGTCACAAGGTTGCCTCTGTGCAGGCCCAGTTCCAATGTTCTCCTCTCTATCATCCTGACCCACCAAAGGCAAACTACCATCACCAACTCCTGCATGCTGGGGTCTGGTTGGCAGGTTACCTGGCTCTGGCCTCAGAGGTATGGTGTACAGGAACAAGGGTTGAGGTCCTTGAGGCTGTTCCCAAGGGCAGAGGCATGGGGGTCCCTGACTGGATCTGTGGGAGCCAGGGTTGGGGTCTGTGGGGCTGTACCTGAGCGCAGGGGTTCTCCTGGGCTCAGTGTCAAGTCTGTGTGTACACTGTGGGGTGTTTTGTAACAGGATGTGGGGGCATGGCCTGGGGACTCGGGTGCCCAGGTCACAGAACTTGTGCAGCAGACACAGACACCTCTTTTCCCCCTGCTGCCTACCTGTGGCTGACAGATGGCAGGAGGCAGGGTTGGAGAAAGGGTCTGTGCTGGTTCAGCAATGGGAGAGGTCAGCAGTGGCACCCTCTAAGCACTTGGCCAGAGCAGCTGAGCGTGGGGTGAGGGCTAGTGTGCCTCCCTGCAAGGGAGGTATAGCAGGGGCTGCAAAGAAGGCTGGGATGCTGGAGGACAGTGATCTAACTTGAATTAATAGAGTCCTGTGAAAAATATGTAGCTCTGTCTGAATGATAAGGTATTCAGGTATGTCTTGATTGTGTTCTGAATTGAAGCAAATGTAAAGTTTTTGTAATGGTATCAGCTGGAGCAGAATTAGATCCTTTCTGAAGATTTATCCCAGCAGTCTTATGGCTGGTAGTTTATTCCTCATTTCACTGTCGATATCGCAACATCCTATTCAGAAGTCACAATTTATAAATGTCATTTTATCATAACTACGGAGATTATTATTGCATGTCAATTTTCAAAAAAATGCCTGAAGGAAGAGTAAAATCTCATCTTCTCTCAAGATATTAACGTTTACAAATCTTTGCTTCAGCCTTTTAGAAACAATAATATTCTTCAAGTGTTAGCTTCTGACAAGTTAGAAATATGGGAAAACATATCCATGACCAAATTCTCTTCTTGCTTACTCTGTTGGCAAACTGGAGTAACTCCACATAAGTCAAAGCATTTACATCAATGAAAAAATGATGAATGCAAGAAGAGAACCTAGCCCATAGTCGTACCATGTGGCTTAAACATAAGTGCAATGTGCAACTGAGAAAAATGTGTTTAATGTAACCTTCATAAGTCATCAGTACAGAACCCTTTCATTTTGGTCTGTGTTTATTCATGTTACAACATGCCTTTGTTTAGGAATTTCACTAGCCTAGTTTAACAAAAAAGTGCACCAATAATGCAAAGCCCAACAAATGAGTTGGTACATTATATTGGTTAATAGCACAGTGTTAAAACCAACTACATTGAATGGATTAATTTACCTACTTTTTCTATAAGCAGGAAAAGGACTTATAATATTTATTGGCTGTTTTCATTTGCCCTCTCTTCCCCTGCCCTTCCCCGTCCTTTTCCCCTCTCTGCTCACTCGCTCACTCTCTCTCTTGCACACACACACACAGTTATTCAGCTTAAAACCTGTCATGTAGAGTGTGGAGCGATGAAACAAGTATGCCTGTTAAAAAGGGCTCTGGTTCAGCTGAATTTCATCTGTCCACTCTCTCTCAATGTGGTTAGGTACAGACATTCAAAAAAGCTGAAGTGGAATTGATCCAAGTTACATGGTTTTCTGTAGGTGGCATAGTTTAAATCGGTAGTGACCAGAACACACATTTGCCCTTTGATGGGGGTGGGTGAGGGGAGGGTAAAGGGGGAGGGGGGAGGTAGAGTCTTAGGCCGGGTTCTGCCATTTTAAAACCAGTCTATGTGCGCTGAACTTCCGTTCTGTTATGGGTATAGACTGGTTTCCGATCACTTATCACTTATAAAAGTGTAATGTCTGTAGAAACTAAACTGGAATAATTTGCATCTGACAAAATAGGCTGTGGGCCACAAAAGCGTACGCTTCTCTGAACCAGTGAGTGTCTAAGGTGCCACCCTGCCCTTCCTTTTGCCTGACTTCAGGTTAACACAGCTAACTGCCTCTCCCTAATTCACTGAGGGATCAATCACAGCAGTTTAGCTTAAGTTACTGTGAGATAGCTGCAGATAGATGAAAGAGTTATAATGGAACAGTTGATGTATACTTAGGAGCAGTAAACCCTCTACATTAAAGTGGTATAAACTACTTGTTTATGTCCTTAGTCCTATAGGACTATAGTTATGTCCTTAGTCCTAATGTCCTGTAGCTTTTCTAAGCCAACTAAAGAATAACTAAGCAAGTATGTTTCTTCTTGGAATTATATAATAAGAATTATATAGCAGGATAGCTGTTTTGAAGTTGTTTCTCACCTATTTTGAGAAAGGAAGCAAGATTTGGCATGAAGGATCTGTTACATCTTATACACGCATTAGTAACAGGATCCTCCAGCAGAGAACAGAATTCTTATCGAAGGCACTGTATAAACACAGAGTAAGGCCAGGGTCTTAATAAAGAGGTTTATTCTTTCCCTGAGACAAGGGACTCTGGGTTTTCCTTGCCCCAAGACAGGAAATTTTGATGCAAAAGCCTGAAGGTCACTGCATCAGGACCACTGCACACAAACAAACAACTGTCCTGGAACCACGATAAAGTTTCCCAGGTTGGGGCAGGTTTCTGGGACTGCTCTTTTTAATTTTCTTTAGGACAGCTTGGGTTTTCAGGAAAACCTATTCAAATGTCCACAGCCCAAAAAATATAGTCTTTCTCCAAGAGTTTACAAACTGAGACTTAATCTACACTACACAGCTCTGCTGGCAATGCATAGCTATGGCAATAAAATTGCTGGTGTGGATACAACTATCCTGATAATATCTCTTTGCTCTTTTTACAGCTCCAGTTCTTTTAAGCAAACTGTTTTTATTTACCTATGGAGTTTTACACAGGCAATTGTTCTATTCCTTAGTTAGCTCAAGCTGTGTCTGTTTCTTTTTCCCAGACCTGAAGAAGGGCACTGCATGCTTGAAAGTTTTTAAGATCTCTCCCTACCATGCAGTTGATCCAATAAAAGATGTCACCCCTCAAAATATCCTCTCCTTTCTCATATTTCATGGACCATCACAGCTACCATATCACTCCAGCACTGCAGCCATCCTGACAAAAGAGAGCTTTTGTCAGATTAGTTTATGCCATTCTGGGAGAAGGCAGCACCAGAGCATTAACTGGCTCAGAGATACATAAGCTTTTGCAGGTGATGGTCTATTCTCATATTTTTCTCTTATGTGCACTATAGTTTCCTTACTTGCTCATTAAAGTTAATAGGACCAAAATGTGTTTTATATGCTGCAACTAGTGTTAGAAGCTCTATATAATTATATGCATTGCTTCTGACCCAGTTCCAATCCCACTGTTTAAAAGGAGACTGCAATATTTAGCACTAGTTTAGGTGTTTATGAGGGGCGTAAAGTCTTGAATTGGCTGCTCCCCTTCCTACAATGCCACCTATGTATAGCTACCAAAAGGGGTTAAGCTCTGTCTGAGAAGAATGCCATCACTATTTTTCAGCAGTGATTTCTCAAAGTTTCACAAGTAACTGGCAGAGTGAAAATGAGAATCCAGGTTTCTCATACTCCTAGATTACATCACTTCATCTCCTCTCAGCATGAACAATTAAAAGAAAGCACAGATTCATTACTTCTCACTGAAGTTTTCTAAAATGTGTTTTAGGAATAAATTAATATTTTTATTATTTGACTATTTATTATTACCCAGACTTAGTTACTACTAAATGTTAGTTATCACTTATATTTTCCTGAAACACCATAGGTAATTATGCTCCAAAATAGAAAAGCTTAATAAACTATAGTGGTGAAGTCTCCTCTAGTAAAATTCAGTTGATTTCAGGGACCTTAAACCACAAGAAAATCTGATCTATGCTTTTAGGACAAAACACAAGGAATGTAATTTTATCTGCACAGAAAAAAAAAAATAAAAAAAATAAATAATAATAAAAAAAAAAAAAAATCACATAGACTTCGTGTCCAGGAGGTCTTTCCCCATTGTAGCGTGTTAGGTCCCTATAATCATTTCCACTTACTTACGCACCAACACATCTGAAATCTTAAGCGCTAGTGAATGGCTGTTATAGGAAAAACAAACTAGCTTGTTTAGTAAATAAAATCAGAAGCAGAAACAGAAGCAAGCTAAAATCCCAGACCCTGATATTTTTAGAACCTTGTCTGCTAGGTTTGTTCTAAAAGCAAATTCATTCCATACAGCGTTTGTAACAGGCTCTGACTGGAAGCTAGCATTGTTAAAGAGTATCAAGAGGTCTCTTATAGGCCATGGATTCCTGAATCAAGAACAGGTGCAGTCACACCCACTCCACAAACAAAGATATTTTGTTTGAATAAGCACAGCCCAGAAGAATGGGATGTATTAATAGCTAAATAGTGTCTTTATTAACAGTAGAACAGCTGGCAGTTCTATATGACAGCACTCATTCCAATCCATTTTATCCAATTGCAAAACTATAAGCACACTACACCAGGGAACCAAAGAGACCACACACAAGCAATCAGCCATTCAACAGCACTATAATTGCTTCACAGTTGGAAGTTTGTTCTACTCAGCCACTGTTATTCTTTTAGGCTGAATTGTTGGTGCACTGCTACTATCTAGAATCAAGTGCTGCTAATGCAGATAAGCTTGCTTAGAGAAACTTCCTTTGTTTTACAAGCCCCCATGAGCTATTCCCCTGCAGGAGCTTTTGCTGTGCCTCTAAGGATCACAAATGCCTCAAGTGCTGGGTGCCAGAAGTGAGGAAGAGGCAGTTAGTTTCAGGATCTCTATTATCCTTAGCAAAGTGGTTACCCTGACAAGGGAAAAAAATAAACTCCTGAGTCTTAAAGACCCTGTTAGACCTTGCTTGAGAACCTTTCCTTAAGACTTCCTACTGAGCTGAAGAATAAGCTCTGTGAGTCAGTATGAGATGTATAAATGCCTGTAACTGTACTAGTAGCCTCTCCCCAGCAGGGAAGCTGTTCTAGAATGAATTGGTTTGAGGGTTTAATCAGTTTTCATAGGTAGGTGTAAGTGTGTGTGTGTGTGTGTGTGTGTGTGTGAGAAAGAGAAAGAGTGATTACTGGTATGTGTGCATACACATGTGCATGTACATGCTTATGAGAGAAAAAAGATGTTTGGATGATCTGAGAATGCATAAGAAATTACAACCAAGCATATCTTTTTACAATCCCCAATAAGGATAGTCTGGTGCGGGTCTAACCTTGTATTTTTCATGTCTGATTACTGTTTTGTTTGCAGTACACAGTAGCTCTGAAATTGTTCTTTGTTAATGCAATTTT
>NW_005841966.1:701362-717180 GCF_000455745.1 Alligator sinensis | reverse complement strand
CCTACAGTATAAAAGTTATTTGGTAAGTTTTCCAAGTATTCTTAAGGGAGAACATTAAAAAGCTCTTGGCTGTAGTTAGCTCAGCAGAATACAGACAGATATGAAATTATAAACTCTTTATAATTCACAGTTTCCCACCCCCCTTTGCTTTCTATCATCTTTGGGGATTAAATGACTCAGAGGAATAATGCTTATTGTTTAAGGTTTACCATTCAGGAGATCTCTCTCTGACTATATCTACAACAGCACTTCAGTATATTGTTGTGATTTCTTTGTTATTACTTGACATATGGCTCTAGGTAATAAAATAATGGGCTGTCCCAACTTGTTATCTGTTTCTGCTGCTTCAGGATGACTTTCAGGTTGTCCTTTTTTTTTTGCTCCATCTCTACTGATGGCACCTTATGAATAAATGAACAGGTCTTATAGGCAAGACAATAGATTTGTATGAACTGAAGATCATTGTTAAGACTAACAGTAGATTCAGGACTAGAAATCTGATTAGTGAAGACACGTTGCTTAAAAAAACCTTACCAAGTCCAGGGGCTGAAATGAAGTTTAATTAAAGCCAATAGTTAACTGGAAAGTGTGTGAAATGGGCAGTAATACATTCCAGATGCAGAGAAAAAGGAAAGATGATCAATGATCATGTTTAAAAAACAAGGCATGAAAGCTGAGCATAGATGTTATGGTAATAACAGGTACAGGTAATACCTGTGCATGCAAAATGAATCCAATCCTCCCCCTTGACCATTATCTCTTTCCTTCATGTTATCTCTTTCCTTCACCTGAAAAGATCTTAGCACAATGGAGCCCTATTTTGATTTTGTCCCTTTGGCTCTCTTCCATAATTACTAGCACAAGAACTAGTGTTGTGGAAGCTAATGGTGAAAATGGGTACTGAAGACTTGATTTATACAAGCAGCTTCATGTCATGTGAGCCCAATACCTCATAAAAGAAAATATTTCCCTACCTACAATGATTTTTTTTCTTTTTCCAGAGAATCCAGTTTCCTAAACAACCTTATCTTAAGCTACTGGCATATGGATTACAGTGGAGATGGAGCAGCAGCATGGGTTTGAAAGATGAAACAATCTTGCATGGAAATACACACCACCACACTTGAATTTCCCTCTTTCACCAAAACAATGGGACCAATGATTCTTTGTGCTTTTACATATCTTTCATACAGTAGCATTTCCCAGACTGTGTGGGTTTATGCCACACCTTAGTAAAGTTAATCATTCTCCTCCTACTTCAGTTGCCAACGCCATTTCCATTGCAGTTTCTTTTCTCACTGCTAATTTCCTCCTCTGTCATCAGTGGAAATTGGAGATGGGGGCAGGGGATAACAGCAACAGTGGCATCAAAAGCTGGGATATATGAGAGCAGCTAAAGTAGGGCAGGGGGCACAGGAGTGCCCAATTTTACTATGGTGGTACCATAGATTGATGCCATGATCTCACACACCCCTTCACCAGTTACCTTTTGTTCCCCTCTCCCCACCAAGGAAGTATGAAAAACAGTTTGGCAAATGCTGTGGTACAGGACTGATAGTCTAGTAGTTATATAGTCTATAGTAATCTAGTAGCTATAATAGTTTTGAGAAAATAGAATTGTAGAGTCCTATAACAACAGCTCCAAAACACAAAATAATGGTCCTAATCATTGACTTCAGTGGAGTCAGGATTCAATTCTTCTTCTGGTTTACGCTAGGGCTACCATGGTAATTTGGATGATTAGTGACCATTTTGACTATTTTCATTTAAAAAAAAAGAACTCTGTAAAAAGGTTACTGACTAGATTCTAACATTTATTATAGTCATGTTGCAAAAAAGGGAATGAGCCCTTCACTGATCTATATGCGGTTTGAACAGCAGTGTGTTATCTACACAACATACTTTGAGAATTATGATACAAGAAGTCATCCGTGAGCATGTTTAAAGAATGCATACGTTGTGTACAGCGTTTGAGTGGAGTCACTATCTTTCTGTGCACGTACTTTGGAGGCAAAATTGTTTGATGAAATGTTTCAAAATCATGCTGGGGACTCTCTCTCCTTATTTTTCATTCTTATCTCTTGGCTCTTGGTTTTCTAATAGTTCACAGAGTAAAAGAAAAGTGCAGCGAGTTCATGGTTGTTGAAAAGGAATCATTGCTGTTGGCAACCAGCAGAATATTGATGTGGATGCACTGCTTCTGGAGGGTGCCTGGTACAAATGTATCAATGTGAGTTACAGACTTGCTAGAGCTCCCATTTAAGTAGCAAGATAGCAAGACGGCTAATAGATATAATACTTCCTTATACGGGGTTAAAAAAAAAAGCCATCTAGTTTCAGCTGTGCAGGAAAGATCAGATTCTGTTTCATGTCTGAGAGTAGGACAAAATGACATGGGTTCAATATTACTTACTAATTAATTCCATTAACTAACACAAAACCTAGCTGGGATGAATAATTATTTTGAATAGGTGAGTGCAATGGATACTGGAGATGTGCATGTATTCAGACCAAACAAGAAAGAATTCTATCCCATGGATTGGAGATTGTGTGGAGATAATAGCCATTTATAAATCAGCTAAAGGTGATGGATGGACTAAATTGACAGCACCATGTTTCCCTTTTTATTAGGAATAACTTTAGCTGCTTTAACTCCTTCCATCTTTGAGAGTCTCTGTAGCATCCTCTTGCCCCCTCCCCCTTTTTTCATTCTTTTTCCCTTCTCCTCTACCTCAGAGGCAAGTCTGAAAATCCATTTGTTGGATTCATTCAGTAGAATTGACTTGCAAGTGTTAGGGCTGTATTTGCTGCTCTCAAAGACATGCATGCAGTTGCCATCAGTGGCAGTGTGAGAATCAGTATTATGTCTAGCTCTCTCGGGCTGACTACCATGAATGACTAGATAGACTGTCACTTATGACCCTTCCTAAAACAGGAGCTGCTGTTATAAAAGGCCAGCAGAATTCTCATTTGATTGATAAATCAGAAAAATTGTGGGAGCCTGTGGCAGCAAGACCCATCTGTGATTGTGGCCAGTTTTCTTTTTCATGATTTTCTTTTTCATTTTGTTTGAGATTGGATTTGAGAGTGAACTTCAACACATACTAGTAGCCTATGACAGCAAACAAATGAGACAGGGCTATGCTATGGAATAGGATGCATACTACACACACGAAAAGTAAACAGTTGAAAAACTGAAATGACAAGAAGAGTTGAAGTACTTCGTGCTTGGTAGAGTTATGGTAAGTTTTGTTGAGGCAGACATGCAGTTTTTGTAACCTTAATATCATCCTGTACCTAGACACTACAGAATTTGCAAACAAGGGACTAGATTTGATTGATAGTGTCTGGGCAATCTTGTAACCAAGGCAGTCTAGTAATGGTGTAAGTGGCAAGCATTTTTGTGGTTGATAACTTTTCTTGGATGAACTATATAGTTGAGGGGGACAGTTGGCCTGTTAAAAAATAGCAGTCAAAAATTGTTGTATGAATTATATTTGCATTTACAAAAGAGTAAATTTAGTTAACCCTATTGGCATCAGTAATATTACATGCTTATTGTAAGTATAAATCAGTCTATCATATAGGCAAACATAGAAATGATTAAGCAAGAGATACAGTCAAATAAATCATCCTCAATTCATAAAACCAACGATAAGATATTTAAAGTCAGATTTTAAGTTTAATTTGAGTAGGAAACTTCCTAGTTTTCTCTAATTAAAATTGTACCACTGAAGTAACAACAACTCTTTCATAGTTGAAGAGATGTGAATCTGCTTAAGAGTAGCTCATATGGATGGCAAAGCTACTCAGCTACCCGTTTCCCAACAAAAATAATTCTTTTGATTGCTGCAAATATGTTTGGACATATCTGAAAAGACCCAGGCTCTCAGTGGCAAAGATGGCAGCACAGTGTGTCAAGGGGCCAAGAAGGCACAAACCCTGCTCCTGTAACTTTCAACCAGTATCAGAGAAACTGGAGGGAGCTGGAAAGATACAGATCTAATTGGATCCTATGTCCTTCATAGACGGTGAAGGCCAATAGGGAAACTTCGGACCCACTGCTTAAGACAATTAATGTTCCTTCAGAAAGTCAGGAGGTAACTTGTCTGTAATGGATCATTTTGTGGCCTCTGATCAAGAATTCATCTGACCAACTATCAATCTGTTTCATAACTCCCTTTCTTGGCATTATTGGTAAAGGGATGGCAAGGAAACAGTTCTAGCAATATCTGTAATCCTTGGGTTTCCTTGACCCTAGATAGTCTGGTTTCAGGCCAGGAACTGAAAAAAAAAAAGTATTAGGAACAGGGAAAGCTTATGTGTTCATACAGACTTTTTTAGACCTGTCATCTGCTTTCAATAGTGTTGGTAATGAGGAATAACATAACAAAAGCATAATAAGATCCAGACTCAGCTATTTTGTTTGGAATATTATTTTCAATTGTCTTCACTTTCATTATCAGCTATTTCAATTTTTTTTCTTTTTGGTAAAATAATTTTGTTGTATGGTGACATCACCCTTGTGAGGATTGTGAGCATCTTTGGAAATTATCAGGGATTTTTATTTTTTATTTTTTTGAAGAACTGCCATTTCTGAGAATGGGAGTGGCAGTACACATCAAAATGTTCAGCTATTGCACAAGGTACTGCCTTCTCTCACAGATGCCACATTCACCATTTTGTGTTACATCACCCTTAACTCTGAAAATGCATTAATGCAATGAAAAGGCCACCTTCATGGAAAAAGAATGTAATATCACAGTTTAGACAAAAAGAAAATCCATCTAAGTCAGCTATATTGTTTGCAACATCTTCTGCATGAAAAAGGATTGACAGAAGCAGAAATAAACAAACTATTTTACCACTATCTTTTCCATGGCAAAAGCTTATGCCCATTAGGATACTTGGTTTTGATTTTTTTTTTTTTTTAATGCAAAACATAAATCTCATAGAGGAAAATAGACCCTTACCTGTTCCAAACAACAGCAGCTGAAAAGTAGGGCCATATTTGATATGAATTTTAATATGCTGTCTGGATATTTCCCAGATGTGTGCATATAATATTAGAAGTGCATTTAGTTTAATAGGGCTTTTGGCATCTAGATACAGGAGACAGGGACTCCTTTAAAGAGCATAAATATAAGTCATATGTGCTGGAAAAATGACTGTGAATAACGGCATAGACTTTTTCAAACTAGAACTGAAATGGTGGGATAACCTTGTGTTTTTAGGCTTATGACCTTTGTCTCATTAGGTGTACCTTTAACTGTGATAAACATCCACTTAAATGAATATCATTTCCTTACAATTACAGCAGGGTCATACATAATACACTAAGTTCCCCTGGCAGCATATGTGTTAGTCATGCATATTTCATGAGCAGTTTTATTCCCCCAGTCAGCTTCAAGCAATGCTCAATCCCATGGCTTTGGTGTGTAGGAAATAAAGGTCTTGTCCACAAAGAGATCCCATGGCAGTTATTGTAACTCTGCACTTTATCAAGGGGAGCAACAGAATGACCTGCTTGTACATCTGATCAGCGCTAGTCTCAATTTTCCTTTTAATATCCCTAATTCTTATTATTTACCAGTTGCTGCAGAAAACACGCTTTCCCTGATTTCATAAGCTCTAATGTAAATAGCCTGAATGATACTGAGCAATGATGGGTGGTGAGAGTGCTGATAGTTATGTAATAGGTAGGTTAAAAAAGGCATGCTTACATGTTAAACATTTGTGGAACAGGTTACAAAAACACATTGTGAGCTATGGAGAACCAACATCTGTTTATGAAATGATGGGTTTTCCTGCTGCATAAGCCACAGGAAATAAAGTGCTGGAATGGTAAATCGGAATAAAAAGAAGGTCATAGTAATGAAAGAGAAAACTAGTTCTGTATTTTCAGAACTGTTGGTGACAACTTTCCCATTGTATTTCTAAGGATATCAAGTTCATCAAGGCAGTTAAATCCATCTGATATTTCCCACCACACTGACAGCACTTTCAGGAGAGACAAGTCACAGCCATCATCTTGGCTGGCAAACATGTTCAACTACAGTAATGGGACAAATGGATCCAAACTCATCAGAAAGGTTATTCTCTGTACCAGTAATCTGAAAATGAGTGCAAAGGCCACACAACATAAACTGCAGAAGTGCCCCTTTCATAAAGATACTGCTATGAGCTTCTGATGACATGTTTGATACCACATGTTTTTAGCAGATTTTTTGTTCAACAATTCCACCAAAGAAAACGTGTTCTACTTGATGTACTAAATTAATATTTATGTTGCTAAAATATCAGAGAGGCCACAGAAAAATATTAATATAAAAAGGTTATAATTATCTTTAAAAATGTGGCAGCAATTGAAATGTAAATCCTAGAGAGCTAGGAGAGATACTTGTTTGCATTGTGCCTGGGGCACCCTGACTGACTGCCGCAGCTGCAATTGATCATTTCAAATCAAAGGAAGCTGGAGATGTCTCTGGTGGCTCAACTGGAAAAAAAAGCGAGGAGAGAAAGATGCTCTGTTCTGCAGGACTGTTATCAAAAAAATGAGCTGGAATGTGTTTCCAATCTTTCCTCTGTTGAATTTGAAGCCCTTCAAAGCTTTGCCACAATAAATAAAGTTTTCAAAACACATAGACTCTAAAGGACACGTTTAAAATTCCTCTGAACTAAGCATTTTCTCCTTTCTTGCCATTACCAGAAAACAACGGTATGAAACAATTGTGCATGGGGTGATTAAACGCGAGGGATACACAAATACTCTGATGTTTTCTACAGCAGGGGCTCTTAGACTCTTGAAAATAGAACATAATTATTTTCAGAGATGAAGAGAGGGTGGGGAAAGAATACAGGGTAAGAGGGATCTGAACTCTGGATTTCATTATTATTTCTACACTGTACAGTCTGTATACTGTACTGGGCAACCATATACATTATGCCATCAGCCATACACACTTCAAATAATAAAAGATAAAAGTGTATCTTCACTAAACCCAGAATATTACTGACAGGGTAGACTTTTCTTGAGGTCCATTAAATTCTATTTGACATACATTAAAAAGATTTAATCACAGATGCCAGTCAGCTAACCAACCCATTAATCTAGCTGTTTTTCCTATGAAAATTGTATATAAAAAGGTCTTTTTTTCCCCTCAATTTAATTTAGTCATCCATTTAAATTTCATGTATTTATCATGTAAATGTGCCTTATTTGCAAAAGAAAAGCTCAGGACTCAGTGAAATAAATAGTTATTTCATTAAAATGGATACAAAAAACCCTGTGATTAGGGTAATTAATTTGCACACTAAAAGCTATCTTCCTAGTTCAGATCATTAATATTGATGGTGTTCGATTTTGTTCTCAGTAATGTTCCTTGAAATACATTCAGAACTGGCAAGCAAGGATGAAGAAGCAGCCGCTCAAAGTCGAAATGAGGCTTCAGTAAGCACTTGGCTACTTTCCCTTTGCTACCATTCAGAATTAATAACACAGAATTCTGATGCTTGTGTCCTGAAATGAACTGGATTACTTGGATTGTACGGGATTATGTGGTTTGTCAGAAGAGGTGCTTATTTATGTATGAAGCTCTCACTACCTTTTCTGATTTTATATTTTAAATTGTAAAATAACATTACAGGAGATTAAGTCTAGGTAGCCCATGCAGTTATACATATCAATGCCAGATAACAAGGCAGTGTCTGCCAGTATACTCTTTTGTCATTAGCTTTTCATCTGCATAATATGCAAATTGCATTGAACAGTTTCCCAGTTTGAATCCTTTCTACTGCAAGTCTTAGTCAAGACACATATTTTGTTTCCCCACTGTACAGCAGATGTATTCCACGAAAGACCTTGCAGGAAGGGTGTCACATCACTGGTGCACTATCAATTACAGCTCTAGGCAAACTCCTATGAAAATCAAGTCCTGGAACAATTTCAGATAGATTAGACTATCTCTGTCTAAACACAGAGATATTTTGTGGGGGGGAAACAAATTAGCAGTTCACTACAGGCTGTGTATATTTTATTTATATAGCCAAATTATACAATACATAGATGCATACACATGCAGGGCATGTGAAAGTCATATTTCCGTGAAATATTTATTTATCACTTGACTACATAGCCTAATCTCTCCCTATTACTCCTTCTCCCTGGAACTTATTTTAAATTTCAAACCCTTAAGAAACTTCAAAAAGCTGCCATTCTTGGGAAACTAACCAGCAGGAGGAATTTTTTCACTTTCCCCAACTATGTCACCCTCCACAAATTATTCTGGCTCAAGGAACAGCTTTTCTGGGTCTAAAATGCCATTAGATTAAAAATTCAAATTTGCAGAGGTAGAATTAGGCAGTCCATCTCACTAAAAGGTTGATTCAGAAATCATACATCTCATCTTAGAAATTCCCAGGAAATCAGACTTTAAAATCTTGATTTTATATATTTGATACACATGCACGCACATGCACACAGAGCAATTTTAGGTCATTTTGGTTTGAGTTTTACAGTTATTAGATTTTTTTTTCCCTTAGGCCTTCACAGTTGCACTCATGGCAACATTGCACCTTGCTTTCCAGGTATGTGGGGGCGGAGGGAGAGGAGGGAGCGGGGGCAAGGGCATTACAAAGTACAGAGGAGACAACAGGGAAGGCCTTCTCATTCTTGCTGAGAAAGTAGGGCAATTGGCTAGTTACCTCAGGTGTCTGTACATGAATGCACAGAGCCTGGGAAACAAGCAGCAAGAACTGGAGGTCCACATATAGTCACAGAACTTTGATGTGACTGGAATAACAAAGATCTGGTGGGATAGCTCACATGATTGGAGCAGTGTCATGGATGGGAAGGACAGGCAGGGGAGAAGAGGAGTTGCACTTTATGTAAAAGAGCTGTATGATTGCTCAGAGCTGTAGTACAAAACTGGAGATAGGCCTGCTGAGTTAAGGCCAGAGGGGAAAGCAACAAGGGTGATGTTGTGATGGGTGTCTGCTATAGACCACCAGACTACCAAGTGAGGCTGTCTTCAAACAGCTAACATAACTTTCCCAATCCCAGTCCCTGGTTCTCGTGGGGTACTTCAGTCACCCTGACATCTGTTTGGAGGGCAGTACAGCAGTGCATAGGCAAGCTAAGAAGTTTTTGGAGAGTGTTGGAGACAACTTCTTGGTGCAAGTGCTGGAGAGGCCAAGTAGGGGCCAGATAAACCATCCTGATGCGCAGAAAGATTAACAAGTATGGCAGAAGACCACCTTGGCTTAGCAGGGAACTCTTTAGTGAGCTAAAACACAAAAAGGAAATTTACAAGTGGAAACTTGGACAAACAACTAGGGAGGAGTATAAGATTATTGCTCAGGCATGTAGGGATGAAATCAGGAAGGCCAAAGAACAATTGGAGTTGCTGCTACCAAGGGACACAAAAGATAACAAGAAAGGTTTCTACAAGTATCTTAATGACAGGAGAAAAATCAGAAAAAGTGTGGATCCCTTACTAAATTGGGGAGGCAAGCTAGTAACATGATGTGGAAAAAGCAGAAATACTTAATGCCTTTTTTTACCTCAGTCATAGGCAAGGTTAGGTCCAAGACTATTGAACTGGGCAGCACTGTTTGGGGAGGAGGTGAGCAGCCAACAGTAGCAAAAGAACAGGTTAGGGACTACTTAGAAGAGCTGGACATGTGGTCAGATGCAATGCACTCAAGGGTTCTGAGAGAGTTGCTGATGTGACTGCAGAGTTGCTGGGCATTATCCTTGAAAATTCATGGTGATCAGAAGAGGTCCCAGATGACTGAAAAGGGCAAATATAGTGCCCATCTTTAAGAAAGGGAAAAAAGAGATCTAGGGAACTACAGACTAGTTAACCTCACCTCAGTCCCAGGAAAGGTCATTGAGTAAGTCCTCAAGGAATGCATTTCTAAGCCCTTGGAGGAAGAGAAAATAATTAGGAACCATCACAGCATGGATTCACCAAGGGCAAGTCATGCCTGAGCAACCTGATCGCTTTCTATGCACTTAGGATGGAGCAATCCCATGTACAGGGTGGGGTCTGACTGGCTAAGAATCAACTCTGCAGAGAAGGATGTGGGGTAACAGTGGACAATAAATTGAACAGGAGCAAACATTGTGCCTTTGTTGCAAAGATGGCTAATGGCATACTGGGTTTTATTCGTAGGAGTGTTGCCAGCAGATCAGAGGGAAGTAATTATTCCCCTCTATTCATCACTGGTGAGGCCACATCTGGAGTACTGTGTCCAGTTTTGGGGGCCCCACTACAGAAAGGATGTGGACAATTTGGAAAGAGCCCAATGGAGGACAATGAAAATGGTTAGGTGACTTGGGCACATAACTTCTGAGGAGAGGCTGAGGAAACTGGGCTTATTTAGTTTGGAGATGAGAAGACTGAGGGGAGATTTAATAGCAGCCCTCAACTATCTGAAGGGGAGTTCCAAAGTCAGTGGAGCTAGACTGCTCTCAGTGGTGACAGATGACAGAACAATGAGCAATGGTCTCAAGTTGCAGCAAGGGAAGTTAAGTTAGATATTAAGAAAAACTCTCTCTGTAGGAGGGTAGTAAAGCCTGGAACAGGTTACCCAGAGAGGTTATGAAATCTCTGTCCTTGGAGGTTTTTATAGACCCAGATAGACAAAGCCTTGGCTGGGATGATATAGTTGGGGATGGTCCTACTTTAAGCAAGGGGTTGGACTAAATGACCTCCTGAGGTCCCTTCCAACCATAACTTTCTATGATTCTATGATTTACCTGCATACCACATGCACCTTTTCCCAAAATGTAGCCCATGTTTATTATGGATGCACCTATACACACCCATACACACATACGTGTGTGTGTGTGTGTGTGTTGTCGGGACCCAGGGCAGCCGGCCAGCAGCTCTCCCTGACTCCCACCTGGGCAGTGGTTGGCAGAGGGTCGGTCCGGGGGCCTTAGAAGGCCGTCAGGCGGGTACTTGTGATGCTTGGAGTGGAATTAATTAGGTGGACGCTTATCGGTTGCAAAGCAAGATTATTTACTTACGCCGTCGAGGTGGTGAAAAACGGAGGTCAGAGATACTTGGTTAGTTACAGCTTAGAGTTCATGAGGTTGGTCTGCAAAGTAGGTCAGTTCACAAAAGGGGTCGGGCAGAAGGTCGGGCCGGCGGTCGTCGATTACATCTGAGATAAGGTTGAAGACGGGGGTGCGAACTGGCAAGTGATCAAATTGCCAGTTTACTCTAACACCTATGTTAGAGGTCTCCAGGTGTATACGGAGTCGCTCTCTCCGACTTCACGGAAATGCAGCGGGGTTTTGTTTGTGTACTAGCCAATTGCTCTTCGCCACGTCATAAATTTAATTAGAATCGCCAATTATTTAGCGGTCTTCGCTAGGGTGTTATCACAGGGTTACTCCCTGTTTTCTCTGACCAATTATAATGATTTATGTACAGCACAGAAGGCTAAGTTCTATTTCATGTTGGTGTCGCAGTTATAAATTTCTTTTTGACATGTGCAGCAAAAAAAAGCTGTTATTATCATTTGTTAACCCTTAGTTAACCTAGTGCAGAAAAAAAACTGTTTTGAATGGTTTTACTTGCTTGTGACATGGGCACTACTTAATTTGGGTTGTGACGTGTGTGTGTGTGTGTGTGTATTTATATACACATCCATACATACACAGGCAAAAGCACAGGCTTTATTTATATAATATATATTCTACACTAAACAATTATATACTGTATAGGTATATAGACATATATAAGTAATATAGGCCTCATGCCAGAGTTTGAAATGCAGTTAATTCTTTTTAATTACTGTTAAGTGTTTTCAGAGACAATCTGAGTAGGGTACGGGGCCTAGGCCAAATCAGCCTGTGTGGGGCCCTGCCCTTGGATGCGAGGAAGCCAGCAGTAGATTCGGTGGGGGGAGGGGTGGTAAGTGGCTCCTGCCGATTTCAGCAGCAGATTCAGCAGTGGGGGGAGAGGGAGAAGGGTGCCAAGTGGCCGGACATGAAGCCGGCGGCAGTGCGGCATTGCCACACCACTCTGCCTGGTTCCGTGGGGCCCCACAAAGTGCAGGGCCCCAAGGCATTTGCCCCTATTCATCCCCACCCCCCCACCCCCCGCAACGGCCCTGAGCGTATGATTTGTGAGACTGATCTGTATTTTCCCTATTGCCCATCCTCTTCATTTGACATACAGTGTGCACTTGAAACCCTACATTCCAAAAGACATTTCAAGTTACAAACAGAATAGTAATTTTCTCTTGCCCATGATACTGTGGACCTTATTTTAGATCAGTAAATAACATCAGAAAATATGGACTCCCTATTTTTTTAAACAAGCCTCTGTGCTGTTTTATGGACAAAAATGTGTGTGTTAATATTTAACACTATTTTGTAGAGTGCAAATTATGTCCTCTGAGAATTTACAATAGGACTCATTCTTGGCCAGGTACAGACATTACACTTCTTCCAGTTTAGGTGGTCTGAAACTGGTCTATACCCATAACAAAACAGAAGTTCAGGGCACATGGACTGCTTTAAAATGGTGGATCCCAGTCTAAGATATACCTAGATCGATATAGTATCAGCTTTATTCGATCTAGGCTAGACCAGTGAATTGAACATCAGTATCAGGTCTGCTCACAAATCAAGGTAGGCTGCTGTCCACCAGCATCCCAGGAGCCATTGTACCTCCATCACAGGGAGCTGTGGCTTGGTTGCTCCAGCCAAGCACCTAGCCAGATCCTCCCCTGAGCTCTCTAGCTGTCAGCCACAGACAGGACAGAGGCAGGGGGTGGGACTCACGAGCTGCTGGTTGGAGGTGGTGCCAGTGGTACATTCCACATTCCCTTACACAAATAAGGGAGAGAGGTGGACCACCTAGAGTGGACCCCCATGCCCACAGTCCTGGACAAAGATTAGGGACCCCCATGCTGCCCAAAGCAGCGGGGAGCATACCTCCCTCCACTAGGTGCCTGCAGCTGCCTTCTGCCTGATAAATGATAGATCAGCAGCAGGAGGCATGTGTCTGATAACCAGTCAGGGATGGCGCAACCATTTAGCTGCACTTGGCTGCCCTCAGCAATCTCCAGCACACTGGGAGGCATATGGGAGGTCCCCCACACTTCTGGCCTTGGCCAGTGCAGGCTTCTACGTGCCCTCTCCTACTGAAGGGTAAATGAACATGAGTTCCAATCACTCCCAATCCAAGCTACACAGCTTAGAGAAACCCATGTAGATTAGATCAATCCTGCCTCAGGCTTTTTGAATGTCTGTACAGACATTCATATAAAGAATAGAATAGAATAGAATAGAATAGAATAGAATGTTTAAAGACCAGTGTCATGCCAGAAACTGTCCAGAGTAAACAAGGGCAGTTGGGGAATAGATATGAAGCCCTGGCTGCACTGGAGGAGACTGCGGTAGAGGAGACAGCATGGGAGGAGCTCCAATCCATCCCCAAACAAGCTGAGGGCCAGACAAGCTACTGGAGGAAGAGGAGGCATGTCATCATAGTGGGTGACTCCCTACTGAGAGGAGCAGAGGGAAACATCTGCTGCCCAGATCCCATGGCACATGAGGTGTGTTGCCTGCCAGGGGCCAAGATTCGGGATGTCACGACAAGGATTCCTGACCTGATCTGGGGACTACTATCCCATGGTCCTCATCCATGTGGGAACCAATGACGTGGCCAGGAGTAGTCCTGACCATATCATGGGGGACTACAGGGCTCTGGGGGCCAGGCTTAGGGACACGGGGGTGCAGGTGGTCTTCTCGTCCATCCTCCCGGTCAGAGTTCACAGTAGGCATCACAGCGCCTGCATCAGAGAGATCAACCTGTGGCTCAGGAGTTGGTGCCATCATGCAGGATTTGGCTTCCTGGATCATGACCCACACTTCCTGGCAAGGGACTTCCTGGGACACAATGGACTTCACCTCTCAGCAAAAGGTTAAAGTCTTTTCTCCAACAGATTGGCTGATCTCCTACATCGGGCTTTAAACTAGTTCAGACAGGGGATAGGGAGGCAGAAGAAGGAGGACATCAGGAACCTGCAATCCATGGGACGTCCAGCAGTATAGCACAGGTAAGCAATAAGCAGGTAAGCAACAAGGGGCCCATTGGGCATCAGAGCCAGGGGACAACAAAGGCGCCAGTCACAGGGCTCAAGTGCCTATACTTAGTGGAGTTAACAGAAACCTGGTGGGACTCTACCCATGACTGGGCAGTACACATTGAGGGCTATAAGCTGTACAGAAAGGATAGAGTAGGGAGGAGAGGGGGAGGGTTGCGCTGTATATCAAGGAGCTTTATACATAGAGCCTTATCAAAATGAAATTGGAGGAGGAGAAAGTAGAAGGATTGTGGGTTAGGATACATAGAAGTCAAAGGGAAATGGATTTGGTGGTAGGGGATTGATACTGACCACCACACCAAGGGGAAGAACTATTCTTGGAACTCCTGAGGCAGCTCTCAGAGACCATAAATACTACTAGGGAAGCGGTAGTCATGGGGGACCTAAATTACCCTGACATCTGCTGGGAGATGCAGATAGCGAATTCCCACCATTCACGCAGGTTCCTATCCTGTGTACAGGACCTCCACCTGATGCAGGAGGTACATGGTCCCACTAGGGGGAAGGCCTTACTGGACCTGGTATTGGCAATGGGGGATGACATGGTAGGGGACCTACAGATCAGTGGTCACCTGGGGGACAGTGACCACCAAATAATAGAATTCACCATAAGGCATAGAGTGGGAAAGGTAACTAGTAGGGTGGAAGTGCTAGACTTTAGGAAGGCTGACTTTAGCGAGCTCAGGCGTTTAGTCAATGACACACTGCAGAGTAAGAGATTTGGTGAGATGGGAGCCCAGGAAGGGTGGCTGTGCCTTAAGGAAGTGATCCTTCAGGCACAGAGGGAAGACAATCCCAATGCAGGGGAAGAGGGGGAAAGGGGCCAAGAGGCTTCCTTGGCTGACCAGAGAAGTCCAGAGCAGCCTAAGGGCAAAAAGGGGGGCATATAAGCAGTGGAAACAGGGAGAAATTACTAAACAGGAGTATGCCTCCTCAGCTCGCAGTTGTAGGGAGGCAGTTAGAAAGGCCAAAGCTACCATGGAGCTGAGGATGGCATCCCAAGTTAAGGATAACAAAAAATTGTTTTTCAGATACATAGGGAGTAAAAGGAAGGCCCAGGGCAGTATAGGACCACTACTGAATGGGCAAAAGCAATTGGTGACAGACAGGGGGGACAAGGCTGAACTCCTCAATGAGATCTTTGCCTCAGCATTCCTAAACAAGGGGCAAAACAAGTCTCACAGTGGGATCGTAGAGAGACAACAGCAGGGCACCAGCTACCAAGCATTGACCCTGAGATAGTGCAGAGTCACTTGGAAGGACTGGATGCGTTTAAGTCAGAAGGCCCGGATAAGCTCCATCCGAGAGTACTAAAGGCACTGGCTGATGTCATTGCACGGCCACTGGCAAGAATATTTGAGCACTCGTGGCACACGGGCCAGGTCCCGGAGGACTGGAAAAGGGCCAATGAGGTCCCTAATTTCAAGAAGGGGAGGAAGGAGGACCCAAACAACTACAGGCCAGTCAGTCAGTCTCACATCCATCCTTGGTAAAGTCTTTGAAAAGATTATTAAGGCTCATATATGTGAGAGCCCAGCAGGAAACATTATGCTGAAGGGAAACTAGTTCGTAGCAGGTAGATCATGCCTGACTCATCTAGTCTTTTTTTACGACCAGGTTACAAAACACCTGGACGCAGGAGTAGGGGGTAGATATCATTTACTTAGACTTCAGGAAGGCCTTCGATA
>NW_005841966.1:681043-701018 GCF_000455745.1 Alligator sinensis | reverse complement strand
TTTAACAAGGAGAAATGCAAAGTGCTGCACCTAGGAAGGAAAAATGTCCAGCACACCTACTGCTTAGGAAATGACCTGCTTGGAGGCACGGAAGCGGAAAGGGATCTTGGAGTCCTAGTGGACTCCAAGATGAACATGAGTCATCAGTGTGACAAAGTCATCAGCAAAGTTAACTGGACTTTATCGTGCCTCAGCAGATGCATGACAAACAGAACCAAGGAGGTGATATTTCCCCTCTATCGGGCGCTGGTCAGACCACAGTTGGAATACTGCATCCAGTTTTGGGCACCACACTTCAAGAGGGATGTGGATAACCTGGAGAGGGTCCAGAGAAGGGCCACTCATATGGTTAAGGGCTTGCAGGCCAAGCCCTATGAGGAGAGACTAGGGCACCTGGACCTCTTCAGCCTCTGCAAAAGAAGGTTGAGAGGCGACCTTGTGGCTGCCTATAAATTCATTATGGGGGCGCAGAAGGGAATTGGTGAGGCTTTACTCACCAAGGCGCCCCTGGGGGTTACAAGAAATAATGACCATAAGCTAGCAGAGAACAGATTTAGACTAGACATTAGGAAGAACTTCTTCACAGTTAGAGTGGCCAAGGTCTGGAATGGGCTCCCAAGGGAGGTGGTGCTCTCCCCTACCCTGGGGGTCTTCAAGAGGAGGTTAGATATGTATCTGGCTGGGGTCATCTGAACCCAGCACACTTTTCTGCCCATGCAGGGGGTTGGACTCGATGATCTATTGAGGTCCCTTCCGACCCTAACATCTATGAATCTATGAATCTCAGTATCATCTAATTCAGCTCGAGGCAGGATCGCCCATAACTAAATCCTCCAAGCCAAGTATCTGTCTAACATGCTTTGAAAGTTTCCAAGCATGAGGATAACACAACTTATCTTGGTAACCTGTCCCAATGCCTGACCATTCTTTTAGCCAAGAAGTTCCTCCTAATCTCCATCCTGATTTCCCCTGCTTCAAGTTTTCTCCCATACAGCCACAGAGAAAAGCCCATCTCTGCTGTCTTATAATGAAATATGGGTTCCTCTCTATCAGCTCTTTTGTCTCCTATCACCTGAGATTCATAGCACCATCTCCTGCCAGTCTTCTCCTTCCTTTTCATTCAAGATCTGTAATATGTTTTTTTCTCTTCACAAAACTTTCAAATTTATACCCAAGATGGAGACAGTATTCCAGGATTTTGTGAAGTATTTCAAACAATAAAATTGATAAAGGAAGTGAAAAGGTTTTTTGATTCATTTATCTACATTACTCAATTAAAAGCATTAAAAAAGCTTTTATACTGAAGAGGTATTGAAAGTGGTTTGTAATACTGAGAAGTGATTCTAACACATACCTTATTCTTTTATTAGCAATTATTATAAGTGATCTTTACTGTAAAAATGTCTTACGCAACATGACAAAGTTCTGGAAAATTCCTCTTTACTATGATCTTTCATATCTATTTTTGAGCTGTTTCTATACATTCCAATACTTAAAATTGAATTTCTCTTCAACTATGATGGCCAATTTCATCTAGAGAAAAAAAAAGCAAACCCTAGAGGTAGTATTTCAAAACAGTCCCAAGAATACTCTGTGTTTTTCCCCCCAACTTTTTCATGAATTGCTTCAAGTGGTATCCTCTAGATGCACTGTAATAAGACAGCACTCATCCATATAGCAGCAACAGCAGTCAGGTTATAGCAATGTGCTAATTAAAAAGAGGAACACGCCACAAATCTACTCGTTACTATTCATGGCAAGTGTACAGCAAATCACTTGGCTGTTTGGTTTTAAAATAAAAGCTTTTGCCTGTCTTGTTTAGAAAGACATGCACAGGCTAAAGAGACTTTTACTAAAGCATGACATTGAAAAGGCATTGCCCTAAGGTTTGATAGAGCAAAAGGCTAGATCATTTATATTGTTTAATGTTATACTTTTTTTCCCCCCCCAGCTATTCACCTCTTACAATATGCTTCCTTTAATTCACTCCAGATCAACAGCTAGGAAAGCTGTATGAGGAGTCTTCTCAGATATTTTTCAGCACGAAGAAATATAAGAAAAGCACTTTGCTGATGAAAATAAAGAACTCTTGGATACCTGACAGTTAGGTAATGTCCATCTTTATTAAGGATCTAGGCTAACTGTCATGGCAAATAGTCTGGAATACCATTACCCTTCAGAACTGTACTTTAAGTAACCAGATTCACTGAAGGTGATATTGTATATAAAGAATAAATGATTGTTGTCTAGGAGTCAGCTGTGATATGCTCTCAACACATTTTTCTTTAAAAAGTTATACTTCTAAAAGGGTCAGCAATGTATTAGTGACATGGGTTGCCTGACATGGGGCGGGATGGGGAGAGTGGGAAAAATCATGAGTCTAACATAGCAAAAAAGTACAAAAATCCTCATTTTAGTTTCAAAAATCAAAAAGGCATAGCACAAAATACTTTTCACTACATTTATTTTCTATTTAGGAACTGATGTAGCACCTGTTAATAGAGTTTTAAAGCATAGAAAGCAAGCAATGCACCAAAACAGAATCAATGCTGAGATTCTTGCATGTTGCTAACTCTGCTCCCATAAAAATGAATGGAATTCTTTTACCAGTGACTTCAAGGGTAGGCCAATTCTGAGCATAATAAAAAAAATCCTTCCCCAGCCATGCACAATGAATGGAAAAGTTTTACTAGGCAACCTGGAGTAAAAAACTATGGCTTTTTGCAAGAAATCCTAAATGTTGAATATTTTCCCTGAGGGTAGAAATAAACATTA
Source organism: Alligator sinensis (assembly GCF_000455745.1). NCBI lineage: Eukaryota > Metazoa > Chordata > Crocodylia > Alligatoridae > Alligator > Alligator sinensis. Next base: position 698,243 of record NW_005841966.1, on the reverse strand, counting down.
TCTTTTGTCACCTTTGTGCTGTCATAAAACAATTTATGGCAACACAAATGCCAATTAAACAGATATCAATTACACATGTGTGAAGCAGCTAATATTCACTTTAGATTTGGATTCGGCCAATTCAGGGGACAGTGATTAGATTCGGTGATTCAAATCACCGTCCTGAATTGATTTGGCTGAATCTGATTTGGAGATTCTGCCGCTGCCAAATTAGCTAAATCTCTGACTCCCCCCATCCCCGCCTCTCCCAGCCCCATCAATGAGTGCCCCGTCTGGCTCCAGCATCCCTCACTTTAAAAAAAAAAAAGCCCTGCACTCACCAGCTCCTGCCAGGTTGGGGGGGGCAATCCCTGCTGCCCCCCACTGCCCCCCACTACTGCCCCGCTGCATGGGGGGGGGGCTTTGCCATGAGCCCCCAGAGGCTGCTGCAGCAGCCAGTGAGTACAGGGCTTTTTTTTTTTTTTTTTTTTTTTTTTTTTAAGTGCCAGGACACTGGGGCCAGGTGGGGCAGCCGTTGATGGGGCTGGGAGAGTGGGCAGGGGTCGGGGGACACTCAGGGAGGGCTAGGGGAGAAGGCAGGGGATGGGGCCTGGCAGGGGTCCTCCCATGGTCCCCTCCCCACCTCTTCCAGTCCCCCATCCCCCCCTACTTACCAGCTGGAGTCCAGGTCCAGCTCCCTGTGGTGGTGAGTGGGGACTGGCCAAATCTTCAAATCACCTCTGAATCTTTTCTGAATCAGTTCGGAGGCTTCAGATTGATTCAAACCTTTTATTGGTCTCCTGATGCGATTCAGATTTGAAGATTCGGCCACCGAATCGGACTGAATCTCCTCCAAATTGAATCAGCAACCAAAGTCTTGCACAGCCCTAATATTTATACCCCTTGTCACACTACAAATGTCCAAAATTTGTGGTCGTGATGAAGTTGGTATCAGTTTGTGCCATGATTTAGCAGCAGACCTCTATTTGCTTTATGGCAAATCAGGCAGCCCAGAGATGCCTGTGCTCTAAAGCTGCTCTGGGCAGGTGTTTCAGCCATTTGCGGAGCCTGATCCTATGCACCCTGGAACCCCCTGTGCAGGATTGGGCCTCTCAAAACCTGGGAGCACTTACCTGGCTATTCCCACTTTCAGAGATGTGCACTTACAGTGACATACCCCAGAGATTCCCAGAGGCACTCTGTAAGCAGGGAAGCCAGGCAAGGTGCTTCCAGGGCTTGAGAGACCCAATCATGTGTAAGAATACCCAGGGTGCACAGGACTGGGCCCACCAAGCCCCTGGACAATGTGTTATCCAATATTCCGCAGCATCAGCAGGTGTTCTGGGACACATTCTGGCACAACTGACCTGCTTCATTTTGCAACATCTATTTCTAGCCTGATAGACATTATGGGCACCGATACACAATCAGCAAGGCTGCTCCGAAGTGCCGTAATTACAGAATGTTGGAGCAGATTTGACTAATCGAGTCTGCTGGCTCATGGTAATTGCTGTGCAACAGCAGATTCCAGCATCTTGTGTATCAGCACCCCCACACTTAAAAATAGCAGTGGAGGTGCCTTAACTAAAGGTCATCAAACGAGCTTTATTTAAAGTATCCCTGCCACCATTTTTAAATATGGGGATGCTGATACATGAGAAGTTCTAGGCACTTTAATTACAGCAGCTCTTGGATCCACTATAACTAAAGCCTCTTCCCCTCTCCCCTCCCCACCCCCCTGAGCACATGTATAAACACCCTATGGCATGACAAACATACTGATATAACTGTTGTAATATATCTGTTTTTCAGCTATTAAAATAAAGCTGTCCATTATCATGAAAAATCTGAATACTTTCAAAGACATACTGATTACAAATCATGCAAGAAATTACAAATCATGAAACAGCACAAATAAATTACAGAAATACTTAAAAAAGGGACACCTATAAGCAGGAGCATTAAAATATTTCTGTAAAAAAATTGTCATTATTAAGTCATAGTTAAAGGGATTTTACAAAATACTCATAAGTTGTGGAGAGAGGAGCAGGAACAGGGTGGCCAAAAACAGTATCAATTTTGAAGTGAAATATCTAATAATTAGGATATAGGAACTTTTAGAAAAATCTGTTATAATTTTTTTCTTTTAACAATGATAGGAGACAAGATGTTTTGAGTGGTGGAGTGCAAGATTTGAAGAGTCAGAAAGAAAATTTGTGATGTAGCTTGTCTGCTTAATGGTACTTGAAGCATCTGGTGGAAGGGCAGAGGTGATACAATCAACAACATAAGACAAGGAGCCTTGGCACCAGTGACCATAGAGTACAATCCAAGTATTTTTTCCCTTTAATCATAATAACACAGCATAGAACACAGAAGTGAACAAAACAAAAGGCAAGTCAATGGGAGGGAAAAATGTAACTTGTTGTATGATACAATGAAGAAATCACAGTACAGAAGAGTAATGGATAAGAAAGTCAGACTACAAGTACACGCCAGTGCCTGAAGCAACTTACTGCAACAATTTTCGTTTAAAGAAGGTTTCGATAGATGGAAGTCATGGGGTAGAAGGGAATGAGTTCTATCATTTTAACATTTGAGTACTTGCTACAAAAACCATTTAATAATCATGCTCATCAATGAAATGTCCTCCCATAGTATTAATGACTCACTTTCAGTACAAGGAACTGGCATGGCACAAAATGCCAAGAGATTATGAAATAAACAACAAAGCTATAGCATCCATTAATAAACATGAACAGACAGAAATAAACATGTTTGCCTCCATTCTACTGTCTCTTTGTAATTGATTAACATAGCTTCTTTCTCATTCCGATTCAAGTTAATTCTCAGAATCTATATAAACGTGCCACAATGCCTTAAATATAGCCATTTCTGGGATGGGATATAGACAATCAGGTCTGGGGGGAAAAAAAAATGTTCACCAGTTTCTAAAATGGGAAGTAAAGAATATATTCTCTGCTTGAAAAAGCCAAGAGAAAGAAGTAGGCAGAATTTGGGCAGACCCCCAGATTTATACCATAGCCTTTATTACATAAAAACTATAATAATCAAAAGTGATCATAAACTCTGTTTTAGGAAACAGTGGGCATGTCTACAGTTACTGTGCAGTAGCACTGGTACACAGTTATTTAGTGATGCTTACTGCACAATAGCCTAATAACACTACACAGTCTACACAAGACACTGGGTACATCTGTACAAGGCTCCTATTACACATTAGCCTAATAACACTGTGCAGTAGTGTGCCATGGCAAAAACCATGCTACTAGTCTACTCCACAGTGTTATTAGGCTAATGTGCAGTAAGAGTCACTAAATAACTGTGTGCTGGCTCTACTGCACAGTAACTAAGTACTGTGCATTTAGTTAATACTTTATTAAGGAAGTACTAAACTTAATGTGCAGTATCTAAGGCGCATTAATGAACATGTAGACGGGCCCAGTATTAACTATTGTTTGCAATATATTAGGATCTAAAGGTCCTACATTAGTATCTAAGACCTGTTATGATAGGTACTCCCCCAAAATATGTACATTTTCAAAAAACAAAACAAAAACGGTATGAGAGGAAATAGAAGTGATTTGCATGGCAGAACTATAGCTGAGAACATCCAATTCTCTGCATCGCACTCTACCATTGAATCCAACTCTTACTCTTTCCACTAATAACTAATAAAGAACAATGATGAAATAAAATAGCCCTGGTGTTTCACATGTTGCGAGTCTCTTAGGGGTACTAAAGAACAATTTCTTTGTTTACATAGGTATATAAAAAAACCAGGCTGTATGGATGAAAAAAAAGTAAAATGTCATCTAGAATTAGAATTAGTAATAGGCTAGTGCTTAACAATAGAAGCTCATTGCTAAGGCAACGTATGCTGGTAAAAAAGTGCATTTTCTGATAAACTGGTATTCTGAAATTAAATCAGACAAAAATTTGATTACTACTCTTTTGGAGATATAATGGAAAGACATTATGCTAGGTTTTTTGTTTTTTCTTTTTTACATGCAAAAGTATTGACTTAGTTTTACTAATGTGTCAAGTCTACTTTTAATCAAATCCAAGGCAATGCCAAATGAATTATATTTTCACAACTAGGGCCATGTGGGCTTCCTCTTACATTCATCAAAGTCAGGGGGGTGGGAAGGGCAGAATTAGCCTCATGCGTATTTGCACTAGAGTATAAAAAAGAATGAAACACCAATATATTTAGATGAGATCTTTTAAAATGGAAACTTTTTTATTTAGTGACTTAAAAAGTAGCACAATTTTTAAAGTGCTGAATTTCCAATAATGATATATGACCTTACTTCTGGGTGATCAGCAGTGAAGAAAAACTGGTAATTTATTTAACATGAAGATATGCACTGATGGTCCTAACTTAAGAGATTTATTTAAAAAAACTTGGCTGAACATGTCAACTGATTATATCAGGAAAAACTGAATGAATACAGCGTCAGATGTTCCTTTCTGTAAATTTTTACTTCTACAATTATTTTATATTCTTGTTCCTTTCCAAGATAATTTACTAGCTTAGTAAGGATCATTTGCTACCATATTCATACAGTCCACTCCAAATCCCACAAAGAAGAAGAATTATATCTATTGCACAGACTCACCACAACTCAAAGATAGGGAAATAAATGATGTAAAGGCTACAAGCCCTATTATCACTCCCTATAGGACTTTTACACCAGCATTTTCCTTTATGTGGAACACATGTTCCAGGTAAGAGTACATCTGTCATTTCACAACATTAAATTGTAAAATCTGAATAAAACTAAAGAAATTAAATTAATTTTGTGCCTTCAGTTTTATTCAGAACACATGCTCCATAGATACCCATAGGAATAGAGATCAGGAATTAATCTGAACTGTAGCAGAACAGACACAAGTCATCATTATGAACTCACCCCAACCACATCTTTGACTTAACTGAAAAAAACAAGATAGGCTATGCAACTGAATCATGTTTATTTCCAAGAAACTCAGAAAGAGAAATGAACTGAAGCAAAGAGAAACGCTACTCCTTCTCTTTTTTCAGTCCTTTATCATTGCCAATCTGCAGCTGGTGTAGCAGAGATGGCTTCTTTGATTTCAGATCATACAAGGTATGAACAACTCACAATGCTTATCCCTATATTTCAGTCATTATATGGGAATTACCTTAGGCTAGGGACCCAGGTTGTTTCAGGGCTTGCAGTTCTAGTGCAGCTATCCTTTACTGAGCTAACAGATTCCCTACTTCAAAACTGAGTCCAGAAGCACTGGGTGCCCTTGCTCTAATAGGGGCTTGGCTCCCAACTCCAAAGTAGGAAGGCAAGGCTCCAGTCTAACACTTGAGAGGGCAGGACAGGGGAACCAACTGTTCCAGAAGGCTAGAAGCCAAGCTAGGGCAATCTTCATAACAAAAGTTCACAGAGCTGCTGACCTGAAGAGCCCTATGAAGCTGCTCAGTGAAAAAAAGGCAACATAATGCCAATTTCAATCATCAGCTGTTAAAGCATATTCCATTTGGGAAAAATCTCTAACATATTTTTTTGAACCTACGTTGACACCAGGGTCAATCCTGAGATCATCTTCAACCAGCTTGAGCCATGTGAGCCACCTTTCCCCATCTGTACCATCATTTGTCACTCGAACCAAAGCTTTTCAGACTCTGATGCTTAATTTTGTGCATGGCAATGACATGTAACCCTGGTTCCCTTATGGAGCCTTTCTAGAAACTGATCTGCAACTATCTGTTCTCCTTCTCAGCTTGTGTCTACCTGGAGGCAGCTGAGAAAGGAAATGGAGCGCCAAAGGGCTAGAAATGAGCAGGGAGTCACGACCAGAAGTTCAACAGAACTTTCAGTCTTGGGCTGGACTGGTTCTGAGCGCCAAATAAATGGGTTTACAGTGCAGATGGTGGGTTCTGTAGGCTTTATTCAACCATAAATTCAACCTTAAATTCAACTATAACTATCCCTGTAGATATAGCCTTGCAAAGCCGCTGTGAAAAAACATATTTAGAAGGTGGTCCTTATAAATAGCATATCTGGTAGATTATCATTTGCTACTTTATAATCACAATATTCATCACTGATTGTTGCCGTTTCCTTGCTTTTGCAATTCTCATCAGTCCAATGAGTTTCAGAACAGCATATTTTGTTGAATGCTCTGGAGAAACAATTTCAAAGTCAGAAACATAATTACTAAATAAATTCAACATTTTGCAAACACAAGAAAAGAAGAATTCAAAATCTAGGTCAGGGATAGGTGAGCGAACATGTTTTAGCCAGCTCTGAGAAGGAGCAGATAAAAAGGACACTGTCCTTGGACTGGACAGAATGGGCATATAACCTCTGTCTTTCATCTATGAATGTCAGTTGTGATCTGCTTCAATTCCAGTCTGCTCCCCTTGAGAGCTACCTACACCTAATAAAACACCTGATCCCCTTGCTGGGTATGTTTGAATGTTATGATCTTGAAAAATATAAAGAAGATATGAAGTGACAAAGGAGACAGGATATAGTGTCTGAGGAACTAAACATGGCAGAACAATAAAAAAAATGGCTTAAGAATCTGTCAGGGAATATTGTTGTTAAAAAAGAATAAGGATCATGCATAACAAGTATGGCACAGAAATGAACAAAACAAGAAGGCAGTACTGAAATAACATGACTTTTGGGGAAGTCTATCAAATTTCTCCAGGCAAAGGAAGAGGCAGGAAAGCCATTTTCAATGTCTAAGAGGACACCATTTCTACTGATCAATTACAGTCAGTGAAACTATTTGGTCGACTTTAGAAACAGTTTTCACATGCCAACCATCTTTGTTCAGTAATTTCCATGAGAAAGATATGCTTACAAGATCCCTGAATTATTCAAGAAGCTTTGATTGTGTTGATGGTGTGGATCAGCAACACTTATTTTCTTGGAGTTTACATCTCCAGTGGAATCTGCACCCAAATGTTATACTCAGCACCTGAGAGCAGTTGTTGTGCTGCAGAGTACTGTGGCAAATCTTGTCCATAAAGGACAGCAGCTCTAGTATAGGCGTTCTCTCACCACTCAGGCCAGGAGTCAGAAACCTGTCACTAACGCAGGCTGCAGCTTGAGGCCCGATTGGTGTAGCAGAGGACTAATCCCATACTGCAACCCTAGCTGTCTTTGCTCTATGTAGAGGGTTGTTCTACCCCTCCCCAATGCAGTCTCTGCCACAAAATGTGCCATGAAAAAATGTGACAAGTGAAAATTTGAACTACACTTGGGGGTGGGGGGTAGAGGGGCAGGCAGAAGCAGTCCTCTGTGCTGAGCAGTGATATAAATCATAGAAAATTAGGGTTGGAAGGGACCTTAGGAGGTCATCAGAGTCCAACCCCCTGCTCAAACTTGGGACCATCCCCAAATATATCATCCCAGCAAGCATCTTAAAATCCTCCAAGGATAGCAATTCCCCTACCTCTCTAGGTAACCTGTTCCAGTGCTTCACCACCCTCCTAGTGAGAAAGTATTTCCTAATATCCAGCTTAAACTCCCTTGCTGCAACTTGAAACCGTTGCTAATTGTTCTGTCAGTTGTCACCACTGAGAACAGTTTTGCTCCATCCTCTTTGAAACCACCTTCAGGTAGTTAAAGGCTGCTATGAAATCCCCTCTGTCTTCTCTTCTACATACTAAACAAGCCCAGTTCCCTCAGCCTCTCCTCATAAGTCATACGCTTCAGCCCCTGAGCCATTTCCAGTCTTCTCCTGATGTTTCACCTGCCATGCCTTCAATGTCGTTGATGAAGAGGGGAGGCTGCCCTAGAAGCTGACAAGCTCTAGATGCTCTTAGTTTCTTTTTCAACTCCAGGGGCTCACTCTGGCTTGCTCGGCTTGGAGTTCAGACCTCAATGCCCCAAAGTCTCTCTTTCTCTCTGCCCAGACTAACAAAGGGCTCCTTGGACCCCAACCCTTGTCTGGGCTTCAGCCTGTTTGGCCTCAGCTTCTTTTTCCTCTAGTTAAGGCCTCTTCGCCCAGGGTCCACTGGTTCCTTCCATACCTCTTCTGGCCTCAGCTTTGCAAGCAAAGGGTACATACCCAGTACCCTGCCCATGGCCTCCTCCACTCCAATAGCCACTCCCAGTCCTCCGTTTATTTGATAAATAAACATACATCAATACAAATAAAATATACACCAAATGCTTTCACAAAATTCACCTCCCCCAAACTATAACTCCCAGGGCTAGGCCAACTCTCACCATTGTGAATAGCTTGGGTAGCCCTGGTCACTGCTTCCCATAGTCTGCTTCCCTGTGGGAGCTCCTCTTCCTGCAGCCTACAAGGCCCGACTGCCCACTTTGACCCAGGCCTGGGTTTATATGCCTGGGAACCCCACCCCCTTTCCATCACATGCCTCCCCCCCACAGCCATCCACTGGGGTTTTACTCTAATTTACGGTCAGTTTACACTCCTTCCGCTGCATTCTCTTAAAGTGACAGGAGCCCCCTGGTACAGATCTCCTTTCCCTGCACCAGTTGCTTCAATCCCCAATCCCACCCCAAATGTCTCTCTCAGATTTTCCTCTCTTAATATCATTTGCCCGGTCTGATTGGGTTTTCTTCCCCCTTCATTGTGTCTGAGTAACAGGGTTTAGGTTCTCTATTACAGTGGGACATATCAACCAGCTGGGAATCAGTGCATGGATAGTAAAATGTGGACTGGATCAGACCTTTGCAGGCTGCGTCCAATCTCTTCCTGAGCTGGATATGGCCCACAAACCATAGTTTGCCAGTCCCTGGATTATGTATTTAGAACCTACCTGCAGCCAAGTGTATGAAGCTCACAGGTGTCTTGGATAGCCATTATTTATCATGGCCTGGCATAATGTCTGCTGCTTGTGATTTAGCTCAACAGTGTAGCTAAACATAAATTTCTGCATTTTCCCTTACTTCCTTTTCAGATACCCTGTGCTGGGCAAAATGTGAAACCTGACATTTTTAAGGGTGGGTGGAAGGTGACAGGATGTCACTTTAAAGGACTAAGTCAAAGCACTTAAATAAGCCAAGCTTGTTTGAAGAAAGAAGTACTACTGGGTTGGTATTTTCAAGACTCCTGATGAGATTACAAAACTGTTATAAACTCAAACCAAAATGTTCTCAGGATGAGAACAAGTACACATATGGAGATCAGGGGCTGTTTGTTTTAATTGGATAATACTGAAAGGACAAAGTCATTATCCCTCTAGGATAATATTTTTTCTGCGGAGTACTCAACAATGTGCTTATGGCTGGCAAGGCACTTTACTCAACACTCTCAGACTACGCAAAGCCACAAGGTTCACTGGAGTACAAGGGGTAAATGCAAAAGCATGGGTGGGTAGAACTATCCTGTGTGAGTGAAAACTGGACCCAGTAGCTTGTAACTAGTTGAGCTAATCAGTTTAACCAAGAAGCTAAGTTTTAAATTGGAAGAAGCTTGAAATGAATGCATCTTTAAGCCCCCATGTTAGTTGTCCTCTCCTCTTGTTTCCTTTACAGCATTGTTTTATCTTCCATTCCTGTTTTCTTTGTGGAAAACTTAAGACTGAAAGATTTTGTATATTTTTAATGGCTCTTGTTAAAGACTTGAATAGATCCAAAGACTTATTATAATAATATTTTTATATCCAAACATCAGTATAGTAGCACTTTTTCTCTACTTTTTTCTCAGTTTATAGATCAACAGTATGAATGTATGTATATTTGCCTTTAATTTAATGAGTTCCCAAAAGTATCTTCATTGGAAAGTAAAAGATTTAGATTTGTCCCATGGTTCTTGAACACCAGTTTTCAGAGCTGTGTTTAGCTTTTATATTGTTATATTTCAAAATGTTGTGACATTTCAAATTTTTTGTGAAACTAAGTTGTACCTTTTTTGATGAAAACAGTTTGGCAGGTGCAGTTTTTCATCAAGCAGTACCTCCAGATGTTGATTTTCTTTTTGTGTTCTCAAGCTATGTCAGCACACACTTCCTGGTCTCCTGGAAGTCCAAGATTGTCGATATCTATAAGCAGTGAAAAAGTTTTCCAAACTTGAGCTTCCCTAAACATTTACCATTGTTTCCATATTTTGCTGCTCCCCAAAGCTATCCTTGTCTTGAAGAGGTTATGCCTAGTTGGGCAAATAAAAGGGGTGGTAAGGAGAGGTGTTCTTTTCTGTTTCCAAAATATTATGCCATAGTGTCTTTACCAATCCAAGGATTTTTACCAATCCAATCATTTGAGGATGATTTTGTATTGACAGCAAGCCAAGTACCAAACGAGGAAGTTAAATCTGCATTAATTAATTAATCACCTGCTGTCTTGTTTGACTTCCTTTCCAAAAACAATATGCATCATGGATGATCCAGATACCCAACATCAAATGATAATGTTTTAACATCTAGACAGACGCCATTTTCATAGGACAGTGATCTGAGCACTGTCTCACATGGACAGTGTGGAGTTGGGTTTGGTTTGGTTTGGTTTGGTTTGGTTTATTTCTCTCTTGAATATTTTTGCTTTCTCTGTAAATTTTCCCAGTATGTCTCATTATATTCCCTAATTAAATAATTCAAGGTGCTATTGAAATTGTATTTTTATAGAGAAGGAAAGGCTGTTGAATGTATGTATAGATGCATTTAACTTGATGAGCAGCCATAAGTATCTTCTTGCTTTTGACCTTCATAATGTAACTAAATTAATATAGCTAAGATTAATGAGCCAATTATTTTTGACAAGATAGCAAGCACATAAGACTATTTGCTCTACATTACTGCTGTATATTATTAACAAATGAGGAGCATCTCTAACACTAGCACTGATTGGTGTTTACATCTGTGCTCTATTCCCAAGGAATTAGAGATGAGATTTTGCTATTGGATTCTAAAATTTGGAGAAAGAAAAGAGCAGAAAAATACACAACAAACCTTATTCTTGGCAGAACAGCTGCATGCATCATTTTTGTGGAGAAATATCTTGGAAAGGACAAAATGCAGGCATCCAGGGGGTCTAAAGCCCTCAATGTGAGATTTATGGTGAAGGAGAATTTATTAGGAAACAGAAATTCTGTGCAGCCGCTGTACATGATGGGGCTAGGATCCACATCAGTTTTCTATAGATTGGAGTTGGGGTAAGGATTGTTATATTTACAGCCAGCATATGACAAAGGCCACAAATAGACATTCAGTTTCTTCTGGGAGAGTCACTGCTATCCTAGTAGAAACCATTAGTGTACAGATATTCAGGATTTTTGTCCTAGAGCAAAAATGAGTGCTCAAGGAGAAAAATAACCCAGAGTTTCTCCTGGAAGAGTGAATGTCTATAAACGTTTCCTTCTGGGAAAAGACACAGCACAGTCCTCAAACATCCCAGGGTGTTTTGGTCCCTCTCTTCCCCATCCCCCCACCGTCCATCAGGGAGATAGTGTATCACTCAGACCAGATTCTACTGCTCCAGTCACACAGGGAGCAGAACACATCCACTTCACAATCCCTATATTGTACACTTCAAGGAGACACAGGTTGACCCTGAGCAGTTTGGGACTGCCAAAAAGGGCTATCCTGTGCATTGCTGCCACCTGACTCCAGGCTGACTGAAGTAGTCTGCAGACTATGCTGAGATGTGTCCCCCCACCTCTCTCGCACCCTCCCTGCCCCCCAGTTGTATTTTAATATCTGTTCAGCAATCTTCAGGTAAATTTTTCTACCAGGAAAACAAAAACAGAAGAATTCTTCCAGATCATTTGAACATATGTATACAGCTAAAGTGTGTGGATCCACTATCTAAAATCCAAGAAAATCCATATACCCCCTGAATTATGGTAGCTGTAGTCTGACTTTAACTGTATGTCTGTGTTGGAAAAAAATCTCACACTGAGTATGCCTACATATAAAGCCAGCTTAGCATGGGGAATATGAATTTCATGCAACTGAATGAAAGCATTTTCTGGAGAAGTAAAAATACATTTTGCCTTTATAATAAGAATCCCCTTCCACATACTTCTGTAAATTCACCCCTTAAATTTACTGATGATTTCACACAGACAATCCTGCTTAGAGAGAATTAGTGTGGCCTCAAGGTTTAAGCACAAGCCTAAGAATAGAATCTCAATTTAGATCTTATTTCAGACCTGTCAGACTTGCATGATCATAGGCATGTATATATATTAAGGGTGTAGACAGAAGAGCAGATCCTCGCTGTAACTCATAAAGCTTTGCAGGAAGCGTTCTGAGTTACAATGATCCCCCGGGCCAAACAGAAGTTCACCATTAGGTCCCAGGGGAAGGGGGACTGGGGAATCCAGCTGCTGGTTGTGAGCCCGCAGCTGGTTTCCCCTAGCAATGGCCCCTATTCCTTCCTAGTCCAGACACTGTTTTCAGAATGGGGGGGGGGGAAGGGAGCAGAGGAAACTGATTCTAGAAATTCCCCAGGCATCACTCTAGGGTGGGATGGGTAGATTGGAGCCCACCCTACCTGGGGGGAGGGGGCTATAGAGGGGAAGGCTCTAATCCAACCAATCCACCCTCCAGTGGGGGTCTAAAAAAACTCCAGATTGAACTGCCTCCACTCCCTTTCCCCCATCCCTTTCTGAAAACAGGGATAGGGCTGGGAGGTAGTGCAGACACAAGTTACTGAAGAAAAGATACTTCATGTGGAGCATCTTCATCTGAATAACCATTAATGAGGGTTCAGATTTTCACAGGATTGGGCCCTTTTAAAGTGCTCTCCAGCCAAGCACTTCTGTTTGGTCATGGCAGGCTGTAGAGCACTTTCAGGGGTCAGATCAGATGAAAATTGTCATTTCTGTCTGCACCCTAAATGTATGTATTTCCCCATCTATAAGACTAAAGCCCATGCTACAAGTTACATATGACACAGGTAGCTGGTTAATCATGCAATAAATTTAGAGCACATGTGCAAAGTAATTATCACATGATAAAAAGACTATCCAGCTATAAAAAGAGCCAACCAGCTATAAAGTTAGTGCTAGAAAATGTGTAACCACTCTATAGCTGGTTTCTATCCAGCTTTATTTAAACTTGTAGCAGGGCCCTGGGAAAGCAATAGTGTTTTCCAGCTGTAAAACTGGGGCATTGTGAGGCCTTATTCTTTAATGTTTATTAAGGATTTCAAGATTCCTGCATGGATGGCACTGTGGAAGCATACATTAAAAAACAAACAACAACCTATGAAAATACAATTACTCTGGGCTTGGTTTCATGAAATGCCAAGGAGTCTAACTAAATGATAGAGAATGCCACAAATGAAAATGAAGGTCATGATGACATATTTCTGGGCAAAAATTTTTTGTTTTTCACTGCTACCATTCTACAAAAATTATATTTATTTAACAAACATTTTGGAGAAACAAGTTCTGCCCAGGTGTACAAGCAACAGTTCTGCATTTAATATGCTCCACAAACAAGAAAATGGAAGTCACAAAGTGTACTGTATATGAAGCCTATAAATTATTAACTACCAGTCTCTAAATCTCTACCTGGCAGTGGCTTGTCAATTGTGGACAATCCTAGGCATTTTTTGTATGGGTTGCATATTTCCACACTTTTTTTTTGTTTGTTTTACTCAAAAGGAAGTATATGCAACCAAGCAAACCTGTCAGCAAAATCTCCCAACAACTAAACAACTTCAGGGAAAACTTCTTATCCCTGAATTGTGTTCCGGTTTTCTGTCTCTTACACTTAAGGAGGAAAAAAAATGCTCAGTTACTCTGTGCACAACATACCCAGTGATTCCATCAATTTGAAGGTATGATCAAGCAAGCTAAAAAATCATGCAACACACCAAGCATGCTAAGAAACTGGGCTTGTTAATCAGAATATCATCTCTGGTACAGAGCCAAATGTAAGGTGAAGAAAATGTCATTTTGTTAGATACTTTTTAACACATTCTAAAGAAAAAATGTAACTGACAGCTACTTGTCTTTACAAAGACACTGCTTTCAAACATCTTATCAGGAAAGCCTAAGAATATATTTAATTCCAGAGAAAAGCCTTTCAGTGCCCTGAGAAATCCTTTTTGTTCAAAACTAATCAATTTTTGCTTTGTGCACAAAAGTAAAATACTTTGTCAAATTCTCTGAAGAAATCCTTTTAGCTATCTTAAAAATACGTTTAGTGCAGCCCTGCTTGATTTTTCTTATATGAGCAAAAATTTACTTTGTCAAATTATATTCTCCAAAAAGCCTTTCAGCTGACTTAAAAATCCATTTTGTGCAAAACAATGACCATGCATCAGCTCAGAGTGATTGCACAGTAGTTACTTAGCCTGGCAAATGGCAGCAAAATGTCAGCTGAAATGAAAGACACACAGCCCTGGGCTTATCAGAGAAAGTGCAGATGATTCATGTAACATCATAAATAAATAACACAGACTGTGTGTAAAGGTAGGTTTAACAGTACAGGTTCTCTTACCACCACTGGTTCATTTCAAAGCACCCATAATAGGAGCTTTATTTGATGACAGTGACATGTGGCAAGATAAGGTATCCTGTCGTTAACACTCATATTTCAAGGTCACCAAGTGTTACATTTCTAAGTGAACAAGAAGAAAACTTAATCAGATAGTGTGTGCATTAATGGATCATCAAAATATTGATAGCTACAAAAGGAATGGAATCAAAAAGGCTGCTTGACGTGTGAGAATACTGAAGTGAATGTGCAGTGCTGGTTAGTAATTATGGAGTGGGGGTTGGAGGGAGCAAGGCACCCTGATACAGATTAATTCCTTTCTTAATACCTTCTTAGTTTATGTGAAATCTCTGGATGAGTTGTTGGCATTGGGATTTGTAGCTCTAAAAGTATGAACCTCTACTGCTGTAGCTAAAAGACCAGGTCAATGAGCCCACGAATAAAACTCTTCAGAATCCTGCCACCAGAGAAGAACAGACATATCCTCTATATATGGATAGGTTACACTAACAAAAGAATTAATGGCATCTGTTAGAGGAGTTTATTTAACAGGGTATGATATCCCAAGATGGTTTTATTTTGGTTCCTGCCTTTTGTGTTACCCTGTAAATGATCCAGATTTGGTAGCAGATTTATCTGTTTTGAGGACAAGGCTGATGGGTGGTTGGTAACCAGGGAAAGCCATACTGCTCTTCATTACTTCACTGGTAGACAGCTTTATAATGGTGTCTGGAAGAGGTACTCTGGTAATATGTAGAGAAGCAAAGACACATCCTTGCTAGCAATGTTGATGAGAAATACAAAAAGAAAGAGACACCCGAAGAGCCAATGGACACTAGAACTGTCATTAATTATCACAATTTATGCCACACAATTTTCTACCAATTCACAGTGAAAATTCTCACATTGTTCAGTATAATACAACATTCAGTATTTGTTATTTTTATGTTGGGTGGGGTAGTGCAGGTGTACAGCAGGGTGCAAGATAAAGCACATAGGCTTAGAATGATAAAGTTACTAGCATTACTTTACATTGACATACACAGTGTATTTGTATTTCAATTAGTTTAGTGTATATTGTTTTATTTCTTGTTTAGCATTTATAGAGCAAATATTTTAATACAACACATCTAGTAGACTAATGACAGAGAGCTATAGTAAACTAATGTCCGGCATTTGGAAGCCCCTACAATCTTCAACGTTTACCAGTAATTAACACACAGTCCTATCTGAAATATCAGATTTGTTTCCTATTGTACTGTAGAGGGAAATTCTACAGAACCTTAGAAATCACTGTTTAGCAACTGTTGGTAAGTTTTATCTTTTGTAGCGATCACTCTTTACAAAAGCTCTGTATGGGAAACAATAGTGAGACTTGTTAAGACAGTACATAGAATCTACCCCTGAATTCAGCTAGTTCTCAATTGTCCACCTATGCACACCAAAAGCTGAACATCACTTCAAAATAAGAGGAAGGCCTTGATCAATAAGTGGGTTTTTTTCCACATTTGCAAAGTTTAGTTAAAAGCTTTCTGTAACCTCTTCAGCTCCACAAGTGTTAGCAAGGAGATCTGTATTCTAGCTGTCAGAAAAGCTTCTAAACAGACAAACGCTCAAACTGTCTCAAGGTAATAATTTCCATTTAGGTTTCCAAAAATATTTAAGATATATGTCAGACCACAATATTTCAGAAACATTTCACTGACACAGTGGAATATATAATTCAGCCATTGTCCATTGTTCCAAAATCTGCAGAAGACTTGAATCCTCTTACATTTAAAACAGCAAAACAGATTTAACTATGTAAAACATCTAAAATGCCATATCACATTCCAGGATGATTTTCCATAATCAATGTTCTGTTTTATTTCTTGTTACCATAACCCCCGCAAGCCATTTAAATTTAATTTGGTTCTTTAGTAAATATTCTTCTCCACCCACATGATGCCAAGTAGTGAGGAACTGGGAAGTTAACTGTTAATGTTTTCTAATAGTTTCATCTCCCATACCCCTTCCTTCTGTGAGTCTGTTTCCAACTTCACAATCCCCAGCTGCCTTGGACCATGAAGGCACAGGAAAATACTCTATAAAGAACAATCTTAAATAACTGTATCTACAGCTGTAACACAAGGTCCTAAACTGTAGATTAGGATGCTGTTTTAATGCAACATAAGGTTAGAACCCTGTAGCTGTATATACCAGGCCCTTATCTAACATTTGTTCTCCTAATGACAGTACGTTAAAAGTACTTACCAAGTTGTAAATATTTAAAAATTAGAAACAAGGCAGAAGTCCAAAAGCTGGCTTTTAAAAAAATCCTAAATTAATTCCATCATTCAACCATGTGGAACAATGGTCTGTTCATATTAATGAGTGCTGGGTGAGAGCTATCTTGGGGTGAGTCTTAAAATCTATATTTTGTCCTTACTCAGAGAAAATTCTCAGCAAATTCAGGAATAAGCCTATATAACGACAGCCTGAAGGTCAGAAAAACAGGAGTCAAAAGAGAACTGTAAAAATACCTGAAACTCGCACACACACACACACACACACACACACACACACACACACACACACACACACCCCAGTCCTGAAAACAAGAAAGACCTTGTTACAGAGGTTATAGGTGGACCGAAGTTAGAGATGAAAGGGGCCTATTAGATTATTGCGTCCACTCTCTTGGAAGTGAAAAAGAAAGGTGACATGGCAGAATGGAGCAGAGAGACGTAAGCCTGTGGTCTCAGTATACCTTTGCAAGATTCCATTGACTTCTGTGCAAGTTATTCA
>NW_005841966.1:673166-681033 GCF_000455745.1 Alligator sinensis | reverse complement strand
AAGAGAGAAGGATCAGACCAATCAGGCCAACCATAACCGAGTCGCTATTGTTTTAAACAGGGTTACTTGAGGTGTCTGGCATCAGAATTAGGCCTCCGGATTATTAAGAGAGCAAACCTTAGCAAATCCATTCAGTGAAAGGGGATGATTGGTGTGTGCCATTTTTTCCCTTGTAATTCTCTGTTTCTCCCTAAGTTCTGCAGCATATAAACCTATTCACTGAGGCAGGAAGAATCTTTGCAATTTCTTTATATTTCAAAACATTTTTTTCTATAAAAATAAATCACATTTCATCAAACACCTAGCTATTTAATGTCTTGAAAATGTTAGCATTTCTCTTACTCAAACATGGTTTGTGTGTAACATGGGCCAGATCACCTGCTTATATAAATTTTCATATCTCCATTGACTTCACTTGAACTATGATCGACAACAGCTGAAGATCTAGCCCCATGTGTTTAAGAATGTTCTACTATAACAAATCTGAAGACTGTATTAGAGAATTAATTAGCCAGTCAACTAGATCATTACTCATCTATTATCTACACATACAACAGTTTGCAGCACACTGTGAGGACTCACAGCCAGGTCTCCCAAATACAGCCAACACAAGGTAATACTGCAGCTTCCTTGGATGCATGAGGGAACGTCACACAAGGTTTTCTGCATAGGTCATGAATTTTCATGACAGATAATGGACGGGGAGATTACTCTCTTCCTAGAATCCTGATACCATATTCTTTTTAATTGTGCTACCTTCATTTCCTTATCCTCTCCACAAACCATACAGAACTCCATCTGATTTAGGTGGATGCACCTTTTTTTGTACTCACTCTAAGTTTGGATATATCTTATTTCCACTCCCTGTTTTCTGACAAGCTGCCTTTTTTGTCAGTGCTTTTCATAACACATCTTCTAAAACATGTCCTCTCAGTCCTTAAGTCAATAATTATGAAACTCTTCAAGCATATTTAAGGCAAAATCTTTCAAAGCCAAAAAGGAATCAGTGTCCAGCTTCTGCAGTCTAACACAGCTCAGCATTCATTGCTCTAAACATAAATATGCTAGTGCTAAAAACCAAAATATCCCCTTTTTAAATCTCACTGCTTTATTTTTATGCTTCGGTGCTTCAAATTTCCTCCTCAGCCCCTTTGCAAGATGCCCTTATAGCCTACAAGGAACAACAATAAAAGTAAATACATAAATAATAAAAGAAAAAGCCAATTGTCTGGCATTTATCCAATCCAATATGTTATATTTCAACCTTACTACTTGCAGTGGAGGGCTTACAGGGCTGTTTATATGTACCAAATGGTGAAGTAATAGGAAAGCTTCAAGGTAGGAAAAAAAATAGAAGTGGCCAGCAGCTAGGATTTAATCTGAATGACCACTTTGCAAATAGACTGAATAAATATTTTTCCCCCAATGCAAGGGCAAGAAAATGAACAAACAAAAATCTTCTCTTGGAACAAAGTGCTCCCCACACTCATTCCAAACAGTTGGGTATTGCAGTCAGCAATTCTGAAAAGCCTTACACAATTTCTATCTCCTTTCCACTAGAGAAATAAGTGTAGGGGTTTGTGAAAACAAAGGGATTTCCAGAATATTGATCTGAGAGACTAAATGGTAATAAAGAATGTACCAAAGTAAAATGTAATTGTCTTTTTCTTGGCTACAAACACCTCTAGTTCACATTTATGTTATAATGCTCCTACATTATGTTTTCTCTAGTTGAAATATTACGTGCACACTAGGAAAAGAGAGAGACATTGGAACTTAGACAATTTGCCTACATTTAGTTCTATTAATATCATTAGACAGGAGAATCAGTGACACTGCAGCTAAAAGCTAGAGATGAACTAACCAGCGCTTTATCTTCTGTTGCCAAGGACTACATGATGAACTCTGCATTGACCTAAATTTATTACAGAATAGAGCTCGTTGCTGCTGTACCAAGCACTCTGTTGCAATTACAGCACATTAGGCAGAGGAGTGAATCTCAAGGGGAAATGTCTAGTCTTTTAATCAAGCAGTAGAAAAGTCAGAGTGGACAAAAATTACCCTGCTGTATATATCTGCAGTCAATCTGTACATGCACATCCAATAGCCATCTTAATTTTGCCCAGAAAATGCTTTTATTATATACAGGGGTCATGATTGTACAGTTGACTCACTTAATCTTTTCTGTACTTCAGTCCATTTTTTCCTGTATTATGTTCTCAACCTTCCTGAACTATCTTGGGAGCTTTGGGAAGTTAAAATTTTCAAACCTAGGACTTCATCTCTATACTGACCACTCTCAAATAAAGATAATATTTTTCCCCCCTACATTTTTGTTGGGGTATAATGCAGATTTGAGGAGCTGAGAAATATATACCAGCATTTTAAATACTCAGGGATAGACAAAATGATGCTTTTCTAGTAAACAGGCTTTAGCATTTCCTGGAGTCTGCAATGCTCTCTTTACAAGTATACAGGAATCTGACAAGTTATTGATTTGTTTTAATGGATAAGAGTAAAGCTTTTGTAAAGAGAATGTTCCAAATGTTATTAAGGAGTTGAAAAGGAGAAACATGGTTTAATTTTTTAAACAATACCTGAAGGTTTTAAGTTTAAGCTTTTTTTTTTTTAATCATCATTTAAACTGGAATAGTATGTTGCCCTCTGCCTGCAGGCTGGGCAAAGGGTGAGAGCCCCTGCCTGCTCCCCTAAAAATTAACAGCAGACTTCTTTGTGAGATCAGACACAAAATAAATTAGAGTGCCAGGGATGTCTCAGTTTGCTCTGATGTCAACCGATGAGCCTGATCCTGGAAACACTGATGCATGTGAGCAATTCTTAATGTCAGGGATAGCTCATGTTATCACGTATATTAGGTTACTCACCCAAGCTCTTGAAGAATTGGTCCCTAGATGTCATATAGTCTTTTGCTTCTTTTTCTCCTTTTTAGATACATATGGCAACATGCTTAAATAGATCAAATATAATCAAATGTAAGCAGAAATAATGCACTGGTAACGGTAACCTTGGGCTGAATTATAGCTAAATGCATTGGGATACACTATGGCTTAAGGACCTTTACCTAACCCCTGGCAATACCATTGTCATGGCATTGTATTTGTGTATAACTAACTAGCAAACACTAAGTCAAAACATGGAGAGATCTTCACTTTAGTTCTTTGTTTCACCATAGGCAATTGTCATTGCTTCTTTATGCTGCTGAAGAAGGGTGATGCATACTAATGACTAAGGCCAGGTACAGACATTACACTTTTACTGGTATAAGTGATCAGCAGGGATCCAGGTTTTCCATTTCATGGATCATGGATTTTCCCCTTTAAAGTATAAGAATGCAGATTTCCCCCTTTAAAGGAGAAACACCAGGGAAACCATGGGTTTCCCCTTGCAGGTCAGCAGAATGGAAGGGGGGTGATCAGAGGCAGTGGACCACATGCATGTGTGCATGCACACATGCATGTGGCCGGCAGTGCAGTCAAGCAGTGTGGTAGAGAGCAGCTCCCGCAGCTCCCTTCAGGTAAAGTCTGTGGGGAGGATGAGTGAGACGTGGGGAGGTGGGGGGGGGGAGCATAGGCAACATGGAGGGAAGGAATTGGGAGGCACCTGTCCCCCCACTCAGATATCTGTGCCCACTGTAGGGCATGGGGCTTCAGCCTGGCTGGACTGGTACAAGGCACAGGCCAACTCCATGGCTCAGTGGGCAGGACCCAGCATGGGAGGGCAGAGTGGGGCAGGGAGGCTTGGTGCTGCTGCCACCAGGAGTGCCACACAACTATTGCTGCCAAGGTGAGGTGCCCTCTGCCTGCCTAGCAGCAGCAGACACCCAACTTCATGCTGCTACAGCACCTCACCTTGGCAGCCTTGGTGTCATGGCTGGCACAGGGCTCCCAGCAGTGGCAGCACAGAGTTGTGCCACCCCGCTGCTGCCAGGTGGGTGGGGGTACCTCACTTTGGAGGCCATGGTGGTGCAGCACTCCCTCCCACAGCACGTTCCATCCACTGGACCATGGAGGTGGCTCCTGCCTGGTGCCAGTTCGGCTAGGCTGAGGCCCTGTGCCCCATGCCCTGATGTGGGTGCAGAAATCGGGGGGGGGGGGCACATGCCCCCCACACCTCCTGACACATTGCCTACGGTATCACCTATGCCCACACACCCCCTGTCCCTCACACTGGGGGGCTGGAGCCTGGGGGCAAGGAGCAGCAGGTCAGGCAAGAGTGAGGGGCACCAGCAGGAAAGGGAGCTGAGAAACTGTGGGTCAGAAACAAGGGGCAGTAGCAGGGCCAGGGGGCTGCACCAACAGGGCTGGGGTGGTGGGGGACTGTAGGTCTGGAGTGAGGGGCAATAGCATGGGCAGGGCACCATCATATCAGGGCTGCTCAGCACCACTAGGCAGCAGTGGGGTGGGGAGACAGGGAGGGCAGCCACAGCTGGACCCACATTCTGGTGAGTGAAGGGGCATGGGGAGTTCCGATTTTCCATACTAAAAAACCCAAATCAAATGCCAAAATATAGAGGCATTTAGAATTTATTTTATTATAATGATTGAGGCATTGGTAGGCCTCCAAATTGCTTTAAATTTGTAATTATAGCATTAAAACATTGCGTTGAACTGATACCTATACATATAGTGGTGTTTTACTTTAATCATGGAAAAACACAAATTTTTGTGCCTGGGGGGGGTGGGGGGGAGGGGTTAATCAGTGAATTTTAGATTTCTTATCAGAGAAAACCAGGATCCCTAATTGGCAATTGGTCTATACCCAGAACAGAACAAAAGTTTGGCGCACAGACTAGTTTAAGAACGTTAGAAACTGGTTTAAGATTTGCCGCCACCCCCGCCCCCCCAGGGCAAATGTGCGTTCTGTTCACTACTGATCTAAACTGCACTGCTTACAGAAAGCCACATAACTTACATCAATTCTGCCTTGGGTACTTTTTGCGTGTCAGCAGCTAGCCTAAGAAGACTCTTGCAGAATACCACATTTTGCCAATTAGCAACTGAGTCAACAAAACAAGAGGTAAGGATCACAACAATCATTTGTTCATTTATTTCAGTAATTGTGACGTAATGTTTTGTGATAACACTTTGCAATAGGTAGTCAATTTTGTGAAATCATATTCCCTAAAACATCTTCTGAGACATGTGAAAAGACGCGCCAAATTCACCAGCATGAAGTGTGGATTAGCAGACCTTTTACACTTATGTCTTCCCTTTAAATGTGCTAAATGCAAAAGTGGCAATACAAGACTGGGAGGCAATGTCAACGATGACCTACAAAAAACCTATGGGAATTATTCCCTGTGCTACAGACACATTTTTGCATCCTGGCTAATAAGCAATTACTGAACTATCCTCTACAGAGGAGAAATCACCCACTTTAAGAAATACCGTATCTGAACCTTGTGCATTTTCTAAGTAAGTCACACACATGTTATTTACCTCCGGTGTTTTTAAGCAGCAACTGACACAGCATGTAATGATTCCCCTAACTCATATTTCCCATCTGCACAGAATATAGAAAACACAAGAGTGTGGAAGACTTGAAGACAGCTGCCAGGGAACTGCCTAGAACAGTGATCTTGGGAAGGGAGAGACCGGTTCAAAGAAGAGAATAGCTTTAAAGACCAAAGGGATTTTGAAGTGTGAGAAGAGATAGAACCTAGAAATGCAGCCAATAAGGACCAGCCAGCAGAAGAAAGGCTGAATGGCAGGAGACAAGTGGAAGACAGAAAGTAGAAAGTAAATGAAAGTTGGATGAAAAAAAAGTGAAGCCTCGTAAGACAGCAGTCAGATACAATTGCTGAAGACAATTGTTGAAACCGGATTTAATGAAGAGAGATGACAATGTCAGGACATGCCCACAATTCCTCTCCAACACAAAAAGATTATCCAGTCAACATAACACAACATCACACACCACTTAGTACCTTGCATCAGACTACTACTCATCAGATGCCTAACATCTGACGAAGTAGGCTGTCCCATACGAAAGATTATTCCTCTCTGAACTGGTTAGTCTCTAAGGTGCCATCCTGCCCTGCCTTTTGGCTCCTGCCTCATCTTCAAAGCATTTCACAATTATTTCTTAAGACAATACTCCTATAAGTTGAGGGCTACAACTCCATTGTAGAGAAGGGTGCACTGAGGCATAGAGCAGTAAAGCAATTTGACAAAGGGATCCAGTAAGCAAAGAGAACCTGGGGTTCTGATTGCCACATCACCTGCACCAAACTACACTGCTTTTCATAACATAGCACAGGGGGTTGCAGCAGTAGGAAATTTAGGAGAAAGGCTAGGTCTTTGGCATTTTTACCTTAAGGCATACATAGAAACTAGATATACACACGTGTGCCTGCATGCTTTCATGGTGGGGGGAAGCAACCACCTTTTCAAATGTTTCAGTTTCGTTAAAATGTTTAATTTTGTGGTTGTAAAAATGGGTGAACGTTTCATGTCTGCAGTGATAGAGGGGGGTTCATTTTCTGATCTTTCCCCCTGTCTCTGTTTAGACTGAGATCTTCCCTTACTTCCAGAAATAAAGCTGAGAGATTTCAGGAGAGCTGAGCTTGCTGGTTTGACTACACTCTGCATCTCAAAATGATTATAATGATGGCTCCATTCTAGCTGCTTGATGGGAACCTTTTGGCAGCAGAGTAATTCCCCTGCTGTTATTATTTGATGTGCTTTCATGATTATTTGTATGAGGACAAAGCACTGTAAAAGGGTTAGACATAAGCGGAAACCTACATCAGCCTGCACAGGGGAAAAAAAATTAAAGATGTTAGTAAAGGAACAGGAATGTGTAAAGGTTTATATAGCCTCTCAGTCTAATCTGGTAATTTTCTGTCTTTATTAGGAACTATAAAATAGCAGTTTGGGGGTGAGTGAACGCCATTGCATTACTAATATATGAAAGATAATGTGTTTACTTGGAACACAGATTCAAGTATTACTGAATATTTTGAAAGCAAGCTGGATGTACAAAGACATTTCAAAGCCATATTGCAAGTAAAACTGAGCTGCCACATATCAACAGCAGTAACAAGAGCTGGGTTCATTATAAGGTTTATGGGTCCCTTCTAAAATAAATAAAATCTTTGGCTCCCGTCCCTACCTAAAGTTATACTCACTCTTCTGCTTGTATGAAATTAAAATCTAAACACTTTAGCCACCCTTAACAATTTTTCTTCCCTTCCTGGAAGTACACAGAGGAATCTTGGTTACTCAGAATATGGTTCATTTTATCCAGTAAGAATCAGACATTTAGCCACCTCAGTGAAAACCCCCAAGGCTCTGGCTTCCACATATGCCTCATTCACAAGTCCAAAGAAGTACCATCTAAGTCAAATGGGTTCAATTTGGATTTGTGTGTGAAATATATACATTTATCAAGAAAGGTAAGATTAATCATACTGACATAGCCACGATAGCAATTTGTGTCTCCAAAAATATATGAAGAAAACATGCTTTGTTCAGGTAGCATGGCTCTTGGGCTCAGTACAGATGTTCAAAAAGCCCGTGGCAGAATCAATCTAAGTTATATGGTTTTCTGTAAGCAGCATAGTTTAGATCAGTAGCGAACAGAACACACATTCACCCTTTGGTGGGGGAGGAAGGCAAATCTTAGACCAGGTTCTGCCATTCTTAAACCAATCTGTGTGTCAAACTTCTGTTCTGTTATGGATATAGACTGGTTTTGTGTGCCGAACTTCTGTTCAGTTACGCATATCACTTATACTGGTAAAAGTGTAATACCTGGTCTTTGAGATTCATAGATTCATAGATGTTAGGGTCGGAAGAGACCTCAATAGATCATCGAGTCCGACCCCCTGCATAGGCAGGAAAGA
>NW_005841966.1:668180-672396 GCF_000455745.1 Alligator sinensis | reverse complement strand
GGACCCCACTGCCCACACCCTTCCAGGTCGAAACCAACCCATCCACCACGACTCTCTGGGTGTGACTCTCTAGCCAATTTGCCACCCACCAGACTGTGTAGTCATCCAAGTCACAGCCTCTTATCTTGTTCACCAGTATGGGGTGGGATACCATATCGAAGGCCTTCCTGAAGTCTAAGTATATGACATCCACCCCTCCTCCTGTGTCCAGGTGTTTCGTAACCTGGTCATAAAAAGAGACTAGATTGGTCAGGCACGATCTGCCTAAGCATGAACCTGTGCTGGTTTCCCCTCAGTATAATTTGTCCTGCCGGGCTCTCGCATATATGAGCCTTGATAATTTTTTCAAAGACTTTGCCAATGATGGAGGTGAGACTGATTGGCCTATAGTTGCCCGGGTCCTCCTTCCTCCCCTTCGTGAAAATGGGGACCACATTGGCCCTTTTCCAGTCCTCCAGGACTTGGCCCGTGCGCCACGAACGTTCGAATATTCCCGCCAGTGGCTCTGCAATGATGTCGGCCAGTGCCTTCAGCACCCTCGGATGGAGCTCATCCGGGCCTGCCGACTTAAAGGCATCCAGTTCTTCCAAGTGACTCTGCACCATCTCAGGGTCTATGCATGGAAGTCTGGCACCTTGCTGCTGCCTCTTTACAACCCCAGTGAGAGACTTGTCGTGCCCCTCACTTAGGAACACTGAAGCAAAGAACTCATTGAGGAGTTCAGCCTTGTCCCCCCTGTCCATCACCAATTGTTTCTGCCCATTTAGCAGGGGTCCTATTCCTCCCTGGGCCTTCCTTTTACTCCCTAAAAGGTTACTTTCGAGGTTACTTTCAACGTTGTTATTCTACGAGCATGATTTTAAGAGGTGCTGGGGTACCTTTAACTAGTAATGGGCCCCTAAATCCTCAGGAAAAAGGAACATTCAGGTACTTATAAAAATGGGCTTGAGATTAATATTTTTAGTAATATTTTTTCAACTATGCTGTTAGCAGCTTTCAAAAATCTAACCAATTTCAGCCCTAAAATGAATATCTTTACTGATCTATCTAGACCAATTTTGTGGGTTTCATCATATATGATGAAAGCATCTCACAATAATTAACAGATTTTTATCCTTTGAACAGTCCTAGGAGGTAGAGGGAATAATTAGCCTATTTTAGAGGTTAAATTTTAGAAGTTAAATTCTCTGCATCTCTGATAAAATTAATACAAAACAGTATCTCTCCAAATACCAAACTTGGGAAGAACTGGAGTTAAATCAAGTTTTAAGTAGCAAGTAGTAAACACTGACAGAATGAATGATTTCAATCACGGTATTGTTACATTCAGAGACATCACTGACATTTCATGATTTCATCCCATGATTGTACCTTCACCCATGCACCTTCTCCAATACCAAAATGGAAATACCAGCAGCGCTTTCTTCTTTTTTTTATGCTTCTAACGTTATCTGGAGATAATTTTCTAGCTATTTTGTAAACCTTTTAGTTTGCTTCTGAGAGGACTGCTTATCCTCCATCCTAACCACATACACAATGGATTAGTCACTGCAGGTAAATGTTAAAAACTGCAGTTTCTAGAGCCTTCCCAAATGGTTCATTTGGGTTCATTACGGATAACATCTAAGGAAGCCCTTGGTTTAATTTGCTGACCCCCATAGCTCAAATTTCTAATATCATCCCACAAATGATCACTTCTGGAGCAGAAGAGTGTTTCTGACCATCCAGTACTAGGTTTTTCTGATAAAACACATTACCTCCTGTCACTGATGATACTAATCAGCATTGACTCTTATACTGCTATTTTGGAAAGTGTCCATAAGGACCTGGCCTGAGACCTCCAACATTGTTAATCTTGACCAAAACTTTAAAGTTTTTATATACACAAGCAAGAAGCTAGCCTTGACATCTGCTGAACTAACTCATCATATCAAATATGGTTAGTTTCCCCAATTAAAAAAAACAAAACACATAGCTGGCACTTATTTCTTTGTTTCTGAAAGGATATGTCAGAAAAATAATTTCAATTGTATCTAGTGCAGTTCTTCAGACACGATTGTTACTGATATAATGTTGCCTGGCAAAATGATTATGCATCAACAGTTCCCTCTGAAATAAGCTGTCATCAGCACATTCCTTTATGAAATAATATTCATTAAAAATTGGATATTCTCTTAGCTAAAATGACAGCTCATCACCTTGTCATTTTTCTATAATATACACTTTACAACATGGTGCTAACAAGGCACAAGGTAGCAAACCAGTCATCTTCTCCAGTGTCAAAGTGAAAACTAGATACACCATATACAAAGAAAATATGTCAATTAAATGAATGCTGTCTGCAGTTAGAGCTGTACTGCCATACAGCATCACAATCTGTACTCTTATTATCCTGTATTATATACCAGAGAGCCTTTATTTCAAAGTCGTCTTTTTCTTTTCATATTGATGTAAAATAGAAAACGGTTAACCTAGAAACAACTAACAAAATACTTATGATATAAATTCCTCCTTCCATGGGTATTATGACACTGAGGTAGTTGCTACAAACAAAGCAAAGATGGACAAATAGACTAAAACTGGAATCAGATGTGTTGCAGATTCACAGTTAGTATAAAATGGCATAGCTCCATTAACTTCAGTTAAACAGCACTATTCACATCAGGCAGCTTCTGACCTCAAATCTGTATAGTCAGACACTTTTATCCAGGAAGGTTCTGTTTTGGGGCAAAATTATAATGGAAATAACATACTATACTGAAATATGATCAGGTAGATAAACCGCATCACTAAAGTAAGCAAAGAAGGGAGGAATACATTTGGATTTTTATTTTAGTTACTCATAGCTGTATGACATAACTGTGGCAGAGAAAGACATGTAGTTCTAGATAGTTATGGCATGGAAATAGCAAATGGAATGGATACGAATTGGCAGCTACCTCTTCAACAGAAGTTTGGCATGCCTAGAGTACAGATCCTTCTGGATAATCCAAACTCTGGTTTGGAAATTTTCTGTTTGAAGCAAAGCTTCTGTCTTTACACATCAGTGACTCACTCATTAATCTGTGATGAAATTCCTAATTATATTCCCTTCTGCGGTTTCTTTAAGCTACCAGTGTACAGTACAGAGAAGCTGTACAAGTGTCAGGTAGAGTTGGATATTTATATTTAATTGACTTTGGCATGTAAAAGTGCTGAGTGACTAATGGCTGTTTACCTGGCAACCCACTGTGACAAATACTATCACCATATTTTCTCTTCCTAGTAGGCCACACCACTGAAAAGTAGCTTCCCCTGAAGCTACACTCTAACACTTCTATTTCTGAAAATGTTACGACTAAGTGACTGTATCTTCTGATTTATAAGAAGATATTACAAACGTGATTTGCTCTCACTTGAAGTATAGATTTACTTGCTGTTGCAAGGCTTAGGAAAAATATCCTGTAATCAGGAAGTTATGAAGAGAATTCCTGACAGAAGAATAACCTTCTTGTGTGGTGCTCACAGGCACACGATTGCACTGCAACATAATGAAAAGCTGCTTTAACTATATTTTGGGGAATGAATTTTATAGTAATATGAGCTGTAACAGCATTTACTAATTATGTGAAACTAAAAAAATATATACTTTAAGCAATATTAATTTCCTAAAAAAGTAACTCAACCTTATTTTATGTTCATATAGAACTCAGCACATCACAGACCCTATGGGAAACATAATAAACAACAAGAGTATTCTTCACCTCTGGTGTCCTAAAATGTATTTTTTACTCTTTATTAAACAACAAATCTTTAAGAGAATAGGATTTAAAATGTATCTCTCTGCTATAAATTAAGATTAACCAAATTATTCAGGACTGCTGGAGAACAAAATATAAAACCAAACTTGTATTTTACCTGCTTGAAGAATAACTTGTTATAGAGTCATAAGGCACAGATAGATAGAAATGACAATTTTTGCCTGATCTGCCCACAGAAAGCTGTTTATAGTCATAACCAAATACAAGATACCTCGTGCAACTGATACCCTCGTTACACGAGGTATCAGATAAAGAAATTTCAAATTGCAGCGTCTTTTGTAGCTTGTGTCTGCAGAGCTCCCAGCCTGCCTCTGTTTTCAGAATGGGGGTGGGGGAACTGAGGTTGTTCAGTCTGGGGGGTTTTCAGTCCCCCAGAGAGTGGGGTGGGTGTATTGGAGCCCTTCCCTTCCCCCCCC
>NW_005841966.1:666916-668149 GCF_000455745.1 Alligator sinensis | reverse complement strand
CCCCCCCCCCCCCCCCCCCAGAAATGAGGAGCTCCAATTCACCCATCCTACCCTTCAGCACCAGCTGGGGAGCCCCAAGAACAACCTCCCTCCATGGCCTTTCTCCCCTCCCATTCTGAAAACAGTGAGCACTGGCAGGGAGCCCTGGCCATTGCTATGGAACCTGGCTGCAGGCTCCCAGCCCACAGCTAGAATCCCCTCCCCCTGGAACCAGCAGTGACTTTCTGTTTGTTTCAAAGGATCATTGCAACTCAGAACATTTCCTGCAAAGCTTTGTCAGCTGCGCTTCGGTCTGCACTGATAAAGTAGGGTTAGAAGCAACCTCCAGACCATTCCCCTGCCTGTGGCAGGATCATCCCTATCCAAATGATACTGTACAAATCCATAATCTCTTATTTAAAACTACTGTCAACCCTAACACAATACATAACACCATAACCTGCCACAGGTAAAGCAGGAGAACCATGGTAGCCAGTGTCCCACTTGTATAAAAGGTTCTTAATATTCACTCAAGAGATCCCAGGT
The DNA here is from genome assembly GCF_000455745.1 of Alligator sinensis. Classification (NCBI taxonomy): domain Eukaryota; kingdom Metazoa; phylum Chordata; order Crocodylia; family Alligatoridae; genus Alligator; species Alligator sinensis. The sequence continues at coordinate 667,624 of NW_005841966.1, read as the reverse complement.
GGAAAGCCTACAGAGGAAGGCAAAAAAACCCTACAGTCCTTATCAATCTGACCCTGGGGTAAAATTCCTTTCTGACCCCAAATATGGTGATTGGTCTGACACTTAGCAGGCAGGCAAGACCCTCTAGCCTTAAGTCTCAGGAGAAGGCTTGACACACCAAAGCCAAAATCCCCAGCCTTGGCTGTAGCCAACACCCAATGTTTCCTATTTTACACTGGGTATTAGGGCTACCTTGAGTTTGAAGCAGTCACACTTTAAGGCTAAAAACCTGCTCTGTCACCCGCCTGCATAGCTGTGACTGGCCACTTGGGGACTGCCAAGGAGGGTCCGGACTAGGAACTACAACTGTGAGTTGCTACTACAGGGCTGGTGAGCCAGGACAGGCTTCTATCTCTGCTCTAGGTGGGGCGGGGGGTGAGAGGTAGTTTGGCAGGGAGGGTGAGGGCATGAAGCTAGAAGGTGGAAAGTTAATGAGATAGGGGTAGGTAATGCAATGGGAGGTGAAAAGGAAAATATGTTGGGGTGGAGATGTCACAACCCAAAGTTGTGGATTTTTTAATTGTGTGCGCTTCGGCACCGCTAAATTATGTTCCCGCCGAATTGGAGCTGTTTTGCACGATGGAGTGTTCTGTTGTTATGGAGAACCCGCGTGCAGAAAAGTGTTTCCCGCCGTTCTGTAGCCTTCTTTGCATTGTGCATGACTTTTGC
>NW_005841966.1:664069-666448 GCF_000455745.1 Alligator sinensis | reverse complement strand
GGCTCGCGCCCGGCGAGGACGGGACCGGGAGCCGGCCCGCACAGGAGAAAGGGTGGGAAAATAAAGGAAGTCAGCCACTGCAAAATAAAATAGATGAAAAAAAAGAATTTAAAATAAAAAGGAAGTAAAGAGGCTGCATTTTTTAATAAACTGGGATATGTTTTGCATCCATCCCTTCGTGCATGCGATTCAAGACGTATACCTTTCTGTGCCACATTCTGTGAGTAGCTGAGGAGTCTGTTCCACATGATTTGGTCCTCTGTATTCCCTTCAAACAATTGGGAATTTCAGCTCTGTAATAACTGGTTATTATACTATGAGAAGACTGAGGACTCAGCACATGAACTACTAGCACCCACGGCTGAAAATATCAACAAGACATACATCAACTTCACCTCCATGATTCTCAAAACAGCCCATGCCACCATCCCCATAGGGCACCGTAAGAAGTACATCCCACACTGGGATGAGAAATGCAACAAGCTACTTCAGACCGTAGAATCATCACCTGATAGCATGGTAAGATGTCATGCCACTGATAAGATAGAGCTCCACCTAAATGAGATGAAGAGGAACAGGTGGCTAGATACCATAGAAGACATAGACATAACACATTCAAGCCAAAAGTTTTGGTCAACCAGCAAGAGACTAACCGGAGAGGGCAAGCCACAGAGATTTTGCCCTGTTCAATGAAATGCCATCACAAATGTATTAGTCACAAACGGCATCTTTCCAGAACCAGACTGGAGTTTTGACAAGTTTATCAAGCAGAAAACCACATTCATCCTAAAATCAGCAACTGCAAATCAAAACCTGACAGCTCCTTTCACTGAAGAAGAGATAAAGACAGCACTATTTAGCTCTAAAACAGACAAAGCTGCTGACCACATTTTTCCTGAACACCTCACCAAACTCAGGCCTATAGCCCAAGACTGGCTATGCAGCTTTCTTTCTGTCAACATGTAGGCATCATTGTAAGATACCAAAAATCTGGTTCAAGGCCAACACCATTGCAATACAGAAGCCAGGGAAAGACCCCCACAGGCCCAAAGAGCTAAAGACCCATATCACTTCTGCATAACACAGATCAGTGATAAACCTGCCCTGGAATGGCATAGCTTTAAGCCTGCTAGAGTGTACTTAAAACAAGTTTCAAGTATTAATGTGTGGACAATTCAAGGTTAAGAGCTCCAGGAGTCACCTAAATTTAATGTGTAACAAGGCCTTTGAAAATATAAATAGCAAAACTATGTACATCTCTCTCCCTCTCTCTAGATGATATATACACACATATATACACCTACATATGCACATTTGTTTTATATATTTATTAAATATCAATATTATATGCAATATGAATATATACATATGGATCTTTGCATTGCATATATATGGGTCTTATATACATACTGGTTTTATTATTTAGCCAGCAAACTGAAAGAACCATGTTTTTGTACAGTTCTATTTCTAGGATTACAATTTCCTTATATCTTAGACTCTGTATTCCTTACAAACAATGGATAGCATTGGCAATTGCAGCTCTATAAGACATTCATGATCAAGTTGTTAAATATGTTATAATCAGGGATCTGGTTTTCCATTTCCCACAGATAAATGGAGAAAACCACAGATTTCCCCTTTTTATCAGAGAAAACGTGGATTTCTCCTTTTAGCAGAGAAACCCGCGGCTTCCCTGCTTTTGCAAATAGCTCCCCAGGCTGGTTGAACTCCAGCCTGCAAGAACTGTTTGCAAACATGGTGGGAAACCCCCAGCCCTGCCCAGAGAGGGAGGGCAGGGCCTGAGGCTCTCACTCAGCCACAGCTTCACTCGACTTAGCTCAGTCTCACTCTTCTCCTGGAGCCTGAGGTAAGTGGGGCTTGCAGGGGGCTTGGGGCCACACTGGCAGGGCTGGGGGATTGCAGGTCATGGCTGGGGAGGCACCGGCAGGGCTGGGGTGGAGCCAGGAGCTGGCCCCAGTCCCACCCAAGCAGGTGGCAACAGTGGGGCTCCTGGCCCCATGCTGCTTCTGCTGCAGCTGCCTGCTTTTGTGGAGCTGCAGACTTGGGTCACTGGTCTGATAGCCCTGGCAGCTGGGGGACCCCGCCAGCAGGGCTGGGGGGCATGTGAGGGGCACCAACAGGGTTGGGGGGGTGCTGCAGGGGGCTTTTCATTTTAATAACAGATTTGAGGATTTTGTCAGAGAATTTGCAATTTTTCTTCAGAGAATTTGTGATTTTTTATTAGAGAAAACCAGGGTCCTTGGTTATAATCCTAGAATCAAACATAAAAATGGCAATATCCCTGGAAAGCTACCTTATAGGTTTGGTTCTAGGATCCTCAAATACTTAAAAATCCCAGTCCTGCATTCCCTACAGACA
>NW_005841966.1:658367-664059 GCF_000455745.1 Alligator sinensis | reverse complement strand
CGGGGGGGGGGGGTGTGGATGCAAATCAGAGCAACCGCTCCGGGCCCCACACACAGCAGAGCAGCTGTGGTGACTCTGCACTGCCACCAACTTCACGTCCGGCCACTTGGCACCCCCCTCCCCCTGCTGCTGAATCCACCACTGGCTTCCTTGTGTCTGGGGGCGCACAGGCTGATTTGCCCTGGGCCCCGCACCCTGCTTGGGTTGTCTCTGCCTACAGATCACAAATCCCCACTGACATGAGCTCATGTCTGGGGCATGCAAGGAACGCAGAATCATACCTTAACCACAATTTCAATGCCAAGTAATATAATTTTTGTCTCTTTTCCTGATTTGCACATAATATAACAGCTGTGGTTTGTCATTTACATTTTTACCACCACAGTAACATAACTAATTGGTTAACCACAATTTAAAAACAGAAACTGACCCCTCAATAATAGCCAACAACAGACAAGAAACTTCCTACAGAAAAAAGTCCATACTTATTTGAAAGAACTCTTTTTTTACAGTAATGTGAAATATTATACGGGCAAAGATCAGAGAAGAAAAGAACTGCTTTTCTTTCCATGCTCCCTACCTCTAACCAGTTCATCTGCAAAGGTACTCTAGAAGAGAGAGGCAAAAAAGCTGACATTGTTTACTTACCCCTGGAGCGAGGGGGAAACAAAAACCCAAATTTTCACTCTTTGTCAGTCTGGCGTCTCATCTGCTCCTGGGGCAGTTCAACTATTCAGCGCCCCTTAGCCAGGGCTCATGATGACTCTTCAATCTGCGGCTGTACTAAATACATTTTAAAAGTATTAGGGGGAAACACTACAGTATGTATGTCATCACATTTACCAAGTGTTACTTATTTTACTTGCTGAGTAAATGTTAATACAGTAACCAGACATTGCAATTTTAACATTTCTATATTGAAAATGCATCTTCAGGTCTTTAGATAAAAGGAGTTTTATAGAATGGAAAGGAAGAAGTGTTTTATTTATTTGTGCCTGTGCATCTGTGGAGGGTAGAAGGGGGGTTATGTTTACATGCATCATATTTGGCTAGTGCAGTCTATTTTTCAGACCAGTCACTTTGTATTGTATCTATCTAAACACTCCTGTCCCAAAATCCCAGCTAAAAATATAAATGCTGGAGCCAATGAAATTTAAAAAAAGGCACTTTATTAAACCACAGAATTTCCCTCCACTTTCTCTGTGGTATCATTTGAAGCCTGCTTTCTAAAACAGAAGTTGAACAAATGAATCCTTCTGTCCTCACTTTCAGTTGTCAGCAGTGCTTCAGTGTGAGATGAAATAAATTGCCAGGCTCTTTCATCTTCTATAATCAGCTCTGCACAGCTGAGTACACCCACAGCCCTTCGAGCTGCCTCTGCCAGCACTAATTCTATGTGGAACGGGAAGTCTTTGTTAGTGCCACATTTCTAATGTTCTACACCGGAGTGGGTTTTATTATTATTATTTCTCCCTTTTTCTCTCATGCACTCTTTTCCGCCTGATAAGCTATTGTACAATCCATTTTCTGCAGGAGAGAAGCCTTTAGGTGGTAACATTATTTTCAAAATGTGCTTGATGTCGGGTATTTCTTTTCCAGTGTGTGCCATGATCATTGATGGTATCAGTGCTTTAGCAACATAATACTTATAAATTGAAGTTTGTTCAGAGAAGCCCGGACCCAATCCCACAGCAGGTCAAAATGTTTCATTTTTTAAGACTTGAAAGCTATAAATTCATACCCATTGTATCAATGCAGGCCATCACAGAGATTTACTTACTGCAAGATTGTTTTTGTCTTTCCAGCACAAGTTCGATGTTGGAGTCCATTAGAGAACAGTGCAGAGGGTAACAGGCAAAGGAGGAGCTGGATTTCAAAGGACTCACAGGCTGCTGAGAATCCCCCCAGGGCAATATCCTTTACCAAATTAATCCTTTGGGAAATGAGAGGCAAATCAACTAAAACTTGGGCATGTTTCATAGGGGGATGTTAAGACAAGCCTTGTCAATGGATTGAATGACTCAGGTGATTGGTAATAGGCTGTGGAGCTTTTAACCCCTAGGTCAACAGTTCAAATTGAGTTCAGGTCACTAGGGTGGAAATGTTGTTGGCATCAGAACCTGCTCTCCAAGATGCACCAAAATACTACCACCACTGACACTCCTGATGCCAATGGGCAACCAAAGGGGTCAAGGATTGATTTGCCATAGTAACTGAACTATAGTACTCTCTCTTCCAGGTTAGGATTCAGAGTCCGAGTGAAACTTGCACTGGTATTCCCTGTTCTGTAGCCCTGCTACAGACAATGTTAGTCCCCTGGCTGGACTAGGACTGATCTCTCATAGATCTTAAATGCAGTTAATAATACAAATAAATACAAACATTTTTTGTTACACCTCAGCTACCAGGAACTCCCAGTTGCAGGGGGAGTTTTTTCTTCAAAGATCTTTTTCTTTTCTCCCCTTCCCCCCCCCCCCCCCCACCCCCCTCCCCTCCCCCCCCCCCACCTTCCACTTTGCACTACACAGAAAAACAACTTCACATTGCAACTGGAAAACTACCACTTTTTTATTCATCAGCTGATTCTGACATTATAAACCTAATGGCTCCATTTGGCTACAGCTTGGTTTCTCCTGGGCTGGTAAGATCTTTGCTTAATTAATGAAGTCATTCAATCCAACCTAGTAGGAGGTGCCATTTCATCATGAAATAATCATATTCCTGGGCAATAATGAGGCAGAAGCAAAACACCTCTCTACCCCTGAGAGTTTGATTACTCCAAGGCAACCACAGCCAAAAGAGTTGATTTATTAAAGTTCTTATAATTAAATAATGTTATTCTTGAGAAAATGAATATTGTAGAATTTTATTAAAAGGAATCCAATCATTAAAAGCGCTATGTAACAGAATGAGTTTTATATATTATTCTACTCTTTAAAAATGTTTTAATAGCCAATAAAATTGTACCCTGTGCCAAGCAGTTTTCAGATCTTGAAGTTATAGTTGAAAGTGCTGTTAATCATTCTTAAATTACTGTATATTCAATACTGACCTCTAAATGGCCTGGTTAGTCTTTATGCAAAATTTTAAAATAGTGATATGCATATTTTCACAGGTGTATACTAAATGTCCTGTGCTGGCGTCAACCCTTAGAGGTGCAAGGGAGCAACTGAACAGTCCTTGTGTTCTCCAGTACTGCCCTGCCTCATCAGGCATGTCTTTTTCCCTAGGTGAAAAGGGCAACTTCATTCTGTTTGTTTACAAGATGGCAGCTATATTTTGGGTCTGGAGCTCCATAACAGATCCATCAGCAAAGGTTACCTGCACTAAGTGAGTACATCTCCTAGATGTCCTTGTCTTGCTTTTTCTCTTGTTGTCCAACTTACTCTGGGCTTTGCAGTTGAGTTCTGTGTGCACCAGAGTAGTGAGAATCTCTTGACACTGAAACTGTTGAATTCTCTCATTCAGTTATGGCCCTAGAAGTACAAGGTCATCCAGGAATGTTCTAATGTTATCCATGGAGCAGTTACCACACCTATACTAAGGCTGCATAGTACTTTCAAATGTTATACGAACGTATAAATTATGAGCCTGCTTCTCCCCCTGCCTAGCCCCTTGTGCAGTCATTTGCAGATTAGAATTAGTTTGGTACCAGTGTTGGCAAGTCTAGATGACTAAATAGAAGATACTCAAATGTTGTATATATATAATATATAGAAAAGAACATGAGCCAATATTCAGACTAGTAGCTCTCAACATTTTTTAGATTCAAGGCACCCCTTGTTAGACTTCAAGTACCCTCAGAAAATGCCAGCTTTCAGTTTTCATTCTTTTTCTGACTACAGAAAAATAATAGAGCAATTCTCCTGTTGCAGAGAATTCAAGGGCTACAACATACATAGCATTAAAAACATTCCGACCTGAATTCCTGTTTGAAATCTTTGGGTTTATCTTGTGAATCATGTTAGCACATCTAACAGTTCTAATGCTGCCTGGCACACTCTGGCTCCCTTAAAAGGATCTCAGGACACCCCAAGGTGCCTTGATTCAGAGAATAATTGATTGAGATAATGGGTTTTTCAAAACTGTGTCCAACTGTAACAGGGATCCTGCTCCAGGGCTGACTGTTTTGCCACTGAAATACTCTCTTGGCCCTCAGTCCTGCCACCTCTCACACACAACTCTCTTTTGTTTTCCCTCCACACCTTGTTGGTATTAACCTTTAAGAAATGGGGGGCTGACCCAGGTCTTCCTAAGCATTATCATGCCTTAAGGGCTAATTACGTAGCTCCATCCAACCCTACACCATGCCCCATGTTTCACAAGTGTTATATCACTCACTGATTTTCATCCCACTTCCAGGGTAGCCTGCTTCTCCTGGCCACCTTTCCTCTTTCCAAACAGTTTTCCTGCCTGGAGTCTACCTCCATCCCTTGGAGGCTCTTGGTCTGCTTGGTCCCACAGTCAGCCCCCTCTCAACTCCCAGACCCTCTGGTTCCACTCTCCATAGCTTACCCCAGCTCATATTTCAAGGCAGGAGCCCTGCTGCAGACTTGCTGCCCAGAGCTGCTCTCCCTGTGGCTACTGGAACTAGAGTGCCTGACCCACTCAGGGCCCTGGGCTTATATGGCTCAAGCCCTGCCCCTTGCCAGTCAGGTGCTTCTCTAATCAGCCCCTGCCATACCTGCAGACTGCTTCTCGAGCAGCCTCTCTGCTCTTAGTGTGACATGAGCACCCTAAATTTTACACTTTGGTTGGGCCTTATGTTTTAGGAGAGATCAAACTCCTAGAAGTGAATTCCCCTGAACTTTGGGGTGTTTAGAATCTGGATCCAAAACTTTTTTAAAGCTTATTTCTAACCCCCCACCCTGGCCTGTAAGGAACCCAGCTGGGCTGTGCCTGGAGGGGGAGGAGGGAAGCAGCCCTTGCCAGGCTTGTCCCCAAGGCCAGACACCAGCTGGGGCAGTGCCACAGGCAAATCGGCGGTGGGGGCGGGGAGCTTAAACTTCCCGGTCCTGGTCGGACACGGTAACACAGCCAGGGTCTTCCCAGCTTTCTCCCCTGCTCCTGCTCAGGCGGTGGGAGACATGGTAAGAGCCTGGACCTGGTAAGAGCCTGGCATGGCCCTGATTATCCACCCGGGGCTGGGGCTGTGGGGCTGGGGCTGTGAGGCTGAGCCGGGCTGGCCTGCAGGTGCTGTTGAGGGTGGGTTGCGGTTCAGGCTGGGGCCATGGGGGCCATGGGGCCAGATTGCTCCTGTCTCCCCATGCCCAGGCCGGGAGGGAGCCATGGGGGCTGGGCCATGGGGGCAGGGCACTTCCCAGCTGGCTGCAGCTATGCGACAGCCTGGCTTGGCAGCATGGGTGGGGACTGGCTGGGCAGCGGGCTGCCTGGGCCAGCTTGGAGGTGCCAGAGGGCCCCAGGCCTGCCAGCTGCCTGCCATAGCTGTCCCCACACCCTGTGCAGCACCAGGCAGCTCCAGCTGCACTACAAGCTGCAAGCTGGCCGGGGCCATAGTTTCATAGTTGGTAGGGTCAGAAGGGACCTGAGGAGATCATCTAGTCTGCCCCCCTGCCGTGGCAGCAAAGAGTACTGGGGTCAAACGACTCTGGCAAGGGGTTCATCCAGCCTCCTCTTAAAGACCCCCGGGGTAGGAGCCAGCACCACTTCTCTTGGAAGTTGGTTCCAGGTC
>NW_005841966.1:652585-657860 GCF_000455745.1 Alligator sinensis | reverse complement strand
GCCCACCCCTGTAACCTGTCTAGATCTGCTTGCAACCTGTTCCTTCCTACTAGCATACCCACTTCACCCCACATCTTAGTGTCATCTGCGAATTTGAACAGGGTGCTTTCTACCCCCTTGCCCAAGTCACTGATGAAGATGTTGAATAGTGCGGGCCCAAGGACCGAGCCCTGGGGAACCCCACTGCCCACATCCCTCCAGGTCAAATAAGACCTGTCCACCACCACCCTCTGGGTGCGGCCCTCCAGCCAGTTAGTGACCCATCTGACCGTGAAGGCATCAACACCACTGTCTCCTAGTTTCTTACTGAGAATTTGATGAGAGACCAGTGGGAGAGACCGGCCAGGTGGGCTGTTCTGCCCTGCCTCACCTCCAGCTGCCACTGCTGCTGCTGCCCCTGTCCCTGCTTCTGCCGTGCTGCTCTGGGTGTGTGGGTGGGTAGGAAGCTTCAGCCCTGTGTCTTCTGCCCACCACATGGGGCTCTGGCTCCAGCTCCTGGACCTCTTCCATCCGCTTCGCCCACATGGGCTGTTTATCACACTGGATGGATGGAGTAGATGGAAGGAAGCTGGAGCTGGAACCAGAGCTCCATGTGCTAGGCAGAAGCCACCACAATCATACTTAGCAGTCTGCTGGGGCTTGGCCACACCCTTCCCCCTACCCCTCGGTCACCTTTCCTCCAGCCTTGCAGTTGCTGAGGATAGGAAGGGAGGACTGCTCTAGTGCCCCCCAGCTTCTATCCTGAGCCACTGCAGGCATGTGCCTGCATTTCCGGAATTGAAAGTGAATGTCTATTCACTTGCAAATTGGTTCAATCTATACAGTTTAGACTAGCCTGCAATGATTGAATGAATTCAGGCTCTGGCTTTTTTAATGTCTGTCCCTAGCCTTGGTCAATGGAAATTGAGCATCCAAACATCCCCTCCCTCCCCCAAGCAAATTTGGAAATGTCAGTATTATGGTAATGTACTGGCTATGACTACTAGCATGGACCCTTCTCCCATAGATTCTACAGGATCAACAAAGCAGCAGTTTGAGAGCTCCTTCTATTATTTTCGCTCCTTTTGCTGTTAGGCCCACCTGCTATCAGAGTGAAATGATCCAATCAGGACAAAAAAAAAAAGTCTCCTCAGGAACAGCAAGATCTCATTAACTGTTGAGATAAAGGAAGTATTGACACTAATAAGCGATACCAAGATACAACGTCTGTCATCGATAAAACAACAACATATTTTCCAGAAGTAACAAGACTCAAAAAGTTGCACCAAATTACTTGTGGACGAACTGGGCCTTAAAGTTATTGCTTCTTTCCCATGTAATTTCAATAAAAACAACTTTCTACCCAGTTGTGGAAAAGGGCAGAGGGACCTGATAATGACTCAGAAAAATGAACTGAGAGAAATCAATGTTTCTGTCTTCAAGCATGGATTTTTTTAAAAGATTTAGTAGACTCTCTTCTCTTCTCTCTCTATAACATTTCAGGGTGATGATAACTGTCTTTCCACAAAAACTGAGGTGCTGTAGGCTACATATAACAAACATAAAATCAAACCCATATGCATAAAACACATATATGCATGCTGTGATTTGTGATTGCTGCTACTGTCATATTTAAGGAACCTGCCACGTGCTCATTCTTAGTATATGCCTGACCACACACACCTATCAAAGTTTAGAGTAAAATTAAGCAGCAGCATTCTTTTTAGTGACCTAAATCCCTAGAATGCATGAACTGAGGGTATATCAGTTGAGGATCTTGTCAATTGTCTTCTTGTATCTCCTTTTCTATTTTCAAAATACATTTCCATCCTATTCTTTTCAGTCATTTTTAGAATCCCTTCTTTGATGACTAAAACTCTCTTAACCTTCATGTGCTGGATATGTCTCTGGAAGGTTTTTCCAGACATTGGTATATTTAATAATCCTACAAGCCTATTTTCTACATAACGCTCTAATATAAGGTATGTGATAGAAATTTATTATTTACCAGAGTAGCCTATCAAAGAGAGAGATGGATGCAATTTGTACAAACACTCAAACCAACTGAGTCAATATTCTGTAGCTTCAATATGAATGAGTATTTTTAATGAAAGAAAACTGACAAAACAGTGTACACTGTTAGATCTCCGCACAATAAATGTCAGTAAATATAGCATTTACTTTTTAATCTTTTCTTGCTGTGTCTGTGTTTAGGAGGGAGGGTTTTTTTCTTGCAAGACATGTTTTTTTAAGTCTTTCATCAGGCAGTACTGACTGATAGAAGCTTTTTTGTTACCTTCCTTCTGCATAATTAAGTCCTAAACATTGTTTTACTGTGTTCACTGTTTTTGACGTTGGTCCTGCTCCCAATGCAGTCAAAAGGAAGTCCTGTCATTAACTACAATTGGGGCAGGACTTGAACCACTGACAAAGAAATTTGCTTTCAATAATATCTCATCATTACTAGTAATAGGCATCCCGCACACATGTGGAGAAGATAAAGGGTTTGCAGAAGGCAACCAGTTTTCTCTTCCAGGCAACATTTCATATCATAGCCTTGATACATTGCACATTAAATTTACATTATGCCTAAAGGTCAAAAGGGAATTAAATATGCTGATAATATAAAATCATAACCACTTCCACTCATGATGGATCCAGGATTTCCTAAAGTGGGATACACTACACTGCCCCTCAGACCATGGAGGTATGGCTGGAGCTCCAGAGCAGGTGAGGGACACTGGTAACAAAAAGGTAATATTGTAAGCAGGGAACAGGCACTGGAAGGAGGAAAATGCACCTGCCCCCCACACTGCTGCTGCTGTCCCAGAGCTGATAGGCATGAAGGAGCCACAGTCCTACCAGGGGCTGTGGGGAACAGCTGCATGGGGTACTGGACTTAGCAGGGCACAATAGCAGTGGCACTGAAGGCTTCTTCTTCCAGTGCCTGATCCTTCACCCTCCCCCACCATTTTTTTCCCACTGGCTGCAGCTGGAGCTGGAGAGGAGCAGCTCTGTGGCTCCCCACACCACCTAGTCAGCTGGGGACAGAGGTGGATAGGTTCCTCCTTCCAGCTCCTGCTCCCAGCCAGTGGGAGACATGGGGATGGCAGCAGGGAACAGGTACAGGAAGAGGAAACCTGCCTACTGGCACTACTATCTTCTGCCAAGCCCAGCACCCCACACACCTACAGTCCACAAATGGAGCAGGGCAGGAGTGACTCTAGGGCTCATCCAGCACCTGGGTCAAACAGGGACAGCAGCAGAAGGGGAAGGGGGTGTGTGACTATCCCAAGACACCCCTGCTGGATCCACTCCTCCCTCTTCCTAAAGTGCCAATAGTGTTCTGTGCTACATTGGTGCATATACGTTTAGAAACAATGATGACTTTTTCAAGCTACTACAGATTTAAGATACAACTCACTCTGAAACAGTTTAAAATGCATGTCAGAATTCAGTTGGCTACAGAATGGGGCCTACAGAATGGGTGTCATAGCAGTTTGTCACAAGGCTCCTCACACTGTCCATTTTGAACTGTCTGTGGTGGTCTTTCTAGGTTTTTACCACCACAGATTCTAAAGACCTTGTTATATTCTAGTATAAAACCATTATTTAAGTTATATTGAGAATCATTAACAACATTATTAATAACATTACATGCCATGGGTCAAGAAAACCATGTCCAGAGATGAAGTTTTCTTTTTCAAAGAGAGCCCCAATGAGTAAAGAGGTAGTACCTGTGAAATCAGGCAGAAGATAGGGCAAGGTGGCATCTTGGAGACTAAGTTGTTCAGAAAGGCATGAACAACCTTAGGAAATAACCTACATTGTCAGATGTAACAAATGGACTGGCAGACAAAAAGATGTTGTTATGTAGAAGGGAAAGAAACAAGGGGAGGAGAGTCTGCTAAGAGAGATGTATGGGTTGGTTAGATCAACTGAGATAAACCAGGCAGTTTACACTTTGAGGGACGTCTCTGTTGAGACCATGGTTAATACAGTCCCATTTGTGGATGATTTTTTCTTCTGCATTTTCATTTTCAAGTTGTTTTTTAAAAGAGTATTTTGGTTAAGCACAGCTACATTGAGCTCAGTAATGGAATGTGCAGGAAGTTGAAAATGTTCTGCCATGGGTTTTTATGTGTTTCTGGAATTGATATCAAGTTGGTGTCCGTTCACTGGAGTTAGGTAGTCTGTTACAGTATGGAAGGTATGTGAGGCTGGGGATTGCCTGTAAGCCAGGAAAGGCTTCTCCTCAAAGGCCAGTTTGAGAGGGTCATCATTTTTAAGGTTGGGTGGGAGGCTATTATGATGTGTCTAAGGTATTTGAGAAATTCTGTTGTTCTTGTTCCAGGGTTAGTATTGTAGCAGGTCAGAGTGGGCTCCAAGTCTGGCTCTGCTGAAGTTCATAGTTTCATAGCAGGTAGGGTCAGAAGGGACCTGAGCAGATCATCAAATCCGACCCCCTGCCATGGGCTGGAAAAAGAATACTGGGATCAAATGACCCTGGCTAGGTGATTATCTAGCCTCCTTTTGAAGACCCCCAGGGTAGAAGCGAGCACCACTTCCCTTGGAAGTTGGTTCCAGATCCTAGCCACCCTGACTATGAAGTAGTGCCTCCTGATATCTAGCCTGAATCTACTGTCAGTCAACTTATGGCCATTGTTCCTCATTACTTCCGGTAGTGCTTGGGAGAACAGTGACTCTCCCATAGCCTGTTGGTCCCCCTTGGCCAGCTTGTAGACAGCCACCAGATCCCCTTTCAGCCTTCTCTTGTGGAGGCTGAACAGGTTCAGGTCCTGTAGTCTCCACTCATAGGGCCTGCCTTGCTGCCCCCTGATCTTGTGCGGCCCTCCTCTGTACCCTCTTGATACTGGCCACATCCCTCCTGAAGTGCGGCACTCAGAACTGGACGCAGTACTCCAACTGTGGCCTGACCAGTGTCACGTAGAGGGGGAGGATCACCTCCTTGGACCTGCTCGTGATGCATTTATGGATAGATGACAAGGTGCGGTTGGCCTTCCTGACCGCATCCCCACATTGGCGGCCCATGTTCATTTTGAAATCAATAATGACACCAAGATCCTTTTCTGCCTCTGTGCTGACTAGAAGGGAGTTCCCCAGCGTGTAGGTGTGCTGCTGGTTCTTCTTCCCCAGGTGCAGTACTTGTCAATATTGAATCCCATCCTGTTCTCATCCGCCCACACCTGTAACCTGTCTAGATTCATAGATGTTAGGGTCGGAAGGGACCTCAATAGATCATCGAGTCCGACCCCCTGCGTAGGCAGGAAAGAGT
>NW_005841966.1:640361-652472 GCF_000455745.1 Alligator sinensis | reverse complement strand
CTTGGTGAGTAAAGCCTCACCAATTCCCTTCTGTGCCCCCATGGTGAATTTATAGGCAGCCACAAGGTCACCTCTCAACCTTCTCTTGCGGAGGCTGAAGAGGTCCAGGCACCCTAGTCTCTCCTCATAGGGCTTGGCCTGCAAGCCCCTAACCATACAAATGGCCCTTCTCTGGACCCTCTCCAGGTTCTCCACATCCCTCTTGAAGTGCAGCGCCCAAAATTGCACACAGTATTCCAACTGCGGTCTGACCAGTGCCCGATAGAGGGGAATTATCACCTCCTTGGATCTGTTCATCATGCATCTGCTGATGCACGATAAAGTGCCATTAGCTTTCCTGATGATTTCGTCACACTGACGACTCATGTTCATCGTGGAGTCCGCTAGGACTCCAAGATCCCTTTCCGCTTCCGTGCCACCAAGCAGGTCATTTCCTAGGCAGTAGGTATGCTGGACATTTTTCCTCCCTAGGTGCAGCACTTTGCATTTCTCCTTGTTGAATTGCAAGATCTAGTTGCAGCCTGTCCCTCTCCTCCAGCATTCCCACTTCTCCCCACATTTTAGTGTTATCCATAAATTTGAGCAAGGTGCTTTTCACCCCCTTGTCCAAGTCACTGATGAAGATGTTGAACAGCCCTGGGGGACCCTGCTGCCCATATCCCTCCAGGTGAAAAAAGACCCATCCACCACCACTCTCTGGGTGCAGCCCTCCAGCCAATTTGTGACCCATCTGACTGTGTAGGCATCGATGCCACAGCCACCTAATTTCTTAATGAGAATGGGGTGAGAAACAGTGTTGAAGGCCTTCCTAATGTCCAGAAAGATCATGTCCACCGCGACACCGTGACACGGTTTTAGTGGGTACATTTTGGGGATTGCATTGTAATGGCAGGAAACCCTGTTGTAGACCCCTGAGGTATGCATCCTGGTCAGTGGGATCAGAGAATATATGACTGTAAGGTAAATCATAGCTGTTGATGATGGATCTAGTGGTGTACTTAGGGTGAAAGCTGGTAGCATGCAGGTAGCTATAGCAGTTGATATGTTTTGGATAGTACCTGGTGGCAAATTGGCCATTGTTAAACTTTCACAGTGGTGCCCAAGAAATGAATTTGCTAGGCGAAGTAATCAAGGGGTTAAAGTTGCTAAAATCCTGGTAGAATTTCTCAAACAATTCCTTCCCATATGTCCGTATGTTGAAGAGGTCATCAACATTTACACCCCAGGGTACTCAAGGAGCTAGCAAGCATCATAGCTCAGCCCCTGGCACGGATCTTTGAGAACTCCTAGTGTTCTGGTGAAGTGCCCAACTGGAAGAAGGCCAATGTGGTGCCTATCTTCAAGAAAGGGAGGAAAGTGGATCGAGCAAACTACAGGCCCATCAGCCTGATCTCTATCCCGGGGAAGGTCTTAGAAAAGATTATCAAAGAGGCCATCCTTAACAGACTGGCTGATGGCAATATCCTGAGGGATACCCAGCACGGGTTTGTTGCAGGTAGGTCTTGCATGAACAATCTTATTTCCTTTTACAACCAGGTGACCTATCACCTGGACAAGGGAGAAGAGATTGATGTCATATATCTTGATTTTAAAAAAGCCTTCAATCTGGTGTCCCATGATCACCTTTTAGCAAAATTGGCTAACTGTGGCCTCGGCCTCACCACGATCCATTGGCTGGGGAACTGGCTCCGCGGTAGGACCCAGGGGTGGTGGCTGACAGAAGTCAATTCTTGTGGTGCACTGTGACCAGTTGGGTCCCTCAAAGCTCTGTCCTAGGACCTATACTATTTAACATCTTCATTAATGATGTACACATTGGTGTGAGAAGTGGACTGGCCAAGTTCACTGATGACACCAAACTCTGGAGTAAAGCATCCACACCTGAGGACAGGAGGGTGATCCAGGCAGACCTTGACAGGCTCAGGAAATGGGCAGATGAGAACTTGATGGTGTTTAACACCAACAAATGCAAGCTTCTCCACCTTGGGAGGAAAAACCTGCAGCATGCTTATAGACTTGGCAATGCAATGCTGGCTAGCACTACAGACAAAAGGGAATTGGGGTCATGATTGACCACAAAATGAATGTGATGCTGTAGCTAGTAAAGTGAGCAAAACACTGGCTTGCATCCATAGATGCTTTTCAAGCAAATCCCAGGACGTCATTCTCCCATTGTACTTGGCATTGGTGAGGCCACAGCTGGAGTACTGCATTCAGTTTTGGGCTCCACAATTCAAAAAGGATGTGAGGAACCTTGAGAGAGTGCAGAGGAGAGCCACGCGCATGATGAAAAGTCAGGAAAACAGACCTTATGATGAGAGGCTGAGAGCCACAGGACTCTTCAGCCTGGAAAAGCACTCAGGGGTGATCTGGCGGCCACCTATAAGTTTATCAGGGGTGCTCACCAGGATCTGGAGGAACATCTGTTCACCAGAGCACCCCAAGGGATGACGAGGTTGAATGGTCACAAACTCCTCCATGACCGTTTCAGGCTGGACATAAGGAAGAACTTCTTTACTGTCCGAGCCCCCAAGGTTTGGAATACACTGCCACCGGAGGTGGTTCAAGCACCTACATCGAACGTCTTCAAGAGACATTTGGATGTTTATCTTGCTGGGATCCTATGATCCATGCTGACTTCCTGCCCCTGGGGTAGGGGGCTGGACTCAATGATCTTCCAAGGTCCCTTCCAGCCCTGGTGTCTATGAATCTATGAACATATCTCAGATATACACAAAGAGGATGAGAGGTCAGCTGCAAAAGAAGTGCACATTGAGATCTGTCATATTGGCATATGGTTGTGGGGTGGGGAGCTGCTATGACAGTGCCATTTGTCTGTAGGTAGAGGGAGTCTCCACATCTGAAATAGTTGTGGGAGAGGACAAAGCAGGAGAGTTTGATAGAAATGGAGGCAATGCCGCCATTGGGGTAATATTGCTTATGGTTTATAATCCATCCTCATGGGGGATGTTAATGTATAGAAATGTGATGTCCATAGTATGCCTGTGCGAATAGGGAAATATTTGATTCGGATTCATATTCTGCCAATTCAGAGGACAGTGATTCTATCTGTCTCTGAATCATTTTCTGAATCAATTTGGAGGATTTTTTTGGTCTCCCAATTTGATTCGAATTTGGTGATTCAGCCTTTGAATCAGGCTGAATCTTCTCCAAATCGATTCGGCGACTAAAGCTTTGCATACCCTTAATCCATAGGGACTAACATTTTATGGAAGTTTGCCAATAGAGTCTAGTTTCCCAAGGAAGTCTGTTGTATCCTCAAATAGCTGGCAGCTCTGGTCCATTAAAAGCATTTTATGAAGTAGACTGTTGGTGTGATGTCGGAGGTCTTATGGCTAGTGCCACCCATCGATTAGGTAGCCCCTCCCCTCATCCCACCTGCCACGACTTTCCTGGTATATTATTGTGAGAGGGTTCCAGTGGAGTTCTTACCAGAGGGGTTCCCTGACATGGGTGTACTCACAGCTGTTGCCTACGGTGTTCCACGGGGCTCCACCACCCCTACACCCCGTCCACTCGCCAACCGATCACGTGCTGGTGGAATGGTGACCTTCGGTCCTCTGCAGGCTTGACTGCCATCGGTTTCACCAATGCAGGGACTCGGACTCAGCTGTACAGCTCTGCCAGCCCGTCCTTTTGTCTCTCTGGCTCTTCTGATATCTTTTTGCATCCTTCCTTCCTAACTTCCCTAGAAATAATATACCCCTTGGGTAGGGCGGCTCCCAGAGCTGCCTTCCCTTACCCAGTGGATTCCAGGGGATTCTGCACTTGTCCCCGGCTCTATTTCTCCTAGGGGCAGTGCTGGCAAATGCAGGGTGCCTCGTCATTCCCCTTGCTTTGCTCCTCTCAAGGAGACCTCTCCCCGCTCGCTATCTGTTGCAAGGTAGGAAGTTTCCCCTTGCTTTCCTCTGTTAGCGGTTTAGAGGCTCCTCCTGCCTCTTGTGCTGCTACGGCACAGCCTAGCTGGTGCCTTTCCCCAGCAGGAGCCTCAGCACACCAGACTGTCACAACCCAAAGGTGTGATTTTGTTTTTGTGTGTGCTTTGGCACCACTGAATTATTTTCCTGCCGTTTGAAGCTTTCTTTGCAGGGTGCATTTCTTCTTTGCAGCATAGAAATGCATGTTGCAAGGAGTTCCCGCCATTTGTATTTAAATTCAAGCCCCATTATTGGTTGTTTCTAAATTATTCCCATGTGGCGGCTAGCGATTGGCTTGCTGGCCGTATAAGAGACTTGAGTGGTTTCCGCCCAAGTTGGAGGACTCCACGAACATCAGGAGGAGGAGACTTCACGTCTCGTGAAGATCTCTAAGCGCTGTGGAGCCTATTCTTCACATCTTGTGAAGATCTCTAAGCGCTGCGGAGCCTATTGGACCCAGCGTATTTCAAGAAGGCAACAGAGGTCTGATCAGCTTCTAGCCTCTCCCCGTTGCCGAGCGCAATCCTCGACGTATCCCTCTTCCCTACCCGCAAAAAAGGATCCATGGAGCCTCAACAACTCCGTGAAAGTGAGAGCTTTGTCCGAGTCCTCAAACGAGGATTTAAGCGGAGCTTTACCTGGGAAACTTTCCAGCCTACACCGCGACCATCTACGGTGTAAGTAAACAATCTTGAATTAACCACTAAGCGTCTGTGCCTAATTCTAGCTTGTTGCCTGCTTTCTCCGACCCAGCATGTCCGGGCTGCTAGCCACAGCCCGCGGCGCGAAAGGGCCCCGGATCGCTCCCGGCCCACACACAGACGTGCTGCCTGCTCTCTCTCTCTCTCTCTCTCTCTGGCTCCCCCTCCCCGCGGGTACTGTTGGGGATTTTAAACTTTCCCGCAGCGGCCATATCAGCTGCCGCGATTGGTCCAGCTGTCTCCCTTACTGGGAACAGCTGCTTAAATAGATGGCATAATGCCGGCTCGCGTGGCTGTAGCTGCGACTGCAGCTGCCACCACAGTCTCGGCTCCAGCACCACTGGGTCTCCCGGAGGTAAGTTACCCCCTCCGGGGTTCTGTTCCAGGGTTTTGTCTGTCCCGCAGTCTTTCCTCACCTCTCCTTGCGCCCGTGACGGCAGTGCACCACCATCACAGTTGGCCATGAAAGTTTCAGCCTTGCTGGCCTAGTCAGTCTCTAAGGTACCACCCTGCCCTACCTTCTATCAATGAGTAAAATACAAGTACAGATAAAAGCACCAACTGCAAAATTTGGTTTAGATTTAGATCTAAACTTTCCCTATTTGGCACTCCATCCAACTCCCACTGAAGTCACTGAGAGACTTTCCGCTAACTTCCCTAGACCTGAACCAAGACCTTGCTTGGGGTAATTTTTACTTAGATATCAGCCTATTTTTTAATGTAAATACATAAACAAATGTACTGAAAAAATGTACTTTTCACTTGGAAGGGGAGCTAACAAAGCAAAATACCTTTCCCAGTATGAATCCTCTCCAGACAGTTTAGTGGAGTATTTTCTTCAACAATACAAAATGAACTGCTGTCATGAAATGCATACATTCAGTTATCGTACATACAGTCTTGAGATTCACAAAAGCCATAATGTATGTGTATAAAAAGTGATACTAAGCAAATTGGTTGCCCTATTTTAAGCCTAAAGGTTCAGTGAAAAATAACAACAGTCATATGGCCTAGGAAAAAAAGGAGTTCACGTACTCAAAGCCAGGCCATGTTCATTATAACTTAAGAAGATTACAGCTTTATACTGCTTTCCAGCAAGTGTGAAAGTAATGACAGTTCTTTTCTTTGTTTGTTCTTCACTGAAAAATGTAGTCTGAAGAGTCAGTGATTTGTGAATGTAACAGCAACGGAGTGAGCTGTTAGGTCCTAAGACTCAATGGAAATTTCCTTAACACCATGAAAAAAAGAAAGGAATTTTAAAGGAAAAAAAATCCTACTGTGAAAACAAACAATCCACAAGTGCTGTCTTTCTAAAGCTAACAAGTTCTAACAACTGTTAATTTTGTCTAGTTTCTTGCTGGATCATTTATATTACAAACACGTCCCGAGTTATGTTGTAATCCATCTGTAAGATGGCATAACATCAACTCCCTAGCACTTGGGGCCAAATGTGTGTGCACGACAGTACCTGAGAGAGGAGGCATCAAAAAAGAAAGATATTTCTGTTGATCAGCTGCACATTTCAAAGACCCTCTGACCCCTTAGAAAAGAAGGGGTTTATTTTTATTTGATATTTTGGTAAAAAAACAAAAACAAACAGAAAAAAAAAACCTGACACAAGGTTATTTGTGTCTATTTGGATTCTACCAGATGGAAAGGTTTGCTCATTAGAGGCAGCTGTTTTAGCAAATTACCTCACTATGGTATAATGACAGAGTTATAACAGACCATTGAAGAAAAGCCTTTCGTTTCCCTGTGAGATCATGATAGCTAGAAACAATTTCAATGAGATTTTTGATTTACTTTGGAAGTGATTCAGTTGGATGCATGGGTGATACAATGATGTATTTCTTTTGTTCATATATATAACATTTGGTTTTGCTTTGAACTAAATATATTTATTATTTTTTCTGGGGTGATGTATTTGGTTATTTAAAAATATGTGAAATTCCACGGGGAAGGAAGCTACCTTATATATACAGTCCATGCCAGAAAGCTTATTCTAGGAAAAAAAATAAGAAAGAAATGCGTGCATTTATTTGACTTCTGCACACTTACCCTTTGCTTTAGATTATTCAGAATAACACAAAGCAAAGCCTGTAGCAAAACCTAGAGCTAAAGTTGCACGAGTGTTTCCATTCTGAAGGGACATTTTCAGTTGGTTTTGACTTTTATAATCTTTTGCCTTTTGGACTGAATTAAGCCTCTTTCCAAATCCAATGCTTTCCAAAATCTGAACCAAAGTGGTTTAACTGTTTTGAAGAATGAGGAGAGTAAGGAAAAAAAGCTTTATCTTCCCATGATAAAAACAAAACAAAGACAACATTGTTTTATCTTTCTCTAAAGCAAATTTACCACTATGAAGGCTTAATACAATAGAAACTTGACATTTGGCAGGGAGTAACTCCCTGGGTTACAGAAGTACCTTTTGGAAGTCTGGTGAAAATTGGTTGTATATGGCCTGTACAGAAGCTATGTTTCCTGCAATTTCCCTAACCTGAGGCTACCCATGTAAGAGTGGGTAGCAACGTCAGTTTTTGTCTTTTTTCCCCCTTTTCATAGAATTGAAGAACTAGAAGGGACCTGCAAGATCATCAAGTCTAGTCCCCTACCATGGGCAGGAAGTTACTGGGCTCAAACAAGCTCAACAAGGTACTTATCCAGCCTGGCGACTGCACCACATCTGCTGGGAATGCGTTCCAGATTCTGGTAATCCTTACAGAAAAAAAAGTTTTTTCTTATGTCCAGCCTAAATTTTCCCTCAATTATCTTGCACTCATTGGTCCTCATCCTCCCCCAAGGTGCCTTTCTGAAGAGTTGTTCCCCTAGATCTTGGTGTTCACCCCTAACATACTTGTAGGCAGCTATCAAGTCACCTCTCAGTCTTCTCAAACTGAACAGGCCCAGTTCCCAGAGTCTCTCTTTATAGAGCCTATCCTCCAGGCCCCTAATCATATGGATGGCCTTCCTTTGTACCTTCTTGAGCTTATCCACGTCCTTCTTGAAGTGTGGTGTCCAGAACTGGACACAGTACTCCAGCTGTGGCCTCACCAACACTGAATAGAAATGGAGAAGCACCTCCCTGGACCTACTGGCGACACATCAGCTGATGCAGGACAGAGTTCTGTTTGCCCTGGCAACTTCATCATACTGTTGACTCATATTCATCTTCCGGTCAATTGTGACCCCCAGGTCCCATTCAGATACACTTCTAAGCAATTTCATTTTTAATGGAATAAAGAGATACAAAGCATATATCCAGAAAATGCACATGGAATTGCATATACTACAATTATTCACTGAAAGAAGCCTGAATGTTCTACATCTGATAAATTCAATTTTACAGTGACACACCATTCACAGACCCCTGAAATAAGTTGTGTTCCACTTTCACCCTCGGTCACCAGAGGGTTAAAGTTAGTGGTGCCCCTGTCCTTTGTGGGAAACGGCCAGAACCCTAAATCTTTGTGCTTGTGGCTACTTTCTCAGTAAAGTGGGTCTATCCTTATTGCAGAGATATTATGTTTATCAATGTCCTCTCTTTCTGTTGCTTGAGAGCCATAAGTAAGGGCTCCAGCTAAGAAATCAACTTCTAGAATCTTTTCCTATCACGGATAAATAAGGTTATGTCCCAGCTCTCTGAAAAGGTTAGTCACCCCATGACAGGGCCACTTAAGAATTTTCTTGAGGGTCTAGCAATCAGGTCGGTAAAATTTGCAACCTATATTACCTAGTTAGAGTAAGTAACAAGCCTGCATTTCAACTGGTTGGTTCTAAGGTTACAGAGTACTGCATTTACTTGAATACAACAAGCACCTTGCTGTAAAGTAAAACTACAAGTAAAAAAATCAGCTGCCAGAAACTGGAGTGCTCATCTTAAATGAGAAAATGTGGGGAGCAGAGGGTCTGATCTGGCTGGAGCTGAAGTGCCAGGCCCAATACAGGCTGGACAGGCAGCCAGTGGCACCTGCTGAGTCACTCAAGGACCCGCCTGGCTGGAGCAGACAGGCTGGACACTTCAGCTCCAGCAGGATCAGCCCCCATTTGAATCAGCATCAAGCACCACTGGCTAAGCCAAACTGCCAAGCCCCCTCTCTTCAGATATCTGTCAAACCAGAGGTGCTACAGACTAGGATCAGGCCCGCAGCTTACCTGACAGGTACTGTGGGCTAACTACACAGCTCTGCCTGAGAAGAGAAGAATAGCAATACAGTTCAACTCAGCCAACTACACCTGCTGTGTCCCACAGCTAGGGGTTTAACAGGCTGGCTCCTCTTCCTCCCCCACTCCTCCCCACCCCAATGAAGCTGCCTGTGTTTCCCTGCAGAAACATCAAACTTACTGGCATTTTCAAGGAAAGGTCTTGTTTTCTACATTCTGCCTTTCAAAAACAAGATGTTTCTTGTTGCGGGGGTGGGGGGAATAGTATGCACAAAAAGATAGTATATAGAATTCAGATAGCTTCTATAGGCCAACTACGATAGCAGCAAGTTTGATCTAGATGAAATACTTTACTCATTTTCATAAGCATCACTGTTTAACGTACAAAAGTGTAACAGGGAACCCTAGTCTTGTTACCGAGAAGAAGGGGCCAGGGAAGGAAAGACAGCGAGGCCTCTTTAAGGCCAGAACCTCTATAGCCCAGAAAAGTGGATGATTACCTGCTGTAAGGATGGGCCCAGCCAGAATGGAGGGAGTGACGAAGACCCTGGCTGTCAAGAAAGGCTCAAGCTGGACAAGAGGGGCAAGCAGCCAGCAGTAGAAAAGGAGAGGAGGGACCTGGAAAACAGATGAAGCCAAGCCCTGGACCAAGGGTTCAAACTTGCAAAGCTCAGCCTGCAGTCAGCTAGCTGCAAGATCACACCTGCAACTAGGGAGCAGGAAACTAGGTGGGTGGAGTTGAGTGAGATACAAATTCTCCCCAGGCCAGAGGAGGGGAGGTTGCTACAGTGGTGGAGGGAGATGGAGCTCTGCAGTGAGGCAAGGGCAGAAACCCTTCTGGCCAGGAAAGCTGGTGCTTGAAAGGAGGAATTTCTATTAACCTGGAACAGAGGAACAAGCACCTAAGGAGAACCTGCTCTTCTTTTTTTCTTTTCCTTTTTTGCCATTCTTGTTGTGCCTTGGAAGGCCCTGGGAAGGGGATACCAAAAACTGGAAAGTGGTTTTATGCTTACCTTAGAGGAGCCCCAAGGTTGGGCTAAGTGTGGCCAGGCTAAGAATTGGTCATGGTGACACCAGAGGGGCCCAGGGAAGCAGTGTACCCTGAGGTCTGCAGACTGTCTTAAGAGTCTAGTAAGGGCCTCCTTCCTGCTTTTTTTTTTTTTTCCTGCCTGTGACAATAATAACAGTTGCTGGACCAGGGAGGCAAGGATCCTGCAGAGATGAGGGCCCAGTACACAGAGATTTTTTTTTTTTTCTGTAGGTTCATTTTGGGGTGGGAGAAGGGAGGCTTACCTTGATAGTTTGGAGGCATGAGAGACCAGGAAAGGGAGCCAGAACTTGCCGGAGCCAGGACAAAAAGGAAGAGAACTAAGGCAGCCACATCAGACTTGGCGCTGGGGACAGGATAGAGAGGAAAAAGTGCTGACAGCCTAAGCTTATGCTCTTCAAGAGGCTGTTGTTAAAGAACCTATCAATTAACTTCAAGATGTGGCAGGCAGAGAGAGAGAAAAAGAGGGCCAGACTAGGGGACCAGAGTAGGTAGCCAGGTACTCTCCCACTACAAGGTGGCACCTGGTTGTCCCCCAAGGAGTAACCTATTACAAGTAGTTTTAAAAGTTCCTCATAGTCTATGTTACCATGTCCCTGTCCATGCTGAATTTCATCTGCTAGTGTCATGCTATTTTGTTAGGTCTTTATAGATTTTTTTTTATAATCTTCCTTATAGTTGAATAACCTTAGTGTTTGAGCCATTTGTAATTTTTTCTACTGCGCTCTTTTGCAATTTCTGCCAGTTTATCATAAAAAACCTTTAAATGTCAGCACTCCTAATTTGATCCCTGGCCACTTCTAATAGTCAACATTTTTAAGCTGAAAAGGAATTTTGTACTCCTGACTTTTGCTTAGTGTTTCAAAACCAATTTTTAAGAGACGACAGGCCTTTACCTGAAACTTTGGTCAATATAAAATGTTTCATAAACTATGCAGTGCAATATGGAGAATGCACTTGTAAGAGATAGATAGATAGATGTTGTTGGACATCTTTGTATTAAACGGATTAGGTACTAATTTAATCCACTCCATCTTCTTCACAGAGGAGTTGAGAGTTTGAGCATGCCCAAGGGAAAAAGTCCTGCTTCTGCTACACATTTTGTAATTCCCAATTCATAAAAACCTGTTTGGGCTATTCCATCCCAGGGTTACTGGGGAAGACATGAGGGCCCAGAAGGAGGAGACATGGTTCTGATTGGATCTACATATAAAAGGTGAGAAATGATGGCTTCTAAAAGGGGAGCAGTGAGGGGACAGGGGAACATAGAAGAGTTCTGATAAGTTCTGGAACTCAAACGTTCCTTTGTCACAAAGTATGAAACTTTGAGTAAAGGATACCTGAAATATTTAGTTTTTGTGAAGGAAAAAACAAACTGTCAGCAGAATTAAATCTGACGAACACAAGGTCTAAAAATACTATATAAAATAGAACAGGCAAGGATTATAACAGTAATAACTAGAAAAAGGCAAGGTTTAAAATACCAATCTAGAAATTATAGATTAAGATGTAATATACATTTTTGTATCATGATGTGTCGCATAAATCAAT
Organism: Alligator sinensis; assembly: GCF_000455745.1. NCBI lineage: Eukaryota > Metazoa > Chordata > Crocodylia > Alligatoridae > Alligator > Alligator sinensis. Next base: position 641,073 of record NW_005841966.1, on the reverse strand, counting down.
TAAATAAGAAATCCAGGATCATTTTCCTAATATCTTGTCTGTAAAATGGCTTAAATGAGGCATGTGCAGTACAACTGATTAAAATGGGTTGGCAACCTTTTACCGTTATGGGCTGCTGCTTGCTACCCAGCCCATGCCACAGGCCACAAATCAGCAGAAGCTGAGGAGGGATCATAGAACAAGGCAGGAAAAAGGACCCTAAGGATGCCTCTTCTGCTGTTCTGAGAACACTAACAATTCCTTAAGGTGCAGAGGGCCATATCCAGTCTCTGCATGGGCCAGATCCAGCCTAGGGGATGTAGGTGGCCAGCCCATGGATGAGAACGTTAAGATAAAATGACAAACTATATCTCAGTCTTGGGTATATAGCTGAATATATCATGGAGAGACAACAATTCTGACAAATTTGTTCTTGTTTTTGTTTTTTGGGGTTCTTTTAATAAAAAGTTTTCTAGAATCGATTTCTGCTTTTCCCCCCCCCCTCCTTGCTTGCTTCATATCAGACAGGTGGAGACAGACATAAAGAACAAATTGGTCCTGTTTAATCTAAAAATGGACAATTCATTGAAGTTTTGTTTTAAGAAAATAAACGTAACCATTTTAGAATCTCAACAGTTGTCACAAGATTCATAGATTCATATAGATTCATAGATGTTAGGGTCGGAAGGGACCTCAATAGATCATCGAGTCCGACCCCCTGCATAGGCAGGAA
>NW_005841966.1:639477-640160 GCF_000455745.1 Alligator sinensis | reverse complement strand
CACCAATTCCCTTCTGTGCCCCCATGATGAACTTATAGGCAGCCACAAGGTCGCCTCTCAACCTTCTCTTGCGGAGGCTGAAGAGGTCCAGTTGCCCTAGTCTCTCCTCATAGGGCTTGCCCTGCAAGCCCTTAACCATACGAGTGGCCCTTCTCTGGACCCTCTCCAGGTTATCCACATTCCTCTTGAAGTGTGACACCCAGAATTGCACGCAGTAGTCCAACTGTGGTCTGACCAGCGCCTAATAGAGGGGAAGTATCACCTCCTTGGTTCTGTTCATCATGCATCTGCTGAGGCACGATAAAGTGCCATTAGCTTTTCTGATGACTTCGTCACACTGAGGACTCATGTTCATCTTGGAGTCCACTAGGACTCCAAGATCCCTTTCCGCTTCCATGCCACCAAGCAGGTCATTTCCTAGGCAGTGGACATTTTTCCTCCCTAGGTGCAGCACTTCGCATTTCTCCTTGTTGAATTGCATTCTGTTGTTTTCCACCCATATGTCCAACCTATCCAGGTCTGCTTGTAGTTGTTCCCTGCCCTCTGGTGTGTCCACTTCTCCCTACAGTTTTGTGTCATCCGCAAACTTGGACAGAGTACACTTCACTCCCTCGTCCAAGTCGCTGATGAAGACATTGAAGAGTATCGGTCCAAGGACCGAGCCCTGTGGGACCCCACTGCCC